>NC_056628.2:143146345-143508418 GCF_002870075.4 Lactuca sativa
AACCAAAACGTCAGTCGGTCTAAGGGTTTACCTTCCTTCTCTCAGGTCAGTCAAGAATTTCACTGATGTCTCTTTCTTGGCGAAAACCTCGACGTGCTTAAATATGTCAAACAAAACATCCATAACCATATTATGTTAGTACTTGAACCCTTAGAGTTTTTTACAATAAACAACATGTTCTCCAATGGAGGCCAAATATGCCTTGTGACACACTGGACAAATTTCGCCAACTGGGAATATTGGGATCCTGAGCTGATATTAAAGGATATTATGATACTCCATCGGAGATATGTGTTGGCCAAGCCCATCTATAGGGATAGATAGAAGAAAATATTTTCATGTGGTGCTCGTAAACTGATTTATGTTGAACCATCATGGTGAAATGCACTTCGATGTCTTGGACAATTTTACTAAAAAAGGCACTAACCAATGTATGATGGAATTTAGGGGGGTGTCCTTATTAGTGAATCTGCTAAAGTCAATGCTCAAAAGCGTGTTACGAGGAGAAGCCAAGGCACTAGCATAATCATTATCCATACCATATTTGCAGCTATCCCGTAAGATGTGGTCTTGTAATACCCAAGATTGTATCACTGAGGCCACAAAAGCATATGAGGTAACCTCTACTTCTGAGTACAAAACCAAACCACCAAAACTAATGGGTAGGAAAGCAAGTCGCCACTGAATGTCCCCAAAGAAAGGGCCACCGCAAATCACGATTTCATTAATAGCCTCGCGTAGTCCTTTATCAAAGAACAACGTCGCCTCCTAGATGTGAATGGGTTGGCACGTCCTTATCCCAAAGAAAATTTTAGCAATACCCATACAGTAACGAAGAAAAATGAGATCACTATAAGGGTCATATAATTATGGAAGAAGGAACTTCAAATTCACAACATTTTGGCTCTCTTTATGGTTAAGATGCTAATGATAGAATATCTACTAACAGCTACCGCAAGAAGTTTCACTACCAATGGCGGCTTCCCGATGCCAATCAAAATTAATCCCTCGCGAATCTTCTTACCTTCACAATAGGGACAAAAGAGCTTGATTTTCTTGATATTCAACTGAAGGCCCAATTCTGAACCAATCACCTTAATGATGTCCAACACTTTTTCCACCTCTTCCAAATCTCCAATAAGCGTTCCATCATCGAGGTACCATGCATGGAGAAGAAGCTTGCAATTTTCTTGAATATTACTCTAGAACGGGTATAACACAATAACAAAGAGAAGTGGATTCAAGGGGTAACCTCCTGAACTCCAGTGGTGGACCAAATATATGTGTCTTCTAGATACAACCTTTTTGATTTTCTATATAAAAATCTTACCCACAAGGATATAGAAGGGCACCTCAATCTGACCTCATGAAGTATCTTAATGATTTTTTAGTTCGGGGTCGGGTGTCGGGTGGCGCTGAGGTCGTATTACATAGTGTCAATTGGGTGTTAAGTGAGTGTCAACCTATTGATGCTATATAATACGACCTCAATGCCTCGCCGACACCCCGAATCCAAACTAAAAATCATTGAGATATTTCATGAGGTTAGATTGAGGTTATATATATATATATATATATATATATATATATATATATATATATATATATATATATATATATATATATATAATAGAAGACATTATGTCAAATTAGGAATGATCTTTAAGATATTAGAAGCAGATATGTAATATCTACAGTTTTGAATATGTCGCTAAATTAATTTCGAGGTTGTTTTAGAAAGTAATACTAGTGGCTAATCCATGTAATCACCAAGAGATATTTAAAGGGAAATTGAGTAATGTATCTATTTTTTGGTGTATTTTGAAAATAATAGTCACTGTAAATACTTTTTTGCAAAATAACCATAGTTTCTAAAATGTGCTATTCTGAAGTCCATTTCGGATTGTGTACCTAACCGGCCCATCAAATACCTTTCGGAATGGCCATTCCAGACTAAAATGACATATTTTGGATCTCGATTTATAAACTCATTCCAACACATTCTAGGCACCACTATATATTTTAGATTTAAGATATGGAACGCGACCATGATGACCTGACTGTTTTACAGGTAAGTCCTTTATAATTTTTAGATTTTTTTCTTTGTAAGTTAGTTCGAAATACGTATAACATCTCCGGAATGCACATAACACGTTCTAGATTATCAATACATGTTTCCATTACATTAGGACTAACCCAAAACTAGTTTAATATATATTAGGATATTATAGATCGTAAATTAGTATTCCGGAACAACAAATATCATTCCGGAATGCGAGGAACTTGTCCGAAACATGAAAAATATTCCAGAATGTAAAGAAAATGTTTGGAATGTTCATCAATTTTCGTTCCGAAATAGGATTTAAACTTATAACAAGTTTTATATTTGTAGTACGACCGAATTTTTGATGCATCAATTACACTAACTTGCAAACCCAATATTGTTGTGGCCATTCGTGCGACACTTAGATATAGACCGACATGTAAGACTATGTTTCAGAATTCATGTTTTGGGAGGTGGTTAGATATTCATGTTTTAGATGAGGATCATTTACTTCTACATTAAGTGTTTTTCCACAAAGTTATCACAGACCCTCAAAAAGTAGTAGAGGAAATGGTTTTTTGAGATTGGGGATTATGAGTTGACTTTCTGCAAGAAAGAATTTTGTCTTCACACCAACTTCAACTTTGGTGGCTTTTATCCTGCCTCCGTCGTGCCTCCTTCCGATCCCGTGTATTTCATATGATGTCTCTCTGAAATTAGAAAAAGAGGCTGATGTGTTTAATCATTCGCTTAATGAGTTATCGAACGAGGATGCGGTCTGTGTATGTCTTTTATATTTATTAGAGAAGGTTTTCAAAGGAACATTTCCTCCTCATATTGTGATAAAGGATTATTTTTCTTTACTATCCAAACTTGATGAATTCAACACGTATCATGTCGTTAGTTTATAATTATCATTACTATTTTTTTTACAAATTTAATTGTAAAATTTTTTATGTCGCAAATATCTATGTGGGAGGATAATTTGGGATCAATTGTACTCCCAACTATTGATTGTATTCAATAAGGTTAACCTTATACATCTAGTTAAACCAAATGCTAAACAACCTCAAAAAGCGACGTACACCCTAAACGTATTTTTATATGCTTTAAGGTAAAATACATGATTAACAATTTAACAATTTTTTGTTTGATAATGTTCTAATACATGATTCTTTCAGATATGAATTCTCAAGAGTTTTCCTGTGAGCAGTTTGTCTGGTACCCGACTACCGAATGTGTTCCCTCGGGCTATTGCATGGTTGAAATTGAAGATTTTATGTGCGGACCAATGCAACCAGTTTCTAATCATCAACAACGTATGATTACTTATATATTTTATAATTTTCTTCTATATGTATAATTTATGTTAATTTATAATTTTATAATTTTGTTAGCAAGATAATAGACTTAAACAGAAGTTGGAGCCGATAGCAGATGAGAGTTCTGCTGAATGGTGGACCGTTAGCTCGACATGGATTGATCGCCTTGATTTAACTATCACAGATGTTCACAGGGCACATTCCCTAACACCATCACTCCAATAGTCTCCTACCCGTGAGCCTAGACAAAAGAAGACACAAACAGATGTTGCGAAAGGTTCAAATGCATCTGACCCACCACCACCACCACCCACTGTACCATTAACAAATAAGGACTGAGTTATTATGGAGTCGAAAAACGAGGTCCATGAATGTCGCAAGCAGTTTAAGGAACAAGAGATACGTATTGCAGAACATGGCACTACTTTTGCCATGCTTCTAAAACTTATTAATAAGACCTTCGGAGATGATGATGGTGCCTCAAAAGGGGTAGAGGTACATTGTTGATTATTTCACTCCCATAAATTTTTTATTTAACTTTATGGCACACCCATTATTGCATCATTTATAATTAAATACTATTGAACCGTACATACACTTATCGTGGAAAATGTTGGTACGACAGACAACAATGGGTTCTAGGAGCATGGTTATGGGTTAGGTACACCTAAACAACTGCTAAATCACGAACCCGAGCATATTTCTGCATATAATGACCCTTTGAATTTAAAAGTTATTCCCCGGGAAGAATATAAAATGACTGCAACACCTCTTAGGCCTTCTCTACGCAAAAAAATTATATGCATATGGTGTAAGTCCCTAGGGATATAGATGAAGAAGAAATATTTTCACGCCAACGACCAACAACGTTGGACGGTCTATTAGACCCTACCATTCACATTCTATATAAAGAATGAGATGCTTTGTTGTTGTTTTTGCACCCTTATATCACTGTTATACCGACAATTGAGTTTCAAACGTGCTTATATGGGGATAGTAACGCAGGCTAGCTGGAATGTGATGTAAGTTAGACAATTAAGTGATCATTATGTAGTATGCTTCTAATAAAAAATACTTACTTTATTGTATATATGTGTTGATTGGCAGCAAATTATGACGTGGATCTGATTGTGCCTTTAAATTTTAACACAAAATCGTATTACTGGATTCACATGGCTGATGGATCCATTTACGTAGCTTGGTCTGAGTGTGATGCGATATAATTATGTTTCGATTACATTACCGACGTAATAGTCATTTATAATAAAATGTTATTTGATGATTACTTAATTCCAACCTTTTGTGAAACTTTACATCCTTATCAATATACCAATATCTCACTGTTTTTTTGGTTGTTTTGGATTCAAAGACATTCAAAATGACTATATACGATAGTCACTGATGGACAGTTATTTTGAAAAAAAAATGCTTCTTGGTTGACACTTATATGAGCTTGTATCTACAAACTTCCAGTGAGTATCAACTATTAGGGTACCAAACCCACTTATGTACGTATCCTAGAGAGTTTCAAAACCACCATTGAAAAGGACGTAAACGTACCATAATAATCTAACAATAAACGGGAACGTGGGTTGTTTTTGTGCTGGTTTATTGATATGTTGATCACAAAAAAATCATATAGGATAGAGGGTTCAACCGAAATCTGGGTCATATTATATCACAAACGATGAGAGCGGGTTCGAAATCGAGCACCGCTTGCAGTTAAAGAAATCCAAGAGTTAGATATTAATTTGAAGGAACGTAGAAGTAACAGTTATCACCAAGGATGAAGAGATAACGTGTGGAGTCATTATACAAGCCCTATTTCGTTTATGATTTCGGGACGTAATCATCCTAAGGGGGATATAATTATAACGCCCGCAGATTCGGGCTAGTCAATTTAGAGACGATAAGCGTCAAAAATGATTTTTTGATGGAAGATTATTTAGAAGGATTAATCTTAACCATGTTATAGTATATTTCACAAGGGTTTCGTACATATAAAGAACGCCGAAATCCAAGTTATAGCAAAGAAGTTATGGCCTGTCGAAGTTTTACGGCAAAACCGCCATGGCACCGGGAATCATAAAAAGTGATTTTTTGATAAACTACTTTTTAGCTTTTGTGACATCCCCAAAATCTCGGCCAGAAAAGACCGGTTTCATTTATGCTTTTTAAACATTTTCAGAGTAAATCCTTTTGATTTTAAAAGAGATGCGGAATTTGTTCCCAAAAACAAAATATGATAAAATAATATTTACCAAAGCATTTCATAAAGAAATGTATTTTCATTATATAACCAAAACTCGGGATGTCATGTTCCGATACAGACCATAAAGCATAAACGATAAACATTACAAGTCATTCAACAAATATACATATACAGACTTGTAAACAAAAACAACTTGATGATTATCCATCTCATGCCCTTGCGCCACTTCCTGTAATACAAAGAAACTGAGTGGGTCAGGCTTGGGAGCCTGGTGAGCATATAGGGTTTTCAACCCACAATAAATAATTAAATTATTTTTTCATCAACCAACGATAACCCAATTAACCATTCCCGTTATTCTCACTTTATGTCCCTAAAATAACTAACACAAGGGACCTAGTCTAAGAATATTTCATCGGGGCGACAACACATGCATTCGGGGGTTTCCCGGCAATATATGTCAAATAAGGCAACCGTGGGGGGATGGAGTACAGCGAATGAACACCCAAGTTCATTAACACCTACAGGTGGCGAGCCTGCTAGTGTTCCATAGGACTATTTAGAAAAGTCTGTGGTCGTCATCTAAACTCCGCTAGATGACTAAATCAAAACAACATCGAGGCCTCTCATCTGTTTATTACACACCAACTATCTACCCATGTTCTACCCAACATATTAGTAGATAAAAATATACATTTTTATACATAGTTTAAAACATGTATAGCATGCTTTAATCAATACATATTCCACATAACAGATGAGGCACACACACATAACACGTATTTCATAGAGAATAACTCAGATCTATGAGATAGAAGAGAATGAATATACATTCACACATATAACAACAAAATATATACACATAGCACGTATTTTATATAAAATACTTTATAATAATGTGTTGGAAGAAGGTAACTACACACTCACTTGATCAGAAGATGATCCGACAGCACTACGGCTTATAGAAGTAGTATACTTCGATAGATCTGGAAGATCTTCACCAAAATCGAACTCCTCGCGGGCAGAGCTTCGGTTCGGGAATACGCTCTTCGGGATCCTCAGGGCTTCGAATCTTGCTACGGGGCTCGGGAATGATACCGGGGCTTCGGGATATAATTGGCACGCAAATCGAGGCAAAACTTAGAGAGAGGGAAGAGTTTGAACAAGAGAAAATGGCTGATTTTGAGTTCTATTTATAGGCTGAGGGTCTGGGATTACGCGGGGCGTAATCTCAAATTACGCGAGGCGTAACTTGGTTACGCGGGGCGTACTTTGACGTCACTGCATGCGTCGATCTGTGGCACTCGAGTATTGGTCAGGCAACTTGCATCCGCCTGAGTACGCGGGGCGTACTCAAATTACGCTGGGCGTAATTTGATTCGTCAAACTTCTAAATTCCGTAACTTTCGCATACGAGCTCCGTTTTCGACGTTCTTTATATCCACGCGTAGGCGAGACTACGCTCTACAACTTTCGTTTAGACTCTGTCGGCTAATTTTGACTTTATTTTTTTATTATTTATTTTTAGAAGGCCCGGACAGGAAAACTTTGTTATAAAATCATAACTTCTTCGTCCGACGTCCGTTCTCGCCTATCTTTTCATCCTTTCGCTACTAACAACGAGATCTTCGATTCTCATTTAGATTGTTTCGGCTAAAAACTGCTTGATCTCAAATCGAGTATTCGGGCTGCATACTCCTAAGTCGAAACTTAGAAAAATCATAACTTCCTCATACGAAGTCAGATTTGGGCGTTCCTTTTATGCACGCTCTCGGTTTAACGAAATCTACGACTTTCGTTTAGATCGCTAAGGCTAAATATCGCTCTATCTTAAATTCATATTTTACGTCACTCGGCGTCGTGCCGGTTCTGTCGCGAAACTTTGACAGGTCATAACTTCTTCGTTATAACTCGGATTTCGGCATTCCTTATATCTCCGGAATCCTTGTTTCGACCACTACAACTTTATGTAAAGATATCGGGCTTATCTCACACTTTATTTTTGACGCTTATTTTATTCTTAATTCATTAAATTATAAGAATCAAGAAAATAAACACATAATTCACATAATTCACAAATAATACATTTTTATTATTTCAAATTTAGTTACAAAGGTTAACCTAGACTATTACATTGCTAAAAATGGCAAGCCCAGAAACACAGGCGTTACAGCCTTAGAGATCTAAATGAAATTTTTAGTATACATTAAACCAAGAATATACATAAAAAGAACGCCCGGATCTAACTGCATATGAGGAAGTTATGATTTTTCTAAGATTTGGCATAGCAGTGCACAACCCGAAATTTGAATTTTACATCGAGCGGTTTTTGTCCAACGCGACCTAAATGGTAATTGAATATCTCAAGTTGCTAATTCTACTTTCTAATAGAGTCGTTAGTTCAGCAGCTCTCTGAGAGAATTCCATGATTCTATTTATTTTGGGCTATATATAAGGGGAATACCGCTTTCAATTTCAAAGAGCTCTATTTCAGCCTAAGATCTATTCTTATAGATCAGATTCGAGCTTGTACTACTAGAACTAGGAGTTGAGATAGCGCGGAACACCAACGAGAGTAGTGAGGGGAGAGGAGTGAAAACCCGACTCAAGGCATAGTAGATCTATTCCTGCTACCTTACAACCTCCCCCAGTCTCGCACAAAGACAAAGAAGGAATAGGATCTCAATGATAAAAAGACAGACGAAAATGGAGTCCGTATGTAGAAGTTAAGAATTTTTCACGGTAATTTAACAATATAATCTTTTCTTACTGTTAAATATAAAATTGGACGCAAATTAGCCACGAAGTCAAAAGGAAAGTTGTAGATCTTGTGTCTACCTACGCGTGGATATAAAGAACATAAAAAATGGAGCTTGTATGCGAGAGTTATGATTTTTCTAAGTCGGGAATGAGCTGTGCGAAATCGGGTGACGTGGCAAAATTCTGGCCGTTGCTTTCTCCCCAAGGCTAGCCACCAGATGGTGACACCTGGCCATAGACTTGACGATTAGGTCCTCCTACTCGACGAGTTGGGCTGCCAGCCAACCTATAAATAGAGGTGTCGGGTGAAGCATTCTGCTCACACCTTCCAACTTCTCTTTCTCTGTCTATAACCTCTCTTTAACCCCACCAAACCCCCTAAAGCCTAGGAAAACCCCCTAGGATCCGAAGGAAGCCCCCGAGGCTCCCAAAAGCTCCGAGAAAAGAGCCTTTCTGCTCATAAATGCTGCTTTAGCTGAGCCTGGTTTTGAGAAAAACTCATTGTAAGTGAGTTATGCTTACCCTACTTTAAGTATAACTTATGTTTAAGTTCATTATCGTTATTATGAACTTATAAACAAGATTTATTAGTGATTCCAAGTCGTTATACTGATTGATCTACTTACGGGGATGATGTCTAGGCTGTGGTTTAGTGAGGTTTTTAAAGTGGGATTTCCAAACAGTATACTTCGTATACCAAACGGACCCTACCTCCGATATGATCCTACCTGGTTGTTCCTTACTTGATAGATCATGAAGTAGACTTTAAGTTAATGATGAATCTAGACTAATAATTAGTGGCAATAAAGAGTAGACTAAAAGTTAGCGATAATAATGTTAGGTTTTGTCGAAGGAAAATAGAATCGTTAAAAGCGAAGCGCTGCCCGAGTTAGGAATCATCACTTTAAGAAGTGAGTGCATAGTCCCTTTCATGAACATGATTTTAATAAAAGTATTGATTGAAGTATGGAATATATGTTTATGTGTGAAATATTTGATGTTGCCTTAAAGAGCATACCTGATAATATATGATGATTTAGGATAATAAGTAAACCTAAATTAATTATGAGGAATATTGGGTAGTATCTTCTTATGAGTACGAGTGAGATATACATGGAGAATAGAACTTTAAATTATGTCATTGATCCGGGAGCATGGATTAGACATAGTCATTTGTCCCTAGTCCGAGAGTATGGATTGGGCACAATCATTTGTCATTAATCCGGGAGCATGGATTAAGACATAGTCAGTTATCCTTAGTCCGAGAGTATGGATAAGACATAGTTATTTGTCATTAATCTGGATCAGAGGGTCCAACGAGCTAGACCGGACCGGAGGGTCCAACAAGCTACAGGACTAGAGGGTCCCGCTGAGACACATTGACTAGAGGTTCTTATCGAGTTATAGCCTAGAGTGGCTTATGTGTTGTATGTGGTATGTTTGGGAACTCACTAAGCATTTATGTTTACCGTGTTATATGATATGCGTTTCAGGTACTAGCGAGGATCGTGGGAATGCGTCGGCATGATTTATACACACTGGCAGAGGATTATGTTTTTTTTATGTTCTGAGATATGTTTATTGTGATGACATTTGATACACATGAGATTTTGAGAATATTATATGAGTTTTATTGTGTTTGAAGAATAAAAAAAAATTGTTTTAAAAGTTACGTTGTTACAAGTTGGTATCAGAGCCTTGGTTTGAGGGATTCGGATGCACCTTCAGGCATATCTGAACTCAAACTGAGGATTTGAGAAAATTTTCCATAAAAGAAACAATTTTTCAAAAAGAGTAAAAGATTTTGAGAAAAGCAGAACGAAGCAGTGTGTACGATCAGCCAGCGCCCGAACGGTGATTTCCCAAAATGCCCTTACAATATGTGTTATGAGATATTATGTGATATGTTGTGCATGATAGAGTAGGCTAAGTATTCATATCTAGGACTAAAGTGGGTCTGATTTGTGATGCCTTAGCCTAGGAGTTACTGCTACTGTGAATTTCTTAAGTATGAGTAGGTAGCAAAGAGGAGCTTATGAGAGGTCCACTGGGTGGTAGCCTGCGCTCAACGAGATATAGGGTACTTGTGAACTAGAATCCTAGGAGGAGGACTTGGGGTGATTATTGATGTGGTGTGGAAGGTAGTATAAGGGTCCTTACTACTGGAAGCACTGGATCAGTGAGCAGCCCAAGTAAGAATCCGTAGGGTACTAAGGAGCAAGTAGGGTTGAGTGATAGAGTGCGAGAATGCTCGAGCGAGTCTCTGATTTCTTTTGTGTTGTATAGGAGAGACAGTATGGTGGGTACGCTCCACACTCCAGAGAGCAGCGGTGTTAGCAATGATGAGATTCGCAGGATGATTCATGATGAGGTGGTTGCAGCCATTCGAGCTGAGATACCAGAGATGTTTGGGTCTATCAAGACCACGCTGATCGAGACATTTGACGAGAGGTACTTTGCTCTTACCGATGCTATTGTTGCTGCGGCCACCGTAGCCATTGCCACTGCTAGGACATAGGGGGGTGACTCGTTGCTGTACTCGGAGTTCAACAACACGAAGCCGCTAGAGTTTGTTGGGACTCAGGATCCGATAGGCGTGATGAGATGGATCTCTAACATTGAGGGATGCTTATACACATGTTCTTGTCTGGAGAACCCGGGGGAACAGTTTTTGCTGAACCAGCTTCACCTGGGAGCGAAGGAGTGGTGGAAGTTTGTGACGGCTGACTTTACTCTTGCAGAGATTACAACGGTGACCTGGGAGAGGTTCACCACAATCTTCCGAGATGAGTATGTTCCCCCTATGGAGAGGGAACGTCTAGCTCAGGAGTTCTTGTCCCTTAAGGAGGGGACGAAGTCCATGACTGTGATTACACGGATGTTTCACGAGAGGGCGTTGTTTTGCCCTGAACATGTGTCTTTTGAGCAGGCATGAATGAGTCGATATCTGAGTATATTGAGGAGGGACATTCGTGAGTTCGTGGCGAACTCGACATACCGGACATTTGCCGAGCTCCAGGAAAATGCACGGAAGAGGGAGATGGAGCTAGAGACGCAGGCCAGGGAGGAGGCCGAGTCTCAGAGGAGGGACAAGCGGCAGGCACAGTCTCAGCTAGCAGCCAAGCGGGCAAAGCCCGCTGATTCGAGATCTGGAGGTCCGAAGGGCCGCACTTGCGAGAAGTGTGGCAAGAGCCATGAGGGAGTGTGCAGAGCAGGGGTATGCTACAAGTGCGACAAGGAGGGGCATTTCACGAAGGATTACCCCAAGGGATTTGTAATTTGCTTCCACTACAACCAG
This sequence comes from Lactuca sativa, assembly GCF_002870075.4. Classification (NCBI taxonomy): domain Eukaryota; kingdom Viridiplantae; phylum Streptophyta; class Magnoliopsida; order Asterales; family Asteraceae; genus Lactuca; species Lactuca sativa. The sequence goes on from NC_056628.2 coordinate 143,157,982, forward strand.
ACTGGCCATCGGAAGGCCGAGTGCCCACAACTACTTTAGGGATCAACTCAGGGATCTGCACCTACTACTACTAGAGCTACCGAGGCCCGGCCAGTGAAGGCCCAAGCACCATAGGCTCGCGGGAGAGCCTTTCAGTTGACAGCGGAGGAGGTCCGCACAACGCCCGATGTCGTGGCTGGTATGTATTCTTTTATTTACTTATTCTGAGTTCTAGATATTGTGCTTATACGGTGTTATGCATATGTACTTTTCTTGTAGGTTCTGTACCTGCTTTGGTGTTATTTGACTCGGGTGCGAGTCGATCTTTCGTGTCATTAGCATTTAGTCAACACATTAGTATCCGGCGAGAGGCATTGAGTCAACCTCTACGAGTTTCTCTAGTTGATGAGCGGGCGGTGTATGCTACTGATGTGATTCGAGGATGTGTACTCAAGATTTTTGGTGTTGAGTTCCTGATAGACCTGGTACCGATTGCGATGGGGGATGTCTGTGTCATCATGGGCATGGACTGGTTGAGCCGATTCAGAGCTGTTATCGACTGCGAGCGTCAGTTGGTGACCATACGAGACCCTAGTGGGGGAGTACTTACGGTGTATGGCGAGGGTACCCGATCTGGCTTAACATTTTGGGCTTGCTATCGTAACCTTTTTCCCGGTGTATGTGAGGGTGACGAAATCCTTTTTGTTCGGTCATAGGTTGGTCCAAAGAACGAGAGTCAGCTTCCTTAAGTACGTTGTTCCTCAGTAGCTCAATGGTAGAGCGGTCGGCTGTTAATTGACTGGTCGTAGATGCCAGGGCGAGACAGAGTCTGCAACAGGGTTGTAGAGGGTTTGTAGCCTATATGATGGATACACGAGTTGCCTCAGTGAGGCCGAGTTCTGTCGATGAGGTTCCGATAGTGCGTGAGTTACCAGTTGTTTTCCCCAAGGAATTGTCGGGTGTGCTTCCGGAGAGGCAGGTGGAGTTCCATATTGATTTGGTTCCGGGAGCGGCGCCTATTGCCAAGGCACCCTATCGCCTTGCGCCACCAGAGATGCTGGAATTATCCTCGTAGCTGCAGTAGCTGTTGGGGAGGGGATTCATCTGACCGAGTAGCTCGCCATGGGGAGCGGCGATCCTTTTTGTCAAGAAGAAGGATGGTTTGCACCAGATGTGCATCGATTACCTGGAGTTGAACAAGTTGACAGTTAAGAACCGTTATCCACTACCGAGGATCAACGACCTGTTCGACCAGTTGCAGGGAGCGTCTTGGTTTTCCAAGATAGACTTGAGGTCTGGATATCACCAGATGAGGGTGCCTAGTGAGGATATCCAGAAGACGGCGTTCAGGACTCGTTATGGGCATTACGAGTTCATGGTGATGCCTTTTGGGCCCACCAATGCACCAATGGCGTTCATGGACCTCATGAACCGAGTATACATGCCGATGTTGGATCGATCGGTGATTGTGTTCATCGACGACATTCTAGTGTATTCGAGATCCAGAGAGCAGCATGAGGAACATATGGGGGAGATCCTTGGAGTGTTGATATCGGAGAGGATTTATGCCAAATTCTCCAAGTGTGATTTTTGGTTACAAGAGGTCCAGTTCTTGGGACATCTCGTTAATCAGAATGGGATATTAGTTGATCCGGCCAAGATTAAGGCTGTCATGAGTTGGGAGGTGCCGAGATCCCCCACAGAGATCAGGAGTTTCCTGGGGCTGGCCGGCTACTATCGGAGATTTATAAGAGATTTCTCCAAGATTATTGTTCCCCTCACCAGATTGACCCGGAAGGGTGTTGCTTTCATTTGGGGTCCCGAGCAGCATAACCTCGTTTGAGACCCTTCGCCGGAGATTATGCGAAGCCCCGGTTTTAGCCCTTCCGGAGGGAATGGAGGATTTCATGGTGTACTGTGATGCGTCTATATCGAGGTTAGGTGCAGTGCTTATGCAGAGAAGGCACGTGATTGCATACGCATCGAGGTAGCTAAAGCCTCATGGGACGAGGTATCCCACCCACGATTTGGAGTTGGGGGCAGTGGTGTTCGCCCTCAAGATATGGCACCATTATTTGTATGGGGTTCGGTGTACCATATTCACGGAACACAAGAGTTTGAAGTATCTGATGGATCAGCCCAACCTGAATATGCGCCAGAGGAGATGGTTGGATGTGGTAAAGGATTACGACTGTGAGATCCTGTACCACTCGGGCAAGGCTAACGTGGTAGCCGATGCTCTGAGCCACAGGGTGGAGAGTTCCCCAATTCGAGATATATGTATGAGGATGACGGTGATGACTCCGGTGTTGGATATCATTCGAGAGGCCCAGGCAGAGGCTGTGGGACCAGAGAACCGCAAGAGGGAGCGGGTGATTAGACAGGTGTCCAAGTTTGTGACGGATAGCCAAGGGCTTATGACCTTTCATGGTCGGATTTGGGTGTTGTATATGGGCAGGGCACATAGAACTCTGATGGAGGAGGCACATAGATCGAGATTTTCGATCCATCCCGGGGCCACTAAGATGTATTTAGGTATGAAAAGAGACTACTGGTGGCCTTGTATGAAGAGGGATGTTGCATGGGTAGTAGAGAGGTGCTTGACCTGTCGCCGGGTTAAGGCCGAGCACCAGCGTCCGCATGGCAAATTGCAGCCAGTAGAGGTTCCCCAGTGGAAGTGGTAACATATTTCTATGGATTTTATCAGCAAATTGCCGAAGACCGCGAGAGGTGTTGATGCAATTTGGGTGATTGTGGACCGGCTGATGAAGAGCGCTCACTTTCTTGCTATCAGTGAGAACTCTTCTGCGTAGAGGCTGGCAGAGACATATGTTAGAGACGTGGTATCACGACATGGAGTTCTGATCTCGATTGTGTCAGACCGAGATGTACAATTCACTTCCCGGTTCTGGAAGAAGTTCCATGAGGAGGTGGGTATGAGATTGCACTTCAGTACTGCTTACCACCCACAGACAGATGGCCAGAGTGAGCGAACGATACAGACGCTCGAGGACATGCTATGAGTATGTGTTATGGACTTCATGGGAAGTTGGGACACATACCTACCTTTGGATGAGTTTTCTTACAACAGCAGCTACCATTCGAGTATTGGTATGCCTCCCTTTGAGATTTTATATGGGAGGAGGTGTCGGACTCCCATCTGTTGGGGAGAGGTAGGGCAACGAGTGATGGGTAGCACTGAGATAGTGCTTAAGACGACCGAGCAGATCCAACAGGTCAGACAGAGGTTACTGACAACCCAGAGCTGCCAGAAGAGTTATGTGGATAGGCGGCGATCAGAACTCTACTTCCAGGTTGGAGATTTCGTACTCCTGAAGGTATCTCCTTGGAAAGGAGTCCAGTTCGGGAAGAGGGGCAATCTGGGCCCCCGATACATTGGTCCGTTCAGGGTGACCGCAAGAGTGGGTAAGGTAGCATACCGTTTAGAGCTACCTGTGGAGTTGAGCCAAATTCATGATACTTTCCACGTATCCCAGTTGAGGAAGTGTATAGCCGATGAGACGACAGTAGTACCACTAGAGGATATTCAGGTGGATGCGAGCCTAAATTACATTGAAAGGCCGATCGTAATCTTGGATCGGATGATCAAGGTTTTGAGGAACAAGGAGGTGCCTCTGGTTCAGGTCCAGTGGCAGCATCGGAAAGGGTCCGAGCTGACTTGGGAGCTGGAGATGGAGATGCGGGAGCAGCATCCAGAGTTATTTGCAGAGCAAGACTTCGAGGCAGAAGTCTGATTCTAGTGGGGGAGAAGTGCAACATCCGGATTTCCAGGTATGATAAAATGAGTATTAATTTCTAAGTTATGAGGAGTGACTCGACGAGTCGGCGCCTTAACTCGTCAAGTAGGATCGCGACTTGGTGACGTGGAAAATGAATGGACTCGATGAGTCGACAAGCTGACTCGTCAAGTCAGCGCTGTTGGCAGAAGCCCTAATTCTTTCGGGCTTGGGCCTATTTAAAGGCACTTATAGCCTCCTTGGCCTTCCCACCAGTGTCTTCGTCCCTTAAGAGAAACCCTAGAGTTATTGTGAGCTAGAGAGGAAAGCGGCTCATTGGAGGTTTTTTCTGTGAAGAAGAAGGTCAAGAGTGCTGCAAGGATCACAAAGGAGAGTTGGTGGATCAACTTCATCTTCATTCAAGCTTCATATCTGACAAGCTCTTGTTTCCCTGGTGTTTGAATATATTTCATTTGGTTGTTGAGTTAGGGCTTGTATCACCACTTGGATGGGGTTTTGGGTGCATCCAAGCCCTTGTTCGGGTTATTTTGTAGATATGGACCCTGTGAGGTCCAGAGAAACAAAAAGTAGGTAGCTTTGAGTGAGTAACTTTGGAACCTTGAAGCTATGAAGCTTCAATGGAGTCATAATGGTGTATAGAGCAAAATACACCATGCATAAGCCTCAAGTTCAGACCTTTAAGTGATTTTTGGGTGTTAGAAGGTCAGATCTATAGGTTAGAGAAACAGATCTGACCTCAGAAGGCCAAATGAGTTTTTCCATGGAGGAAACTCGACGAGTCGGATCGGGTTGTCCCGCGATTCATGACTAGTGGTAACCCGTCGAGTGAAAGGTTAACTTGATGAGTCGAGTGAGGCCATATGAGGAATCAGAGGAAACGCATGGACTCACGGAGTCACCCGAGTACACTCGACGAGTCTGGTCAAAGTTGGACCGTTGACTAGGTTGACTTCAGTTAACCTTGAGGGTTTGGTGACACTAATTCAAGAGAGGCCATGGAGGAGTAGAATGGTCTTCTATCCATTCTTTAGAGATGAGAACATGAGGAGAGTATTGATTAGAGATATTATCATTTTGATAGGCAGAGGCTAGGTCGGGGATATCGAGCACGAGAGTTTACTAGACATCATACGAGGTGAGTCTTCTCACTATACATTACCAAGAGTGGTATCCATGTGCAGACCAGAGGGTCTTATGTGTTATGTGTTTACTTGAGATTATGTGTATTGTGATTTATGTATTCTATGTGATATTTAGACCGGATCGGAGGGTCCAACGATTTAGACCGGACCAGAGGGTCCAACGAGCTAGATCGGACCGGAGGGTCCAACGAGCTACGGGACTGGAGGGTCCCGCTGAGACACATTGACCAGAGGGTCTTATCAAGTTATAGCCTAGAGTGGCTTATGTGATGTATGTGGTATGTTGGGGAACTCACTAAGGATTTATGTTTACCGTGTTATGTGATATGCGTTTCAGGTACTAGCGAGGACCGTGGGAAGGCGCCGACATGATTTGTACACACTGGAAAAGGATTATGTTTTTTTAGATTCTGGGATATGTTTATTGTGATGACATTTGATACACATGAGATTTTGAGAATATTATATGAGTTTTATTGTGTTTGAAGAATAAAAAAAAATTGTTTTAAAATTTACGTTGTTACATCACCAATCTTCTTGGATTCAACAAGTGAGACAAAGTTGACATAAAGACATAAATTACTTGTGATTTGTTGATGGTTTCTAACACTAGTGGAAATATCACCAATCACTTGATATATGGGATGATCTATAACATTGTGAAGATTTGAAGGTCTTGAGGTTGAAATGGTTTTGGGATCATGGAACTCTGATTCAAGTCCAGGAGATGATGCTTTAGGGTCTGTTAACAATGCATCCTCATCATTATCATAGAGTGATGCTTCATTTCCAGATAGGATTGGGACACATGGTGAATCTAAGCATTCTTCTGTGAATTATGAAGCAAATCTTGATGTAGTAAGATCGTCCATAATAAAAGAAGAATGGTATTCAATAATGGCAGGATAGGCTTCTTCATTAAACTTAACATTAATAGATTCTTCAACCTTCTTTCTCCTAAAGTTGTACACCCTAAATGCTTTAGAAATTGAGGAGCAGCCAATTATCCCTTCATCAGAATTAGTTTCAAACATCGACAACTGATCCTGTTTAAGCACAAAAAAAAACTCAACCAAAAACATGAAAACAAGAGATATCATGCTTTCTTCCCTTTGTACCTCACAATATGTTTTTCCATGGTGCTTCACAAGGATGGAATGATTTTGAGTATAGTAAGCAGTGTTCACATCTTCAATCTAGAATGATAAAGATATACACTGTCAACAACCATGGTCCTATTGACTTCAATGAATGTCCGATTTCTTCTTTCAATGACACCATTTTGTTCAGGGGTATGAACAATATATAAGTTATGAGAAATACCCATTTCATTCAGAAGGAATCCACGATTTAATTTTTGAGTTCAGTGCCATGGTCACTTCTAAGTTGTTTCACTTTTAAACCAATTGGAGCTCACACTACTTGATTTGTGAAATGGTCTCTTCAATAGTATCACTCTTATTCCTTAAGAACATTACCTATCTGAAGTGTGAGTATTTATCAACTATGACGAGGGAGTATCTCTTACCATCGATTAAACCAATAGGTACAAGACCAAAAAATCCATGTGATGAAGACTGAAAGAAGTCATGATTGAGGAACATTGATTTAGCCTAAAAGAAGACTTTGTATGTTTACCCTTTTTACATGTTTAACACATTTTTTCTTTAACAAACTTCATATTTGGAATTCCTCTCACAAGCTGATCATTTACAGTCTTTGAAATTAACTTGAAGTTAAGGTGTGAGAGTTTTTTGTACCATAGTCAGGTGAGGCGAGATTGGGCATGAGCGAAGAAACAGAATCTAAGGGATTGATCGGCATAGAACATGTCTATGATGTAAATGTCATTACATCTATTAGCAGTAAGAACGGTGATATTCTTGGAATCAATAATTCTTTGTTCTTTCTTGTTGAAGTGAACTTCATAATCAACATCACGTGGTTGACTAATGGCAATGAGATTATTCTTTAAACCCTTTACATAAGATATATTTTGTAACAACCTGTTATTTTCAAGTCATTCACGTCAAAACAAAAGTCAATTAATTAGAGATTTTGGTTTAATAATGGAAATTTCTTTGTTTTATATGTGTTTTTGAATTTTTAGAAATTAAAAACACTTAGAACAAAACACAATTTTGAGCCAAATTAGAACTGAGAACATGCGAAGGGTCCTATTCTTCGGACCAAAAACTCCAGGCGAGAACCTCACTTTTGGACCGCAAACACCACTGAGAACTCCCCTTGACCGAAAACTCCTCTTAGACCGAAAACCCTCTCTATATATATGATTTCACCCGAAAACATAAAGTCATTTCTCACTTTTCAAACCGAAAACACACTCATTTTGCTCTCAAGTTGTGACAACCCAAGTTGTTCCGTTACATTTCCCCGTTACCGTTAACGGAATATTCCAGTTTATAAAAGTTCCGTTAATTAGAGGTCGTCAATTTAATAAACATTCCATTTGTTTACATTTAATATGCCGTTAAGTCGTGATAAAAGGAAATAAAAACACATAACACACATTTCCATTTAATTGGAAAAAGTTAGTTTTTATTATTACGACCATTAAATCGGGCGCGACCAAAAGCCCCGTTTAACGGCAGTATTGGGTAGAATTCCACTGAGCTCCAACTCCCACCCATATATAAAGGGGAGTAAACTCCATTTGGAGCTTTTCCACCCTCTCTCTCACTAACCTCTCTCATCACCCAAGATTAAGGTCCAAAAACATAGATTTAAGGCTCCAAATCAAAGAGGTAACATTCCTAACTTGTTATCTAACCTCTTTAGCCTTCAAATTAATGTTTAAAATGAGATTCAGGACCTGGAACAAGTGTTTACGGCCAAGGCACATGCTTGGGCCGTAAACACGTAAATATGGGGTTTTAGAGCCAATTAACCCTTCCAAATCATTGTTGGGACTTAGATACGACTTTGAGGCTTACAAACTTGGACTTGGAACACCTTAAACTAGAATTTTGAGGGACAAAAGAGAGTTTACGGCCAAGGCATGTGCTTGGGCCGTAAAATCCTCAAACATGGGGAGTAAACACCTTTTTACATGTTAGAATGCCTTGAAACTTAACCAATAGCCTTGTGGTAAATCCTAGACCCATCTAAAAATATTTAGGAGGCCTTAAACATATCAAAATGTATCATATAAGAGTTTACGGCCATGACACATACCCTTAGGCTGTAAACTCATAAAAGTATGTTAAATGATGCCCTTAAATCACCCCAAGGCTTGGAAAAATTACTAGAATCACATGTGATTGCTTTAAGTGCCTCAAAACAATTATCCTTAACCATAGGAGATTTTACGGCCGTAAACTCCAATTTTACAGCCGTGAACTCCCTTTTAAATGGTATAAATTCATTTAGTCCATTCCAAGGCATTTTAGAAATTCATACCAACAAACCCCAAGTCCAAACAAGCCATTAAACACTCAAAATTGCACCAACATGAGTTCACGGCCGTGAACTCATGTATGTATGTGTTATGTGGCTGTAAACTCCCTTAAATGTTTACTCTTGGGGAGTAAACTCAAATCCCAAGTCCCTAGTGCCATTACACGCCCTTAGATGCTACCCGGGACACCCCAAACACTTAACCAAAGTGTTTTCCGCTCCTTTGAGCGCGTATACTTGTTTAATTAGTAATAAATATACTAATTGTATGTGAACATATGTTATCATATGTTAAATAGGTCATTGTGTGTGTTCGAGTCCTTACGTGACACCGAACGCCCAAACGACACCTTCGTCGGACCTACTTACACCAGGTGAGTTCATACCCCTGAATGAACCTTTTAAATGTTTTTACATGTTTTATAGGGGGGGGGATACAAGTAAAACATGCCAGTTATCATATCAATCACATGTGATTGATAACCCGCATGCACAAGATTTTACCACACAGTACACTGTTTTACCGAGTAGGATACTATGATGACTTTCAAAAAGGTTTTCAAACTGTTTCAAACTCTTACTTATACTGTTTTATTCAAAATCATTTCAAACCGATTTATAATGGTTCCAAGGATTTCTAAAGGTTTTCACACTGATTTCACCAAAGAATACAAAATGCGATTTTCTTAAATAAAAAGGTTTTCCAAGGTTTTCATCAAATTTCTCTTTCACGTCGAATACTTATACTTGTTGGTTACCGCTGCTTCGCTTTCACTTATTGTAAACTCCTACTTGATAACGCTTTCACTTCCTGATACGCTTACACCTGTTATTGTCTCTATTTCACTTATACTTGTAGTCGCTTATACCTGATAGACACTCTTACTTCACTTATTGTTGTCTCTACTTCGTGATACGCTTATACTTGTTTGACACTCCTACTTCACTTGTGACCGCTCCTACTTCACTTGTTAGACACTCCTACTTCACAAGAATCACTTCTACTTGATACACACTCAGTCGTAGTTAGATGTATGTTTGTACTTATATAGGTGCATATAAGTAATGATTGAAAGACTTAGGAAGGCTCGTCCGCCCTATTTCCTTTTCTTCGTTGAGATGTGGTCTGGTGGGATCGGATGGCCGTCCGAAGGTCGTTTGATTCATTAGTTATATATTATGTATATGAGTATGGACATACAGGAATTCTCTAGTCAGTTCAGTTAAGAGTCTCTACCTCTAGTCTACACTTACATTAGAAACACACTACCCACTATTTGGAAATCTCTACCTCTAGTTCAGCACTTACACACTACCCACTATTTGGAAGTCTCTACCCACTATTTGGGATGCATCTTTAGGACACGACCTTCTCCGTCGTCTAGTTGGTAACCAGAATCTCCTATAGGGAGAGCGGACATTGTGTGTATAGATCTATACGGGATTGACAACCCCGCACCCAGACTGCTAACTACAGTCCCGGCCTACCAAGCCAATGGGTGACAAATGTCATATTTTAGACGCTTGTAGGGCGTCTGGTACTCTAGTCAGTATGGTTACGAGTATCCCGGGTTACCTTATAATTCATTGGCTTTAAGGTAACAGTATTTCACCGACAATTTACACTGTATGCTGGTAATTCATTTTTAGAGTCACACTGTTTCGACCTTACAAGACGTATCTTTCATTTGATACTGTCTGGGGTCTGTTTTCTCTGTTTTGACCTTACAAGACGTATCTTTCATTTGATACTGTCTGGGGTCTGTTTTCTCTGTTTTGACCTTGCAAGACGTATCTTTCATTTGATACTGTCTGGGGTCTGTTGTTCACTGTTTTAGACCTTACCAGCTGTACCTTTCATTTGGTACCTTCTGGGGTATGTGTCTCTACTTGTTAGACTGAACCAGGCGTGTCGTTAGTGCGATACTCTCCCGGAGTCTATGATTCCTTTGCCTTAGTCAGCAGTCCTCACTGCTGAGGCATATGTATTTCCCTGATGTCTCTTGCTTCCTTAATAAGCAAATTCAGTATTTTGATAATGATAGCAATTAAGGGAAAACTACTTTTTACCACATAACACTGACCAGTCTTGGTAGAAGGCTGCTTTTATTAAAGAAAATATAGGATTTTCTGGAAAGAACTCTAATACACAGAAAACACTTAAACTACTACTTATTAAAGTTATTTGATTAAAACGTCACTAAATGCTTATGAACTCACCAGCATTTGTAAAAATGCTGATACTCGCTTTTCAAATAACTTGTATTCTCAGGTCAGCATTAGACAGGTACACCCCCGGAGCTGTTGATGAAGACGGCTTAGTACCTTACTGTACTTATTATATTTGTTTGTATACTTTGATGTATTGTAAAGTAACCATGTAAGCTATTACTATTAATGCAATATTTTGTTGTACTTTGATTACTATAATGCATGTGTTGTGATACTTGACATGACGTCATCCACCCCAGAACGTTTCCGCCGTCCCGGTTTTGGGGTGTGACACAAGTATCATCTAAGAATCTTCAAATCTTCAAGCGAAATCCTTCGGATCTTCATAAAATTCACCAAGAACACCAAGAACAACATTCATATCTTCAAGCTTAACCGCAAAACCATCCGGACCGAGAACTCACTCAGACTGAGAACCCCCTTTAAGACCGAGGACTTGGTTCTCGGCTGAAGTTTTAGACCGAAATCAAGGGATTTCGGTGAGGGTTAGACCGAAAACACTTAGGATATCTTCAAATAATTTTTTTAAGTATTCCCTACATAATTAAAGTGTTGTCTAACACTTTAATTATTATTTAAATCACTATTTAACTTTAGTTAAATTAATATCTTATTAATTTAAATATGATATTGTGTATACTTATTATTAGGACACAACTACGCACGCAGGGTCTAACCCGAGGATCATCGCTGCCACTTCGCATCCAAACACGAACTTACATTCGAGGTGAGTTCATACCCCTACTCTTTCACTATTTCTCAATGTTTTTAGGGGGGGGGGGGGAATACAAGTAAAGCACAAGGACTCTTGTGTTAATATTCAAACCGTTTTCTATTGTTTCAAACCGATTTATCGCTGCATTTTATCAGAGTATATATATATATATATATATATATATATATATATATATATATATATATATATATATATATATATATATATATAAGGGTCAACAGACTAAGAATTGGCAATTCCGCCCTAAATCCTGTTCCTTGTTTGGTTGTGGGTTTAGGATAGAATTACTTATTCAACTGTCTTTGCACTCTGAATTATATGAGTTGTGAATATATATGAATATAAAATATATTTCATTATATTGATAGCCCTTTTGTAACATGTAGAGCAAAAGGTTTTTTTTTCACAAATCTCTTATTACCGCTTAATACACACTGTTAAATTACAAGGTTTTCAGTTTATTACAGAGCATACATTTAAACTATAATAGGTATAGTTTGTGAACCACTACACTATTTTACTAATTTCAAGAAATGACACAAGAACATACTTTTGAACTATAATAGGTATAGTTTAAGAAACACTACACTATCTTACAAGCTCAAGAACGTTATACAGAAACAAGTATATAAACTGTAATAGGTATAGTTTATAGAACACTACTCTATTTCACTAACTCAAGGATGCACTATTAAAATAATTATTTAAGTATAATTATTTTACATTACAAAGTACACTACTACAAGGTAATACATAGAGTTTCAAGTACAAGAGAACACTATAACACCATACGTAAACCTTTTAATATAGGGTTGTGAGGCACTACTTCATTGTACCTATCAGGGTATAGGTTTAAGCCCTATAAATTATAACCAGAGTCTCCTAGAGGGAGAGCGTGACTTTGTGTATAGATCTATACGGGACTGACAATCTCGCACCTGAGCTGCTTGCAACAGCTAGGCTGGCAGGCCTGGGGAGATAAATGTCATAACATTCTGACGCCTGAAGAACGTCATAGAGGCCACTAGGTCATATTAGCATGGTTATATGAAACTCACAATGGTATCAATTAAAACATTGTTTACGGTATTAACACTACTTCAAAGGTTATATTTTAAATAATGAAACTACAATACACTATTTACACTATAGCTAGTGGATTCCAGGCATTCATACAAAAGGTTTTCATACAACACTACTACAACATGCTACTATTCTATCATAGAGTACACTAGTACAACATAAAATTCTGAAGAAACTTTTATGATACAGTTTACTATTTCAGAGCACAGAACAAAACATACATTTTGGTCTTAAGGCTAAGACTACATTTTATATACTAAAGAAAATATTGGATTTTCTGGAAGTACACTATAACATTTTCAAAGAACTAAGAAGAGTTTTCCATCTTAAAAACATACTTATAAATTCACCAACTTAAATGTTGATACACTTTCAAAACTACTTGTACTCTCAGGGAATCGGTAGATAGGTACACCCATAGGTTTTGAGAAGACGGAGCTTTGTAGATTCACGTCTTTTATACTTTTGCTATACACTTTTGATGTCATACAAACTATGTATTGAATAGATTTATATATTATACTTTATCAATGTAGTGGTTGTGTTTGCTATGATTACTATTATATAATTGTTGTGATACTGTACATGACGTCCTCTACCCCTGAATGTTTCTGCCGTTCTGGTTAGGGGGTGTGACATATTTGAACATTGAACTGATTAGCACTTGATTGTTCCATAACCTTTGGTGTGTCCATATATGTTGTCTCCGTAAGTGACTATAGGTCCATCCTTCCTCATATAATCCTGTATGCGAGACTCAAATCATGTCATATGCCTTAAGTATCCACTGTCAAGATACTAGATGTTCTTATGGCCCCACAGTACTTTCAAATAATTAGATCAATTTTGAACCCATTTTGCAATGTCCTTAACAACAAAAAATTTTACATAAAAGAAAATATTACAAAATTCAGCTGGGAGACAGTTTTTAGAGTTATCTTTCTTAGTCCATTTATTATCCCTAATTAGAATGTTGTCTTTTCTAATCTTCGTTGATAGTATAATTTACCATTTCATGAGAAGGGTCACCATATCTACCACACTTTCTAATTCCATACCTAGTCTTGACGAATAAATTTGTGAAAATGATTATTCTTGGGTTTCCAAACATTAGAAAAACATTCTTCCTATTTAATAACTCTTTGTTATGTTCTCGAAAAGTGTGAATTATCGCTTTTGTTAGAACTACTAATTGAAGAGGTCTCATCGACTTGACACCCTGATGAGCAACTTGATGCATCAGTGTCGGAATACATTGATGCATAAGTGTCATAACACACTGAATGTGATTCAGTGTCAGAGTCACTAGAAGTAAATTTTGGAGATTCAAGAAAAAAATTAGTTACAATATGAATCTCATCATTAGAAATAGGAAACTTAACCAAAGTTGATGTATTGGGGCTCACATACTCTTGACCATGGGGCTTTATCGAAGGATTAACAACAGTCAAAGGAGTAACGACGATAGTGTGATCATCAGTGTCATTTTTACAATGTTTGTTTATTAGGCCTTGATTATTAATGAAACCATTACTAATATATTTTGACATGTACTCATGAAGAAGTTCTTCTTTTGAGGGAAAATGTAATGCCTACAAATTCGGGCTAGATGTTTAAGGTATAATAATAATAATAATTATACATTTAATCAGAAAATTAAAATCCTTGAATAGGATGATTGTTATTTGTACATGTTAGTAGCTAATAAATAATTATCGGATTCACGATATGTAAACAAATATTATTAGTGTATAATATTTGTAGAAAACTTTAATATAAAATTTATCGTTAAGAGATAAAATAACATTAAAAATAAAAGATTATTTAGGATAAATAATTTTAGCGAAAGTTGTAGTAGTCATGATCATGAGCGCCTGGATATAAAGAATGCTTAAATCTAAATTCGTATGAGGAAGTTATGATTTATCTGTGTTTCGCGTTCAACGCGATACGACAACGTGTGTCGTAAAATGTGAATCAGAGATAGGTTGCTTAGTAGCCTAAGTGATCTAAAAGAAAGTCGTTGGAATCATAATTATGGAAGCATGCATGTAAAGAACGCCTAAATATGACTTCGTATGGGGAAGTTATGATTTTTTTCCAATGGCCTTAACAACATAACATTTTACAAAAGAAAAAATATTATAGAATTCAGCAGGGAGACAATTCATAGAGTTATTGTGACAACCGGTTATTTTGGGTCAATAAAAGTCAAACAAGTCAAAAAAGTCATATAGTTAAAAATTATACCCCACTTTAAGGGTTTTTCGGTTTTGAGAATCAAAAATCAAAAAGCACATACCTTGGCCGAGAACACTCCTTGACCGAGATCCTTCCCTACACCGAGAACCCCTTTAAGACCGAACACTTGGTTCTCAGTTGAGGTTTTAGACCCAAATCAAGGGATTTCGGTAGGGATAGGCCGAAAACATAAACCTTATCCAATGGAAGTTTTACTAATGTGATAAATTACACATTTCAAGCCATATGTCACATCATTTTTAATTCCATATATATAGTTTTTAAACCGAAATCAACACCTCATTTCTCATTTTACACTTCACAAACTCTCCAATTTTGCTCTCAAAACCGAAAACCAAGTTCATACATCTTCAAGTTCACGCAAGAACACCTTCAAATCTTCATAACTTTTTCCCAGAACACTTTCAAACTTGCCCAGGAAACAATTCTTCAAGATTAATTCATAGGAATCTTTGTAAGTTTTCTTACATAATCTAGTGTTTATATAACACTTTAATTAAAGTTTATCTAATTTATACATGGTATCATGTGTTAAAGACTATTAGGATATGACTATATCCACGGGTTCTAACTCGAAGGACATCGCCACTCACTTCGTTATCCAACCAAGAACACACCCGAGGTGAGTTCATACCCCTACATTTTCCACGATTTTTCTATGCTTTCTTATATTTTATGCGAGAATGCTAAAATACACGAAATATCTTTATTGTCAAGTTCAGGAACGTATACATACAAATCTTTCATACAAATACGCTATGGTTTTTCTTACAATAATATATATATATATATATATATATATATATATATATATATATATATATATATATATATATATATATATATATATGAAACGTACAATTGGATTTCAATAAAGAAACTATATTTAAAATTTTTTATTAAGACTTTAACCCTTTTGTAATATGTTGAGCAAAAAGGGTATAATTATATAAACATGCATATATAATTATTTCAACTCATTTTATTATCATTGTAAATTGATAGTAGTATACAAAGGATTCACTATTTTAACGAAACATTTATATAAACTATAATAGGTATAGTTTATGGAACATTCACACTATTTTACCCTTCGGGACACAAAGATAATTATTTAAAAGAATAATTATATTTACACTATATAACTACTACGGAAGGGTAATACATTCAATTACACGAAAAAGGAGATTTCATTACACTACACGTAAACCAGTTAATATAGGATTGTGAGCCACTATCTTCATCGTACTTACCAGAGTACACACTAAAACCCTAAATTATAACCGAAGTCTCTTGTAGGGAGATCGTGACACTTGTCTATAGATCTATACGGGACCGACAATCCCGCACCTAAACTGTTAGCTACAGTTAAACCGACAGGTCTAGGGTGACAAATTTCGTACCATTCTGACGCCTAAAGAACGTCGTATCATGCCATCTAGTCGCTAGCATGATTATAGTAAACACTCACAATAAGTATTAACAAAGTATTTGGTTTATGGGGCAAATATACCTACAAATAGTTTTATTAAATAATAAAGCTACATTACACTATTTTATAATACAACTGGTAGTTTCAGATACATACATTCAAAGGGTTTTATACATATACAACTACAATACACTATTACAATACAACTAGTAGTTCTAGATACATACATTCAAAAGGTTTTATACCGATACAACTACAATATACTATTTTCCAGTGCAGTACAACTTACATTTCTGGAAACAGACATTCAAATGGTTTTATGAAGATTAAAACTACATTATACCACTTCAAGGTACAACAATACTTATACATTTTCACTCTTAGAATTTTTATGACTACAATTCACTAGATAAGAAAATATTGTATTTTCTGGATGAACACACTATCATTTTCAAGGAACAATGGCATATTTTTCTCATACAAAATGTTTATGAACTCACCAACTTAATTATTTACACATTTTCAAAACCACTTGTATTCTCAGGAAATCAGTAGATAAGTACCTACACAGCTTTTGGGAATATGGAGCATTCCAGTGTCATGTCATATATTTTGTCGTATGTTTTTGGAGTCAAACAAACAGTGATTCGAACTCAAATGTAAATATTAAATCATCAATATTATGGTTGTAATGCTTTGATCTCTATTATTCAATTGTTATGATATTGTACATGACGTCACCTGCCCCTGGACGTTTCCGACGTCTCATCTGTTCGGGGGTGTGACAACTATCTTTCCTTTTCCAATTATTATCCCTGATCAAAATGTTGTCCTTTTTTAATCTTTGTTGATAGTTCAATTTATCATTTCATGAGAGGGGTCACTACATCTATAGCATTTTCTAAGGCCATATTTAGTCTTTTTCTCTCGATTAATAAATTTGTGAAAACAATTATTCTCGAGTTTCCAAACATTAGAAACACATTCTTCCTATTTAAAAACTCTTTGCTATATTCTTGAAAAGTGTGAATTATCGCTTTTGTTAGCACTGCTAATTAAAGAGGTCTCAAAAACTTGACACCCTGATGAGCAACTTGATGCATTAGTGTTGGAATACTCTGATGCATAAGTGTCATAACACACTAAATGTGATTCAGTGTCAGAGTCGCTAGAAGTACATCTTGGAGATTCTAGAAAAATATTAGTTATAATGTGACTATCAGCATTGGGAATAGGAAACTTAACCAAAGTTGATGTATTGGGGCTCACATACTCTTGACCAGGGAGCTTTATCGAAGGATTAATAGTAGTCAAAGTAGTAACAAAGTTAGTGTGACCATCAATGTCATTTTTACAATGTTTGTTTATCAGGTCTTGACTATTACGTAAACCAGTACTAATGAATTTTGTCCTGTACTCATGAAGAAGTTCTTATTTTGAGGGAAAATGTAATGCATGCAAATTCAAGCTAGATGATTAAAGTATAATATTAATTATTATAATACATTTAATCGGACAATTAAAATCCCTAAGTAGGTTGATTGTTATATGTACACGTTACTAGCTAATAAATAATTATCGGATTCACGATATGTAAAGAAATATTATTAGTGTATAATATTTGTAGAAATCTTTTATATAAAATTTATCATTAAGAGATAAAATAACATTAAAAATAAAATATTATATAGTACAAATAATTTTAACGAAAGTTGTAGTAGTCGTGATCACGAGTGCCTAGATATAAAGAACGCTTAAATCGGACTTCGTATGAGGAAGTTATGATTTATCTATGTTTCGTGTGCAACACGATACGGTAATGTGTGTCGTAAAATAAGAATCAGAGATAGGTTGCTTGGTAGCCAAAGTGATCTAAATGAAAGTCATTAGAATAATAATTATGGAAGCTTGCATATAAAGAACGCCTAAATCTGACTTTGTATGAGTAAGTTATGATTTTTTGAAGTTTCGAGTGCGATAGAGTACAAAAGTGTGCGATACAAAAATCAAAATAAAAATAGGTTGATTTTTAGATGAAACAATCTAAATGAAATTTGTAGTACTCTTCAATACAAAATCAACAATATAAAGAACATCGAGAACAAAGTTCGTATAAATAAGTTATAAATTTCGCAAGAGTTTTAATAGTTTAAGCCTTTTTAAAATATAAAGAAAAAATAAAATGAGAATTATCTACTGAGACCTAAATGAAAGCTGTAGTACTCATCGAGACGAATGCAAGGATATAAATAATGTCAAAACAAAACTCCTATATGAGATATGTGAATTTTTGAAGATCTAAGGTTTTACCTGCATTCGATTCCCCGTGTTAGCACCAGGTTTAATGTTGGCTGCCTATGCCACTACGCCGAGCGTAGCACTATCCTTATGCTAAGTGTAGCATGTGTCGAGGAGCACCATCCCTACACTAAACGTAGTCTCCCATGGCAACTTATAAATAAGTTGCAAGATTTGCTTATCTCTCCTCACATTTCACTCCAAAACTCTCCCAAATTTTCCCGAGGCCCCAAGGCCCGAATTTAGTAGTTCTTAGGTGTTAGTAGCATAAGTCTAGAGTGTTAGAGAGCTCGTAGAAATAGAGATTTTAGTTTCGAAGTTCTACCCACGTAATGTATGGTTTTTTGTTAAACAACCTGTAAGTTGAGTTATGCTTACTGTACTTTAAGTAGAACTTATATTTAAGTTCGTAAACATTATTATCAACTTATAAATAAGATTTATCATTAATATTAGTTGTTATATTGATTGATCTACTTATGTGAGTGATGTCTATGCTGGATATGTGATGTGTTTAAAGTGGATTTTCAAAACAGTATATCTCTATATACCAAACGGATCCTACCTCCGATACGATCTTGCCTGGTTTCAAGGATTGGAGTCTTGTCTAAGTTTAAAACTAAGACGTATAAAGAATATTTACATCCAGTTAAGTTGGATAAAAGAATAGTCGCATACTATATTATGATAGTGTGGTATAAACAGGAAAATGGTTTTCGAAATTGGTTATAAGCGTTACACTCTTACTTAGTAATGAAATAATATTTATAAAGGCTGCTTAGTTCGAGTTAAATCAAAAGAGTGTTTAGTTATACCCAATAGTGTAAAAATATTACATGGGCAAGAAATTTTGTTGAATACAGATATTGTAATCTTGTCTAGTTATACACTAGGACTTAAATGGGATGCTTAGTTCAATTAAGTTTGGATATTGGGTAGCATCATATTAAGGGTGTGTGTAATAGGAACGTAGAGTAGAACTTTATTCTGTGACACTATCAAGTGTCGATGTACGGATTAGGAAATTGAAACGGTATGTCTGGTCACCTCATACAGTAAGATGAAAACACTTGATCATTCTAGATGGTCTTGTGAATTACGTTGCTAGTATGGACTTATAACCCATATACGTAGATGAAATAGGATACCATATTCATCAAATACTATAATCGCTTGAATTTCCTTAATGACTTATATCGGCCAAGGAAGCCCCTAGCTATGTATTCAAACCATTAATCTAAATGATTTTGATAAGGTGAGTTGATTCTTCTTGATAATCATGGACTAGGGTTTGTGAGAATCAATTGGGATAGGTATGTATGGATGTAAGGTTGTACATATATCTAAGTTATGGGATATATCTATATTGTTTGGAAATAGTCGGTTTTGTAGGTTTGATAATTATAAAATATTGTCATAGTAATATTATGGTATTTAAAATCGTATGTGTCTTACCAGGGTTTCCAACCCGACTCATTCAAATTATATGCATCAAAGGTAACAGGGTTAAAGTTTTTGGAACTTCTTTAGGATGTCGAGTGATTAAAAGACAACCTATAATAGTGTTCAAGACCATTATGTCTTTATGATGTAACATATGTTGTGTATTGATTATGACATCCTTAGGTTTTTGTATTTGAAACAACATCTTAATAAAACAAGATAGTTTCCGCAAAAAGTTTTATTATTCGAGATTTTTTGCAAACAAAGATATTGTGATTTTTAAAGCGTAAAGAACAGTTTTTTTTGTTCTGAAAAATACATGATTCAATTTCAATTTGCATAAAGACATCAACATCTTCTTGTATTTTACCTTCAGTAATCTTTTCACACTAATATGGAATCTGATCATTTATAATTTTGGTGGTTCTAGTGCGAGAAAATCCCAATTTTTAATTATTTTCTGACAATTTTGAGAAATCATTTGAGCAACATCTCTTTCACTAATGATTTCAGAATTCACAATGGATAAAACTCTAAGTTCATAACTCAATGTGTGTGTGTGTGAGAGAGAGAGAGAGAGAACACTTACTGGGAGTGAGATTAGTGTTTAACCACTTGATTTTAGCCTAAAGTTTTAGTTTCTCTTGATTTGATTTCTTAGAGTCAAAACACAAATAATCAAACATCATATTCTTTTCATTATTAGAATAGTTTACAAAATTGAACCTCATACACAGAAGAAGAGTAGCATATCTGAGTAGTGTAATCCTTAGCAGCTCGGGCGAGATCAGCGTCAAAAGTACTTAAGGTGCTGATAGATTCATCGGTGAATGAGGCATCAGTGGTGGCCATCAAACACACATTTTCTTTCAATAATATCTTTAGATGACTATGCCTCCTCAACTCAGTTCTCTTTTTCAGCAAAAAGAACATTTGATCCTATATTTTGCTTTTTTGGAGAAGTCACCAAGATTTTATACTTTGCTTCAAATGACTCATCCTTGGAATCCTTCTTCTTAAATTTTCAATCCCTAGAAAAGTGATAAATAGCTCCATAGTTGAAGCATTTAAAGTCGTCGTTTTTCTCAGCAGAAAACCTCCTTGAACTACTAATGTCAAATTTCCTTTTCCCTGATGAACCTAATCTATCAGATTGAAACTTTCTTCAACTATTCATCTTTCTAGTGTCTTCAAACTTATTAAAGTGTTTCATGATCATTACAACATTGGATGCAATTTTATTGAAGTTCTTGTACTTTTCATAATTAGTGTCAACGTGACATGAGTTGTCGTTGTCATTGTTTGAAGAAACGTTAGACTTCTTTGTAAAGAGAGTATATGACTTGTCTTTAACTATATTTTTCATGATTTCTTTTCTTTGAATATTTCAAGGTTTTCAAATTTCCAAATAGGATCTGTAAGTTGATAGTCTTGATTTTCTCACCGTTTTTTAGAACATCAACGTGATGCTCTCACTTTTCATCTAAAGAATCAAGAAACTTAAGCACAAAAACATAATTATGCTTAATTATATTAAATCTCATCATATAATTTATAAGACAACAAAAACAATTAAAAGTATGAGAACAAGATCCATCAATGTAAGCAAAGAAGTGCTTATATTTTCTATAAAGATTATTCTTCTAAGAAACTTTGAACTAGACAGTGCCTGTGTATGCAACTGTCAGGGTGTCAAGCATCTTTTTTTTAAAAACACATATTTGTGCAAGATGTATGGAGAGCATTGTGAATGGAAGCATGAGCACAAACATCAATATTTATCATTTTCAGTCCATAAATGTTTAGGAGTTCGCTTACTCTCAGTCAGATTACCATCTTTTGTTTCTTGAATCAAAGGAACATATGGTCCTTTAGAAACAATGTTTATCTTGTCATAATCCATGGTTTCTAAAACCATCATTACTTTGCTTTTCCACACCAATAAGTTTTCTCATCGAGTGGTGGAATTTCGTTTAAGGAGGATGAGCTAAAGGAGGAGGAATTCAAAAACAAATTCATTACTTGTTGAAATAAGAGAATCTGGCTTTGATACCCATTGTTGGATCTTAGAGATAAAAAAAAAAGCAATAACAAAACAAGAAATTAACAATACTTAATCAAAAACTTATTTTGACTAATAAAACTCTTAGAAGAGAGGATACACAAAGCGACAATTACAAATGTTAAGCCAAGCATAACTTATATACTAGGTTATAAAGCGAATATAGGGAAATCCGTATAAATTAGGGATTTATACAAGTTATTCATAAGTTAAGATCCTAATCACTAAGATTGTGAATCTAATACTTCGTGCAAAAGAAAGCTTCACGCTAGCGCTGAAGAACTCCATACAGCGTGAAGAATGTCTTGATAATCATCAAATTACAAGTTTTGACCGTACAATATTTACTCTTTGAACTTTCAAAATATCTTATCTTTTGTTTTCAATAAATAAAAGTTTACCTTCCTTGAGTAGTCATCAATGAAAGTCACAAAGTATTGGCATCAACCATAGGATTTCACTAGAGAGAGACCCCATAAATATGAGTGAACATATTTAAGGATCTCCTTGCTTGTGTGTTGACCATAAGTAAACTTCACCCCCAGTTGCTTTCCTTTTACACAAGCTTTATATAATTTAACTTTTCTAGCTGATTCACCACTATATAGCCATTGTTTACTTAATATCGACGTGCTTTTTTTTTTTTGCTTATATGCCCCAATTTATGATGCCACAATTCTGTTTTATTATTATGCTACTCTAAGGACCGGTATACAATCACCGTTCCACTAACTGTGAAACCTTCCAGAAAATAAATTTCACGTTGTATTTTTTCCATCATAACTACAAGAGCGCCTTCAAAGACTTTTACACCATCACCTTCACTAGAATACTTTAGACATGCTTCGACAAAGTGCCAAGAGAAATCAAGTTCTTCCAAATATCAATAACATACTCATAATTGATTTTTCTAACCATACCATCATGCATTTTTATCTACAATGTTTTGTTGCCTTTGATACACCGTATCTCATTATCACTCATCTTCATTGTTCTATTCCTTTCTTTGTTCAAACCAAGTAAGATTGTAGATCATATGGTAAGATGCTCCCTTGTCAAAGATCCAAGCATGTTTAGGACTAGTCGTGCTTATAGCAAACGTCTCCTATATTTCCTTCATTTGAACTTTCTTGAACCATATCAACATTGTTATTACTAGTTGATTTAGCCTTCGAATTCCCCTACTTTGCATGTGGATAATCTCTTCTGAATTTCCAAATTTCTTGCAGTTATAATATTTTATCTTTTTCAAAGCCTTGGATTTGGAACATGACTTCCCTCTGTTTCCTCCACCTCTTTATATTATTCTTCCCCTTATTGCGAACAAACTAGAACCATTTTTTTTACTAACATCAACTTTTCATTTCAGTTCTTTAAACAACAAATAATCCCTCACATAACTCACAGTCATTGTTGTTCTATCATACACCATGTTATTAATGCAATTTTGATAAGAGTTCGTTAGTGAATATAATAGAATGAAAGCTTGATCTTCATATTCAATATTTACATTAACTCCTGTAGATCAAAGATGATATGATTCAGGTTATTCGTATGATTATTTACTTGGGTACTTTTTAGTCATCCGAAGAGTACACGGATGTTGCTTCAGATATAGCCAACTCATGAGAGAATTGTTCTAATACTTGTCATAGAGTTTATATAAAAGCCTAACATAAGACGTTTGATCCACAACCTCTTGTATTACTTCATCCGTCAAGCTCAACAGAATAACGCTATGCATTTTTTAGAATATGATTCTACAAAGTTTTAAGCATGTCTTTTAATATTTTCACTTTTCCATGGAAATCCATTGCATAGCCCTAATGAACCAAAAGAGCTCTCATCTCCACCTTCCATAAGTAAAGTTATTCAAATAATTGAATTTCTCCAACTCGAATTTGTGGGACGATATCTCTTCAATTGGCATAACTCTGATACCACTTGTAATGGAATAAGCGAGAAAAGTTATGAAATCACACATACATATAGAATGACATAATATTTAACATGATTTGGTCAATATGACATACATCTACATGGAAAGAGAGGGTATTCTTATTCATGAGTTCAAACAGAGTAACAATACAATAAAGACAAACAAAA
The DNA here is from genome assembly GCF_002870075.4 of Lactuca sativa. Taxonomy (NCBI): domain Eukaryota; kingdom Viridiplantae; phylum Streptophyta; class Magnoliopsida; order Asterales; family Asteraceae; genus Lactuca; species Lactuca sativa. Next base: position 143,181,932 of record NC_056628.2, read on the forward strand.
GACCTCACAAACACTATCTGAAGATCACAAAAAAGATAAAACCATGATGGGCTAGGACTATCTATTTGTAGGGCCAAATAAATGTTAATCAATGACATAATGCCATTCAGATAAGAGCGCCTTTGATTTAGGTGAGCACATTTACACTAAGAGCACCTTTTACACCAAGAGTATATTTACTCAAAGAGAGCACCTTTGCATCTATGTATCACATTGTGGAGGTGTCAGCGCATCCTGGAGTGCATTCACAACTGTAGGAGCACATTCAACAATATGCAACACATTTAAGAACACTATGAGCACATTTAGTCCCAATGCATTATCCATCTGGTTTTACCACATTCTCTAAGAACTCAGTGCATTTTGACTTGCTTCTATGTTGGAGTGTTTTTGGAAAAAGCCTTATCAAATTTCGATATGCTAGGACCACATTTGGCAAAAGCCCTAATGCTTTTAGCCAAATGCTCTACCCTAATCCAAATGCTCCTTGTATCTTTTGAGTCTTCTATGCTCAAGTCATATTTAACCGTTTCTTTTTTGCCCCTCATTATGTACCATATTGATATAGATAAATTATCTCTGAGTTAAGTAGTTGTTATATACATCAATTTTGTTTTGTTTTTGAATAAAATATGTTGATTGAATAAATTGTTTGAACACCAATAAATGATTATTTTACATTTTAGTTTTAAAATGATGATAAATAGCAAATAAATATTTAATCTAATTTTTTTATAAGAAAATCAGAAGTAATTAATTATTTAATATTAATGTGATTATATTTTATTTAATAAAATTTTATTTAACTATGATATGGTTAGAAACTAAATACTAGTAATTTGAAATAAATATAACATATAATAAAATCAGTTACATATGTAAGATTAGATTTTAAAATAAATAATAAATAATTTTAGATTTATAAGATGGAATATAACGGCAAAATTAGGGATGAGCATAGGCGGGTACCCGCCTCATTTGGCGAGAACCGGAACCGGAACCGGCGGTTTCTAGAAAGTTAGAACCGGAACCAGAATAGCTCTAGGTGGTTCTTAAATTTTTGGAACCAGTCCCAGAACCGGCGGTTCCGGTTCCGAGAGCGGGTAACCCGGTTACATTAACTTTGTTAACTTTTGTCAATAAAACCGCAACTTAGTTCGATCCAAATCGAATCAATTTGGATCAAAGAGGGATAAAATCAGACCAATATATTCTAAACCGATCTAAGTAACACACACACACACACACACACACACACACACACACACACATATATATATATATATATATATATATATATATATATATATATATATATATATATATATATATATATATATATATAAACCGGTTTCGGCGGATACCCAACGGGTAACGGTTCCGAAAAAATGAGAATCGGAACCAGAACCGCTTAAGACGGTTCCATAACTTTAGGAACCGAAACCGGAACCATTTAAGGTAGTTCCAGTTCCAGAACCAGCAGTTCCGAGGCGGTTCCGGTACCAAAAACGGGTACCCGCTTCTGATGCTCATCCCTAGGCAAAATGGAATGAAAAAGACCCTAGGTTTTTAAAGATGGAAACTAAAAAAAGGACTATGAAAAAGGGATCATGGATTTTGTTGTAGTTCACATTGAAAACTCAAAGAATAAAGAAAAAAAGGGATCATGGTTTTGTTGGAGGTTACATCCGAAACTCAAAGAATAAAGAAGGGTAATATTATAATATAAAGAACTCTTAATATATAAAATGGTTAATATTTCACTTAACTCGATATGTCATGTGTACTCATTAAGTTTTGTATCTATTAAACATTTAAACGCATTAAGTAAAAAAAATAACATTGCATTTTTTTTATTACATAACAAAGATTATGTTCGTTAGGGTCTTTCTCATTTTCGATAAGATTTCAAAAAGTTATCATACTACATGTAAAAACTAAAGTTCTTATTTTTCTACTTATTGATATATAGACATGATGCGTTACTAACTTTTCTAAGTATAAAAACAAGTTATTTTTTAACAAACCCTAAAAGGTAGTTTGTTTTTACCTAATAAGTCCCTTTCAGGATTAAGCATGTTATTTAACGGTGTAATCCTTTCGTAAAAAGTATTGATCATCTATTTTTTTCATTACTCTAACTCAACTAGCATTTGGTTTGAACTATTATCACAAGTCATTTGATCAACTTGTAGAAGACTAAAGTTAGAGTGAAATTTGGTATAATATATCGTTTGCCAACGAGTTAATATGGACGATTTATATTTCTTGGAATGATCCCGTTTTCGGTCCCTGTATCAATTGCTTAGACGGTGGTGGCAACTTCATTGAAGATGAGATTTGTATAGCGGATAATATTTTGACGTCCCAAATTTTCAAAAAAAAAAAAAAATCTTTTGTATTAATAAGTAAATCATTAAATATTTTCATAAAAGGGATCAAGGTTGTAAATCATTTCAAAACATCATTGAGTCATAGTGTAAAAATGTATTAAATATTATAAAAAAAGAAGTCTATAAAAACGATAATGAAGAGGGTGTCGTACAGTCAAGCTGGAGTCTTTCCCTGACTAGAGGAACTACCTAAAAAACATTAAATCAACAACTGTAATCATAAAGCTTAGCGAATTTCCTAAAATACCTCATACCACAATATACATACAACGCATACAAATAGAGGCTCTCGGCTCTAGTACCGATCCACTTGAACAACCAGTGGCTAATGGCTCTAGTGTGTATCTAGTCATGATGACTAGCAACTCTTTAGTCATGATGACTAGCAACTCTGGTGCATGTCTAGTTATCCCAACAGTTAACGGCTCTAGTGAACATCTAACCCTGAACACGAGTAATCTAAGCTCTTGACTTTAGTGTCGATCAACTATCAACTCCCCAAACATAACATGTCGACATATCACACAAACAATCCATCAAACAATCAATAGGTAAAGACTACACTAACATAACAAATGACATATACTGTAACACGTAGTATACTTAAATAACTCGCCTGAACAAGAAGCCGAAGAATCAAAGCTACTCGCTCGAATACACAAGAACCGACCTTACGAATCACTTAGATAACACAACGGTCAAACCTCAGGCCACAACTTAAACTCGCCAAGTTTGAACAAAAGTCAAATTGATTAACAAAATAATGGTCAACTGGTCAAGGTCAACGGTCAACGGTCGCGCGCCACGACCCAGACTCTAGCCACGTCACGAAGACTACAGAACAAAATAGTCAGAACACCTTTCATGTCGCGTTGTGAATACTGGGAAAACAACCAACTTTATCAAGGTCTTAATCCCTTGAAGACCAAAGCTCAAAACATCATATATTGTCATTTTAAGGCTCTTAAGGGATAAATTTTCCAACTTTATCCGGACCCAAGGCTTCATCTATCACAATCACTAACCCTAAGTCAAGATAAACCTATAATGAGAAAATTCTTATACATGGTTCCAAGGAAACCCATGCATACAACATTTTCCACAAAAAGATGTCCAATAGGTCATTTTATTTCTTCAAAGAGGTTTTAGGGTTGCTTAAAACCCAAGAATATCAAGTCTTTTGGACAAAAGGGCCAAAATCCCTTCTACAGCCTAGATCTAAACATGAACACACATAAAACAAAGATCTTTATACTCACAAAGGGTCCAGAAGAGAAGAAGGAAGTTGGATCTATAATTGGGAGGACTCACTTGCACCAAGAACGTGATCACCTTCTTCAAAACACATTTCCAAGGCACAAACTTAAGAACCAAGGTTGTGAAAATCGCTCAGCGGTCAACTGACGTTAAGCGATTAATCGGACTCGACGGGGATTAATCGGCGAATATATATATATATATATATATATATATATATATATATATATATATATATATGACAAAACTTTAAACATTTTATAATATTATCTTTATTTTTAGAGTTCTCGGTTTAGTGATATTTTTAAAGTTATAATTAATTATTTTAGAAATTACTTATTTGTTTTTTCTCTAATTTCGAACATAATGATTATTTAACATTTGTCATAATTTGTCAGGTTTGTATGTATTTCCTAAAAAAAATGCAACCACAGGGATCTTTTTTTTTTTTTTTTTTTTTTTTTTTTTTTTTTTTTGCAGTTTTGTCTATTTTTATTTAAAGATAATGACATAAAAGAGTAACATTGTAGCACCTGGTTCCTGGTATATATGATTTATCTGAGTATTTTACATTTTTAGCGTTGGACTCGGCGAGTCATAGGCTAGACTCGCCGAGTAGGGACGGGATTTTGAGCACGTTTAAGTTGGCGACTCGGCGAGTCCATCAGTCTGGAAGAAACCGTAATTTCAGGGGTTTGCACCCTATTTAAACCCCCTTTATGCGCCCCAAGTTAGCCTCCTTCACCCTCAGAGCATCATATACTGAACCCTAATCCTCTCCTTGTGATTTGAAGTGTTCTTGTGCTTGTTCCTTGAAGTTTGAAGAAGAGAAGGAAGGAAAGACCAAAAGAGAAGGTGGAGAGCAAGAGTCTAGGACTTAATCTAGAGTTCATTGAGGTACAATTCGGATCTATTATGTTTTTATGCTCAAATCCCCATTAGAACACCATTAAGCTATCTTTGATCCATTTCCAAGCTTATTAGTAGTATAGGGATCATAATGGGCTGAATAGCTGCTAGATTCGGCTATGTTTGAGTTCCAGAAGCCTAGATCTAGTACCTTTATGGGGCCATATTGCATGAAAGCCCTAGATCTACCCCTTTTAGTGTGTTTTGAGCCTTAGAATCCCCATGGATGATTATATACACGTAAAATTGGAAACTTTACGTGTTAACCGAGTCCTAGGAACCCAGATCTATGAATGGAATGTACTGGATTCAAGCAGAATCGAGTGTAAAGAGATTGCATGTATGCGACTCGACGAGTTGTTCTTCGAACTCAGCGAGTCGAGTCGCAAGTCCCCGATTTTTCCCCTTTTCGAGTAGGCGAGTAGAGCAGTGAGCCATAGGTGGACTCAGTGAGTTGGAATCCAGACTCATCAATGGAAGGACTCGGTGAGTCAATGCCTTAACTCGGCGGGTCCAAGGCAATCTTCATAGAACTCGACGAGTTGTTCATAAACTCGGCGAGTCGATGACAGAACGTGTTCATCAGATGAAGATTAACTCAACGAGTTGTTCATACAACTCGGCGAGTTGGATGAAGGACCATTGAGTATTCAGTTAGGAAGAGAACTCGTTGAGTCAATGCCTAACTCGACGAGTAGAGACAGGAGTAAGGTTAATCGACTGGATATGGACTCGACGAGTTGGCAAGCCAACTCGGCGAGTCGGGTCAACTGAAAGTTGACTTTAACTTGACTTTGGTTTGGAATCGGTCAGGGGTAAAATAGTTATTTTACCCTGGGATTAGTATCAATGTCTGATTAAGTATTTTATGGGAATATAGCCGGGGGATCACCGGAGCAGCTGTCAGACATTTGCGGATCAACTTTTCAGCAGTCAACCTTTTGAGGTGAGTTACCTTCCAGTAAAGGTGGGTCTATGGCCAAAATGCCGGCCCACCAAGTAGGAGTATTTTAGAAGATGATTGTCTTTGTGATAATTATCTTGGTATGGATACGTGTTTGGTTGTGAGATATATCTGTATGATATGTTATGTGTATGCTAGGGATAGTTTTCCCCTGACAGTGGTCTTTAGGACCGAAGAGTAGGTCAGTACTCGGATATGCCTAATTGTATGCTTATAACTTGTTGTTGTATGCTAGTAGTAGGGGTTGGAATAGACCCCAGTTACCGGTTGAAAGATACCGATGATGATTACAGGTTGAAAGATACCGATGGTATTGAATGGTATGTGGTATGATGGGGGAACTCAGTAAGCTTCGTGCTTACATGTTTAATTGTGGTTTCAGGTACCTCTTCGTCAAAGGGGAAAGAGCCGGCGGCGTAGCGGCGCATCACACACATGATTTCCGCACGGGACTTTCTGGGATCGTACTCTGATTTTCTTGTTTCTGTTAATATCGTTTTGAGACATGACCTTATGTTTTATAATTAATGTAACTTTGACAATGTTTTAGCAACACGCTTTATTACATGCTAAATTCTAAAAATGAAATTTTTGGCCTCGAAATTTGGGATGTTACAAACATAGTACAAATTGTGTAAATATTTAGTCATTTATGTTTATTTTTGTACACATTTAATCATTTATGTTTTTTGTACATATTTAATCACTTATGTTTTTTTATTTTATTTTGTACACATATGACCATTACATTTGATGGTCACATGTGTACAAAGAAAAAAAACATAAGTAACTAAACATGTAAAAGAACAAAAAAAATGACTAAATATGAACAAAAAAAATGACTAAATATGTAAAAGAAACATAAATGATTAAATATATACACAATGTAAACTATGTTACCCTTTTAGTGCATTATCCATTTTATTTAATTTGTATGTTAATTTAGCTTTTATATATAATATCCTAATTTTCACAATATTTTTTTTTTCTATTTTTTAGATAAAATAAAAGGTATTTTTCATATATCAACCATCCATAAACTCATTGTTTCAAAACATAAAACCAAAGAATATAATGGTATTATAACGTCGCGAAAACTCAAATATAGAAGTTGTCGATGAATGTGTACAATCATGCCTTCGCTTTCTCCCGATCTTCAGAAGTACCTCAAACATTTAATCTATAACTATAATCCAAAGCTTAGTGAGTTTCCTAAAACACCATATACAACACAAAATCCATACATAACAGTAACATGTCTATTTTAACCCAACATGTATGTTTCAACTGAACGGGTCAATTTCAACCAAACAGGGTTGCTTTAACGAATTGTTCTATTTCAACCCAACAAGTATGTTTCAATCGAACAAGTATGCTTCAAACCAATAGGTCTATTTCAATCAAACATATTTGTTTCAACCAAACATGTCTATTTCAACCGAACTCGTATGTTTCAACCCAACATGCATATATCATACAAGCATACCAACATACTGATAATAGTCATGAAAACAACAAGCATATAACGACACTTAGTGTCCTACAATATAGTAATGAGACTCACCTAGAAAATAGATCGAATAAACACCACAACATGTGAATAATAACACATCGGTCTCATACACCACTTAGATATTAAACCCAAGGTCAAGGTTAACTATGACCTAGAACCCTAAACTTTGACTAAATGTCAAACTGGTCAAAAGTCAATGGTCAATGGTCAAAGTCAATCACCAGACCACATCGTCGTGACCAACTCATGACTGTGTCGTGGTAGCTAAAAGAAAAAATAGTTGTGTGACTCATTAGCCGACCGCACCATGGCAAGACCATTTTCGCGTGGCAGTTGATGTCTCAAACAACTTAATCTATTAATCTCTTAACCCTTATTTCCATAGCTTCGAAGCTCAAATTTGAGTTGAGCTAAAAGGTCCATGTATCGTTGAGTTGAGTGCTAGCACTCAATTGTATGGAACCATAAGGTCCAGAAACTAGCAAAGAAAGAACATAAGTTTAACGTATCACCAATGTTACTTAACATCATTTAACAAATTTTAGCAACGAAAGTTTTAGTTTCTTATTTAGAAAATATCACCAATGTTACTTATTTCAGAACTGTCAAATTCAATCCATTAAAATTCAACACACACCAAAAAACCAAATGTAAATGAAACACCAACGACAAGTCTCAAATTTTTATCATGAATAATTTTCAACTAAGTAACTACCCCAAAAGGATCCTAATCTCACCAGACCATCAAATCAAGCTACCTGTTCCAATGCAAGACCAAAAGACAACAATCAAAAAAACAAGTGTCAACATCAACATAGTGATTAAATCCCAAGCACATAGGTATGGAAACAAACATACTTCATATATTATGTTTAGTCATGCAATCAATTCATACCGATTATCATACATCGATTATCGCTATTAATACATAACACATATATTAATATGGACGCTCTTTTCATCACAATAATTTTATTTATTTTCTTCGCTATAATTACTTTTAATGTCACTCACTATCCGAGGTCTAAATCATTGCTAACATCCTAAAGAAAGACACCGTTCGCTACTACTGGGACCTAGAGACCCAGTACACCAAATGAGACATGACTCGCACCCATAACAATTTCCCTGGTTTTTCGTGTTCACCTCTTCGACTTTGCATGTATGGTCAAGATGTGTTGTCGTTAGAGGTACTACAATGGCACTTACAAATGCATACCCCCACCGAAATGTGATGTTTGATCTGAAGTCTTTAGGTAGCCAACATCACTTTAATCCTCGTCTACCAAGTACACCAGAACCATGTTTCAAAATGGTCACGTAGAAAACCACTCAACATCGACTTGGATTAAGCTCTTTTCCTCCAAAGATATCCTTCCACCACGACATCCAGTAGGATAAGCACCTAAGTAGGTTTCTACCTTTTTTACCCACGCTATATATATATATATATATATATATATATATATATATATATATATATATATATATATATATATATATATATTCCATTTTATTTTAATTAATTTTATAATTATTTAATTTACATGCATTGGTGATTGAAACACCTTGTCATTAACATTATATAATCAAGCTTGCGTTTTATTTATTATTTCAAGGCATATTACATCACATGTCATACTTCAAAGATATTTCTCAAAATTGTTATATAACATTTAAGCATATAAGAGATAAACCTTTTAGTAACAATCTTTCTAGCACACATGTCCTAGTACCATACAAGCATGCCAAAACAAAAACATAACATTCATAACATCATATTTGATCATAAAAAACATTCCTCACCACTAGCATGTCAATAACATTTATTCTTGCATAAAATATCCATTTTAAGGATTCTAGCATATATACTTCCATAGTTCATTTGTTTATATACCTCCAGTCCAAGTTGTGAAAGGTTATGAACTGAGGAGAGACGCCTTCTAACAAGCAATATAACACCCCTAAAAGAATACACAAGGAACTTATAGAAAAACATAAAACAAAACAGTTCTGTTCAGACAGAAACCATGTCATGGCGAGGAGGGTGCCACGTTGTGGTCCGGACATCAGTCATGATCCAGGCCGATCAACTACCGTCGTGACCTCGTGACAACTAGTTGTCCATGTTTTTGGGTAACTGGCAGTTACAAAACAGAAAATCGATAGGTTGTCTTCTCCAGTCCGATTAGGGTTCTATCAAAGCCTCATTTGGGATGATCTTAACCCCTCAAGACCATATCCAAGTAGCTAGAATGACTAGGACATGAATGGGACCAACCAACAAACTTGAGACAAGGATTTTTCATAATCCAAGGTTCCTTCTTATGAGTGGTTTGAAGGAAAAAAAAGATTAACTAATGAGAGGTGTTCATACCTCCTGAAATGTAACATCCCAAAAATCACAACAAATATAAACTTTTTAAAATGACTCTTTTACTAATAAAAGTGTTTACAAAACCATTGTTTCTAAAAGTATTATTTAAAATCAGAGTTTTCCAAGATAAAAAACTTAAAAATCTAGGATATGTACGATCATACCTTCGCCTTCCCGCGATCATCAGAAGTACCTGAAACAATAAACTAAACCGTAAGCAAAATCTTAGTGAGTTCCCCTAAGTACCACCACATATAACATATCAAACAACAACATGCATAACCGAGCCTTCAACCTGAATGGGCCGCCTCGCAGGTCCTACATCCTACTGGACCGCTCTCGAGCCTTCAGCATAACTGGACCGCCTCGCAGGGCCTACAGCCTATCCAGACCGCTCATCGAGCTTTCAGCCTGACTGGACTACCTCGCAGGCCTACAGTCTATCCAGACCACCCTGGGTATCTTGGCCTTCAGCACAAAGTAGGACCACCTCCATCCAACCACACATAACATGTCGACATATACATAACAAATAAACATATAACCATTCAACAGAAAAATAGACAGATCTACAGATCCCTACCGCATACTAACATCCCATATACCTGGATACCGATCTAATAGATCACTACAACATAACAACATCATATATACCAGGATACAAATGTAACATATCACTACAACATAACAACATTCAATGTACGAGGATACAGATCTAACAAATCACTACAACATAGAAATATACGGTAAACGAGGATATCAGTCCAAAGGGCCAGCCTTGGTGCCTTCGACCTGTAAGTACAATGAGGAAAACTCACCTCTCAATCTGAACCATAGCTGATGAGGTTCTGACTCCGAATCTCATCTCTAACCGATAGCTATCCATCCAAGTGACCAATTCTCAAACACAATCCAAAATAACCAAAATACCCACAAGTGAAACATGGTCAAAGTCAAAGTCAAACAGGTTAGAATCAATAAGTCAACTGAGTCAACCTAGCCGAGTCAAACCAGTTGAGTCAATTAAGATGAGTCGACTCAGATTGTGTATGTGGGGCGTACTTCAAAGGTACGTAGGGCATAGCCAAACCTTGACCGTAGACGGGGGAGTTGACCTCGTACGCGTTGCGTACTCAGGTTACCTAAGGTTTACGCCCAGACTTCCCAAAACTTCATTAAGAGCTTAACGTCTTAAGCTCATACGTCCAACTTTCAAATCCAAGGCTAGATCCTCCTCAAAAGTCCCAAAGTTTTCAACTTTATGACTTTGCATGTCCATTAAGTGCTTAACTCGACATCTTAATACATTAAGAACTTCTAAGGAACGCATGGAGCAAAACCAACCATTAAGACCCCATTTTTTTGACTCGAGATCCTTCCTAATGTCTAAAAGGACGCCTTATTGGTTAAGAACATACCATGCTCAAAAATCACCATTTTAGGACCAAAAAGTGTCTTAAAAGAATAAAATCTAGATCTACAAGATGAAGTGGTAAAGTTGCAAGCTTTATACCTCCTGCAGGTTCCAAACAAGGTTGAAGTCACAAATCCAAGGTGCTTCCCAACTCCAAACTCTTCACACTTCACTCTTCGCCTTCAATAACTCCTCTAAACACTCCAATGGGGTCTAAAAGGGCACTCTTTCACTTAGGATTTGCTTGGGTCTCATAGAGGGAGGATGAAGAAGGAAGGGGACATGAGATTATAATAACGTTTATATAGGGTTAAACCCCTAAAAGTTAGGGTTTGGACATCCTGCGCGTATGCCCTGTGTAGGAGGTGTACACCAAGTGTACTAGGGTCCTCCCTAGTATTCTCATCGTATGCTTCGTATGCCCATCATACTAACCCAAAGCCCAAGTTACCACAATGCTACAAAGGGTCATCATACGATTTTTCTAATTCCAATGGCCAAAGTACAACATTAGTCAAACATAGGATCGAGATTTAAATTACCTTAACATTGAGATGTTACAATTCTCCCCCGCTTAATTTTGACTTCGTCCTCAACGTCCGCTGCTACAACTAACCCTGGGTAGTGATCCCACATCTCCACCTTGGGCCACTCAGACGGTCTTCCCCGGAACCCAATCCGAACTAAAAGTCAGCTCATCGGGGGACTGCCTTCTCACACTATCCTTAACCCACTCTTAACGAAATAAAGCACCCTAACCAATAACGAATCCTTGGCCTGCTAACTTTACCATTGAACAAACCAACACTATTCTCCCAAAATTTAGAAATCCAATACCTTGACTGACTCTTTAGCAAGCCAAACTATCTCGGAACACAGTTATTACGATTTCTCTTTACATCCAAACCAAATGGAACACTTCCGACCCTGACTTACCTTGCCGCTACAACGGGGAATCATGACTCCGGACCATTCACTATTGTTGCACCCTTCATTCGAAAACAAGGCGAATTCCAACACAAACCTCAATTAGATAACCATTGAAAACAAATACATACAACTCCAACATATCCTACAACCTCCTAGCTATAGAACAAAACTTCTAGTAAGAACCCCAGAGTTGGGGACTTTCAAAGCTACAATCACTGAAACAACTCTATCAGTCTGCTTCCATGGACCAGGAACCCATCGGTCCTAAACTTCTGAACCCAAACTCTAGGACTGATATTCATCCATTCGTTGGACCTACCCCTTATCTTTAACTTAGAACACCACAAAACACAAGGAACGAAGTACTCAAGGCACGTTGATCGCAGATTTCACCAAATTCCAAAACCGGAAGTTGTACCAAAAACCTTAAATAAACCCTTGATTCTCTGACACGTCATTTCAACCCATTACTCCTACAAACAAGGATGGTCAATCCAAAAATTTTCATGTTGAATCCAACCCTTATCAACTCATGTGTACCTTCACCTGACAATTACTTGAGATTTTTGGACCAATTCCTCATACTGGAAACCAGACTCCTAATAGACAGCCCATAAGAAGATGGGTCCACCATATCTTCCATTCATTAAGCGACTTCCAAAACAACATAATGTACTATTCTAAATAACTTTTCCTGACCACATGATCCAATCCAGCTGGCCATCGAGTCCCCCGACTGCCAAGAACAATGCACTGACATCCAACCATACCAATAAGACTAACGATATGAGACCTAAGGGTCTTAACCAAATGGCTATTGAGTCTAAGGATACTCAACAATCAACCCACTATCTTGCAGAAAACCCATTCAACATTCCTTTCGTCGCTACCAAAACACAACATAGGCCATACCTTTTCATAGTGTACAATTCCTTGTACAACATAGGCTGCTACTAACACAAAATCAGACGAAACCATGGTCGACTGCCAGACTTGAGCCTACTGTGAACCAAAATCCTACACCACAATGGAGGGTAAACATTCCCAGAGACCAAAGAAACATAAAACATATGGATCTTGATGATAGGTTGACACATCCAGTGGACGTCAACTGTCACAACTTGAAACTTTTAGGAGAACCTCCGCTTAATGATGAAAGAAACAACCAATGATCGAGGATGCATTGACACTAATTCCAAAGAACCAAATACTGCATGAAGCTAAACATACCCAGCTTCGAGACTTATTCTTTGATTGATATCTGCCCAAGCTAGACTATATATTGCAATCCATACAACGAGATTGAAATTCTCTCAGCAACTGATACTCAACCTGAGTGATCCTCGCAGATTCTCATTTATTCATTGGTATCCTAAAAAGGAACCAATGGATACAAAGAAATTCTTGACCAACTATTTCCTACTACGAGACATCTCGTGAAATTCTAGGACACATGCATCCGATAGCCAATTACTCTACTTCCTAACTTGACCAAGCCTTAAACCGAAATCCCACATACTCGCACCGCATATTCCTTATGAACTATTCTTCCACACCACCAGCTCGAACAGATTGGTGATACAACAAGAAGATACCTAGTTCTCCCCCAATTAGGGTTTGAACTATCACTCACTGACCCTCACAGTCCATCATAGAACCAACCTACTCGACCAATCCATCCCTACTGTCACGCATACATCCCCCATGGGGATAAGGGTCAAATCAATCGGTTAAGGCACAACAAAGATTTCCAATACACAACACTAAAACACTCTGGATGCATAAATCCCATGATCGTTAGCGATAGGCACCCGCAACGGACATTCCAACTCTCAGTATACAAAATGGAATATGAAAATTGCTGAATAATGATCAAAATTGCGAGAGAATCTCGAACCCTATGTTGGTATAAAAGAAGCCTTTCCATCATTACAGTTTCTAACTCTTTACGAATGGTCCTCATACCTTATGATTCATAAAGTGCCATGAGAGCCGAAACCCAGACCCATTACGGCCTAAAGATACAAGCATAATAGTTCTAACTGATGGGTTTTGAGCACAACAACAATTCCTAAGTGTTCATGCAACCTTAATGTGTTGGATCTAAGTTTTCTCAAATTGAAGATGCAAACTTGAACACAAAAGGAGAAAACTTAGGAGAGATATACTATTTTCGAAATTCATATAAAACTAGGGTTAGGTTACATACCTTGATTGTTATACTGTAATAACAACGAATCCCTTGTAGATCTTGAAGCTTGAGAACTTAGTGTCACAAGTGTAACACCACTAATGCCTCGCAAACACACAATGCAAGAGAATGATATGAGGGAGGAATAAAGGATCCAAAATTTCGGTTTCTTCTTCTAAGAAAGAGTGGCCAAAAATCAATGGGCTAGGGACTCTATTTATAGTGCACCAAGGATGCTATGGATAACCCTAATCTAAATAAAATATTATTATCTCATATATGGTAATTATCCACCTCCTTTGATCATCCATATGTGATAAGATATTCTAGAAACTCTAGAATAATCTTATATATACATCAATTTTCGTCCACCACCTTCCGAAGAAGGTTCTGGACCCTTTTGCTCAACTATTGAATGATTGCACTTTTAGTCGCTGCACTTTCAGTTAATTCCTTTAATCCCAAAATTAATTCCAAATTAATTTCTGATTAAATATTAATTAATAATATAATTACTAATTAATATATTATTTCCATAACATGTTAATAAATCATTTAGTCCAATTTATTAATCAAATCAATAAGTTCTTCCTCTTCCTTAATAATCATCCTGTCTAGTTGCACGTGTGAAGGCAACCCAAAAGGACCATGCCACTGTCAATTCAAGTACATACCAAATATAGTTATGGACATAGACATCTAATCGAACAGTCACCCACTTGGATAAGTCTAATAACTATAGTTGCAAGTATGAATTCCAAAACTGACAAGCAATCGTAGCTCTCAAAACTTATGTCGAGCTTTGACCTAATCATTCGCGTGTCCCAAGATAAGTGATCAAATATTCCTATGTTCTTCAAGATATCGTATGGACATGACACATGGATTATAATCAATCTCTTTGTCCAAGATTTTTTTTCCTGATTTCTGATTTATGACGACTAAAATCAGACTACAGATTGAACACATCAATTCAGTCCAGGCTTGGCCAAGTGATTTAGATGTCATCATGAAATCATCGAGGGGCCTACAAATATCGCTATTACCGTTAGGGAAAAAGGAACAAATAAACTTCGACTTTGAGGCTTGCACTATTCACTGATCAAATCACGCACAACAATACGTTTTATAACATCAAGTTACTGATGCGTTTATGTATTATCAAAGCACAACTGAATCGTAAACAACAACTCCTATATCTCCGTTTCAAGAATATAAGATGTTATCGTCTCAAAATTACTCGTAATAAAATCCATGAAGCAGTTATCTGAGCGTGGGTTTATCCAATACTTAAATCCCATTTCAAAAGTAGTCAAGAATACTACAGCAAACCATTGCTATGTCTAGTTCCTTAGACAATCTACAATCTGATTCATGACAGTCTTAATTCACTACTTTCTTCCAAAAGTATGATCAACTATGGATGTTTGAATAATCCAATTATCTGGGAAGTAAACCATGCAAAGAGAAACACAATAATAACCTAATTAACTATGATCTCAAAACCATTGAATATAAATAAAACATTTATTATTTAATCACCATATTAATTACACTTTATTAATTGTATAATTTCTTGATTAATCAACTAAACACTTGAATTAAACATCAGTCATGCCATGCATACTTTGTCTCTCTATGGTTCTTCCTTTGTGAATAGATCGATTGGACACTGTTCCACTGATCTTCATTTCACAATTCCAAGTTCTTATTAGAAGTGTAAGAACTCCAAATTCTTGTCACCACTAAATGTGTTAGAGTCTAACCTTGCATGCAATATCCTTTTATAATGACGTGGTGTCAAAGTCACCAAGACTTAGCCAATGATGTCACAAAATTCTCCACTGAAACTTTTTTACTAAAACAATTTCATGGTAATGAAGTATCAAATTCACGATACACTTCTTGAACACCTTCCTTGCATTAAGGTTTCTTATTCACATGTGGATTTCAATAATGAACTCCTATTATGAAAAAATTTCCATATTCCCATACGACAATCAATTCTAAACAAGAATCTCATCCACTCATAATTATGTCAATATGATCCGTCCAAATACTATACTTCCAACTGTCCATAAGCAACCCATCTTTTGGTAAACCTCAAAGTATTCTTGACTGTTGTTTAACAACTTTAGTCATATCTAGTTTTGGTCCTTTTTTCCCTCTCAATGCCCTAGGCACTTGAAAAAAATCAGAACAAGTGAATATTATAACATATTTAATCAATCCAATATCTGAAACATGATACCAAAGTACTATCCTTTCCTTTCAGATTAGAGAAACCTTTATCTTTCTGCCTAATAGATTCTTCTTATTTGTTCTATTACACTTTGAAAACTTTCCAAGGTGTTAGAATTCTATTTAATCTTACATACACAACCATGTTTGTTGAAAGACCGGTAAACCACGACGAATAGAGTTATCGTTCTTTGTGGTGGATCTAAATAGTCCACATCAATGTGTAGTAGATACTCTAGTCCTTCACTCGACTCACATAAACATGTGATCAACGAATTAGTGATGATCTTCCAATGATCAAGAATCTCATACATCTCATAATTTAAATTGTATGACTCCAAGTTTCTATCCAATTGAAACTTGGTGACGATAGTTCCTTTTCACTTGGTTGATTATGACGTTTCCACAAATGATATAATTAAGAAGCAAATCCATATTTACCATTGCTAATAATAGAAATAATTCCATCAATTCTCATAAATGCCATTGCAAGGAAATACGAAGTAAACAAATAAAAAATTCACTTTATTGATAATATGTGGAAAAATTTGTCCTTATAATTCAAAATTATGAAAACTATGTTTCTAGATATTTCCTAAGCAATCTATTAATCTATCACAACTCCTATACAACAACTTCCAAAATCTGATCATTGAACCATGTGAACAAAATCCATCTCTCACGATCCGATTCAACTTACTCTTCTCAAGCTTCCTTATTTTGCTTAGATCCTACAAAACAAAAAAATGTGACTATCACATCATGTAATAAGTATCTATGAAGAGAAACCTAATAAAGTAGAGTTAGATAGTGGATGTACATGGAGTAGAGTCATAAGACTTGACTTTACCATCTTTGAGATCATTCAGGTATTCTGGGAAGCTTTATATCCAATTCCCCTTAAATTGGGAATTGAAACATACAATTTTTTAAGGAATAGCACACGGTACAATCTTGGGATTAGCCTTTCTCTTTACCATATGGTCAAACGGTTTGACCTTGGCCGATCCCTTTCCAGTGGGAAGATAAATAATTTCTGGACTACTAATGTTTCCATTTTTAATGTCCATGGAAACATAGGAGACAGATCCTTCAAAGATATTTGGTTGATTTATGCTCTTAAGGATTTCTGCTTCAACAACAATCAACATGTATGTCAGATTTATTAGGGTCACATCGTGGTCCCTCTCATAGAAGTCTTTAATGAACTGACTATATGAGTCATGAAGTGAAAAAAGAACCAAATCAATGGCCAAATCCCTTGGGAAAACGACACCAACATTCCCAATCTTTTAATGTTCGATTTCATTTTCAGAACGTGTGCACACATAGACTTTCCATCTTGACGTTTGCTTGCCAATAAGGCTTAAGTGACTTCGTATATTTCAGCTTGAAGAAAACGTGGCTTGGGGGGATTACTAGAGAAGGTGGAGGAAGAGTTGGATAAGCATGATTTCCGGTTCCACCAATGCTTGAAGGAGGGAACATTCTTTCAGCTTGATCAACATGTGGAAGATCATCTTCAGATAAGGGAAAAACATTTCCCGAAGAACGAGGAGAACCATTGTTGTCTGGACTCGACATCTATAAAGGGAGAAAAGAGAATTCAAGTTAGTTGATTTTAATCCTTAATTATTAATCCAAAAATACAAATTTGAATCTATTTTAGGTAGGTAAAGCATTTACCAATTTCAATCTCATGAAACTCCTAGATCTTTTGAGATTCATTGAACTATTCAATGGCATGTTTAATCTTGATTATGCTCTCATATTGTGATTGGGATGCTGAGGATCACAAACAAGATGTGAATAACCATGCAAATTAGCTTGGTACTCTCGATGTCATTCACCATCTAATTAATGTGTCGGTTAACCACACATGCTCCATTAATACACGATAATTTACGAGACACCTATTGCCAACAATATTAGTCCCATATTTGTGTGCTGGTTGACCACACACGCTCCACTAACAACCAACAAGGTGCAATGTGCAGTTTCAAGGGTTAGCATCAAATTCACATTTTTCCTAAAGTAACTAAGAGTGGGATTTTATAAAAACATTTAGTTACTTTATATATCATTATACTTTTTTATGAGAGTTTATTGTCCTATCAAATCCGTTCGGCTAACGACCCTCCACTAGTCAAGAGAGCGGTGGGTAAGAGTGGATACCCAATGGAGGTCATTTTACAGCCCGCTTCCTTAAACGCCCCTTATAGACCAACTTCACGAATGAGTCCTACTAACGGTAAAACTGACTTTTCTTATACATATATATAAATATGAACTTTTAATTTTACAATATATATATATATATATATATATATATATATATATATATATATATATATATATATAAGGGTGTATTTTAAACATTTAAAGTACTAGGGTTGTTAAATTTAAAATTTTCAAAATTAAACTATTTAGTTTAAATTTTAAATCTTTAAACTAAGCGTGTGTTTTTTTGAAACTTTTCAAAAATACTAGCTTAATTTTTTTTAACAATTAAATTAACAAATTAATTTTATCTTTATCAAAACCTTAACCCAATCATGTATTCATGATAAGGATACAAAATTACTAATTAAAATATCCCATTTTAAATATTTAAAATGAATTTAAGGTAATTATCCTAATCAATCCATGAAACAATTATCAAAATTGAAAATTCAGGATCTGACAGTGCAACTCGCCGAGTTGGGAAATGCACTCGTCGACTCGATGTCAACTCATCGAGTTCCAAGATGAAATCGTTGAGTTCAATGAACAGAATGTCGATTTTGTTCCATTCTCCTTTGAACAATTCACAATTGCATCATATTCAACAGAAAACTAATCCTAGGCTCTGATAACATTGATGTGTTTTGAGCATAACAATAATTCCTAAGTGTGGATGCAACCCTAATGCTTTGGATATAGGTTTTCTCTAATTGAACATGCAAACTTGAAAACAAAAGGAGAAACCCTAGGAGAAGTATACTATATTCGAAATTCGTATAAAACTAGGGTTAGGTTACATACCTTGATTGTTATATTGTAATAAAAATGAATCCCTTGTAGATCTTGAAGCTTGAGAACTTAGTCTCACAAGTGTAACACCTCTAATGGCTCACAAACACACAATGCAAGAGAATGATATGAGGGAGGAGGAAAGGATCCAAAATTTTCGTTTCTTCTTCTAAGAAAGAGTGGCCAAAATCAAAGGGCTAGGGACTCTATTTATAGTGCACCAAGGATGCTATGGATAACCCTAATCAGAATAAAATATCATTATCTCAAATATGGTAATTATCCACCTCCTTTGATTATCCATATGCGATAAGATATTCTAGAAAATCTAGAATAATCTAATACATACATCAATTTTCGTCCAACACCTTCCCAAGAAGGTTATGAAGAACTAAGGGAATTTCGGTCTCTTCAAGATGGTGGATGTGTCAAATATGGTAATAATTCTTTTGGCACAATCAAAGGCTATGGCATGATTACCAATGGTGATTTTTCAATTCGAAAAGTGGCGTACATTGAAGGTCTTCAACACAACCTCATTAGTGTCTCTCAACTGGTGGTCAACACTGGTTAAAGGTTTCGTTCAATGACGATGGCTCAGAGATCATTAAAAAGAAGACGAATAACATCTTGCTGAAATCAAAATGAAAGGAGAGATGTACTCTTTGAATCTCAATCCAATACGAGGAAAACCGGCTGTTTGCTTGCTCACAAAGGCTCATTCAGACGAAAGCTGGCTATGGCACCGAAGACTCTCCCATCTCAATTTTAAATACCTCAACACACTGGTGCTTGGGGATCATGTTGGAGGTCTTCCTGTTCTGAAGTTTGATAAATAACACATGTGTGCCGCATGTGAAATGGGAAAGGAAAAAGTCGGCAGAGTCATCCCTTTCGAATTAACACAAAAGTTATTGAACCACTCAAATTACTGCACATTGATTTATGTGGTCCTTCCTCAATCGAAAGCATTGGTGGCAAAAAGTACATACTTATCATAGTGGATGATTATTCTCGGTTTACTTGGTTGTTCTTTTTTAAAATAGAAATCAGAGGCCACTCCCAAAATTAAATTCTTTATTAAACAGATAGAAGTTCAGCTACAAAAAGTAGTTCTCAACATAAGAAGCGATAACGGGTTGGAGTTTAAGAACAAAGACTTTGAAGATTTTCTCGCAGAGAAGGGAACAAATCACAACTTTTCGGCTCCATATACCCCACAACAGAATGGAATTGTCGAAAGGCGAAACCAATCTCTATGTGAAGCAGCCCGAACCATGCTGAGCTTCGCTTCTCTACCTCTATACTTTTGGGCAGACGCCATTGCTGCTGCATGTTTTACGCAGAACATATCTTATCTCAACAAAAATTTCTCAATCACTTCCTATGAGATCTTGAACAACCGAAAGCCCATTGTAAAGTTTTTCCATGTGTTTGGTTCAAGATGCTTCATCCTCAATTCAAAGCAACACTGAAACAAGTTTGATGTCAAAGTAGACGAACGAATCTTTCTGGGTTCTTCCATAACCTCCAAAGCATATAGAGTTCTCAAAAAGCATTCAAAGAAAATAGAGGAGACCTATTATGTTACCTTTGATGATAACTATGTCAAGAAACTGAAGACAATCGAAGGCTCATTGGAGGAAATATTTCCCATTTCTGGTCAAGTTATGGTACCCATTTCAAATCTCTTTGAGCAGTACATGCTGTTATTTGATGAACCAAAAATGGCCATTCACTCTGAATCTAAAGCTATAGACAACAAGGTAGATCACCTGAAGAAGATAAACGATGACGCTGCAAAGAAAATGGCAGTTGAACAACCTCAATCAGACGAACAGTCTAACTCAACCGAACCTCCCAAAGACAACTCTTATGTTCAGGAGGAGGGTTCGTCTCATCCAAATAACCAAGATTCATCATTCCAGGGGGAGTGTCCATCATCATCAACACCAACCAAAAGCCAAGTCCAGGGAAAGTATTCTGAGCCTGAACTGGAGGAAGTATCATCGTTTGAGGGGGATAATGCAAATTCAAACAATGATGATATTCAATCAGAACTCGAAGAAGAAGTGGATGTTGAACTGGATCCTTCTTCTGATCCTAATTACCCAACCCTCATCAAATGGACCAAAGATCATCCTCAAACACAAATTATTGGTAAACCATCAGAAAAAGTTCTCACGCGCTCTCAACTGAAAGCGAAACAAACTGCACTATTCTCTAATGTGGAATTTTGCATGTTTAATTCATTTGTTTCCAAAGTTGAACCGAAGATGATCAACACTGCACTCGATCATTCTGATTGGGTACAGGCCATGCAGGACGAACTCAATGAGTTCGAGCAAAATTCACAAGGCAAGACTGTAAAAACTCAACCTCCACCGCTCTAGAACCAAAAGCTACTGCTAGACCGAAGGATAATGTAGCTTCGGTCAGTAAGTGGGAAAAGAAAAAGAGAAAGATTGGAGAAGATGATGTAGATGAAGATGATGATGTTGAAGACATCATGACAGGGAGTCCTTCTAAACCTAATCAGAAGTTCAAGCCATCTGATCAAGAGCTTAGGGAAAAGATGGATCGTTTAGAGAAAGAAATGAAAGAAAAGGAACTTGTAGAGAAAAAGAAGTCAATGTTTCCGGAATGGACCATTGAATCGCTCCAGAGAGAAGTCAATGATGAACCGAGTACTCACTGGCTTGAACCTGTTATGTCGTTCGGTCTTGCGAACTTGAAGGAATGTCAATTCGATATGCCAATCAATCGAAATACATTTATCTTCCATTGCTTTACCTCAACTACTGTCGTTCCCTCTCCAGACCCGAAGGTAGATCGGGATTTATTGGAATTTTATCTGGAGTTCGCTCAACCACAATACTTGACATGGAGCCTGAAGAAGATTACAACGGTCAAGGTATTGAAGCCTCCTTTGGCTGGGAAATTTGTTATTGTCAAATTCAAAGTAACCCGAGGCTCGGATACCTCGGTCCATACTGTTTCCCTGGCTGATCTACCGAACTTGAACCCGCATGACTAGATACACCTCAACAACATTCTGTTATCCAATCCACTGGAGTATCAGTCGATCATTGATCACATCAAGCGAATTCACTACTAGAAAAAAGCCTTTTACAACGCTCATTGCGCGTCGTAAAAGGCTCAGACGACGCGCAAATGCGCGTCAAGGAAGGCCCTGTCATAAAGAGAGATGACACGCTTTTGCGCGTCGTCTATAAACGACGCGCATTTACGACGCTCATTTACGACGCGCGTTTACGACACGCAATGCGTATCAAGGAAGGCCCTGTCATAAAGGAAGACGACGCACATTTGCATGTCGTAACCTTACGACGCGCGTGTTTATGACACGCAATGCGTATCAAAGAAGCCCCTGTCAAGAAAGGCCATGTCATAAATGAAGATGACACACATTTTTGCGTATCGTAATTTTAAGTGTTTAAAAAAAAGTATTATTTATAGATTTACTAATTTTCAAATTAAATTTGCATTTAATGTCTCATAACAAAAAATAAAATACTATACAAAAAATACAATCCATTGCATAAAATTTAATGTCATACAAATAGTCAATCCATGGAAAGATAAAACAAATCAATAGAAATTGTTTTCTCCCTATACATGATTTTCACATACTAAATAAGAAACTTAATTTCATATTCATAAATATGATTACATTATTCATTAAAAAAACATATACCTACATCCTCGCCTAAAATGTTATTACATGATGCAAGTTGGCCACTTCATTGATGGATCACCAAGAGGAAGACCAACAACTGCCCTAAAATGTTCCATGATGTGTCCATACTCATGTCCTGTAACTTTAAACATTTAATAAAGTAAAATACCTCCTAAAAATAAAATTGCACAAGAAACAAGACATCATAACGAGAAATTACTAGCATGAATGGAAGAAGTACACTATAAATTTGTTTTACCAAGAGTGGCATGGACGATCAGGTGCTACAAGATTATCCAAGCTGCCAAACAAAAGCCAAAACACTGGAAAAAGTTGACATAGAAAAATGTAGCATGCTTCTTTTGAAGGATTTGGCAGTGCCTGCAGATAGCTCAGAGGCAAAATCTTGACATAGAAAAATGTAGCATGCTTCTTTTGAAGTGTGACATAGCTTAGGGGCAAAAAGGTAATTTGACAGAGAAACATGATTATCTTACCATGTATGAGCAGAAGGCAAACGATAAGAGCTTCCATAAACTTTGTGAATCTGGATGGTAGTGCTAGTCTTTGGAGTAGCTTGAAATCCATTCCCAAATCCAGGCGTCACCTCCTTTCAGACAACCAATAAACATGTTCGTATCAAAAACAACTAATAAACCATGTTAATTCTTCAAGAAAATTTAAATAAATACACAAAGCATTTGGACAATTTTATATAAAATGTAGCTATTTGGAATTCCGACAGCCATGCAAGCTCTCTTACAAAGGAGGTTACTCATTTCTAGAAGGGACCTTGAAGATTCCTCCTTGTCTTACAGATAAAGGAAATGTAAGAAAAAAAATTAAGCCTTACAAAGTATATGGACAATTTTATACAAAATTCTATTGAAACAGATAGAAACTTGGGAGTATTTATATTAGGTCATATCCTAAGAAGGCCCATAAACAAGTGATATGCTTAAACAATCCTTAATTGTTTTCTAGAGTGTGGTATTTTGTTATTAACATGGAAGGCCCATAAACATCTATTATACCTGTCAAGTCTATCTGTTCCACCCAACAGCAACAACTTTGGGACAGGAGATGACAAAAAAATTTCCGAGAGGCCTTCATACCTGAAATTTTTTTTATTTACAAAAATAGAAAGTTAAACATAATAAAAAAAATTCCTTCAATGACTACGAATATCAAAGAGTTAATTTTTACCATCCTCTCCAATATTGTTTTGTTTCCTCCAATCGTGCTCTATGTCGATACTCCCAATTTTTACCATCCTCTCCAATACTAATCTATTAACTTTTGTTTCTAAATTCCAAAAAATAATTTACAAGAATCAAGATATGTTGTATAAAAATTAGGAATGACAAAAGAAAAAAGAAATTAGTTTTCAAAAAATAAGAAACCTAAAAACTTACCACTGTTGTGAATCGATATTCGAGCAGAATCGATGTTTCTTAAAGAGCCTGATCTCACATTCCACTCAATCTATAACTATTTACAAATTACAATTCAAATTTTATATATAAAAAAATTAACAGTTTTGTACATTCTATAGATATATGAAATAAGTGAAGTCAAAAGGCTGATTTTACAGAAAGGGTAAAATGGTCATTCACTAACATCCAGACGATTAATCTTAACTCAATCATAGGAGAAATTTGTACCTTCATCATTCGACCTGCAATCTACAATTTTTCATTTAAACTCTATGCAGCTCTAGCATCTTCAAGGCGTGCAAACTGAATAGTAACACAAAATTTATATATATGATGGTCAAAGTTGACAAAATAGCATTTTTCACTTGCCATGGGAATCGGTCGGCTATGATTCGGATCAGAGGCCTGGAATCATCAAGGTAGAAATCAAATCAAATATGATGCCACATCACTGTTAAGTCTATAGTCAAAAGTTAAAAAAGGTCAAATAAGTTATATTTTACCTTATTTCATATAAATGAAACATGGGTGGCAAAACCTATTCAAAAAAAAGTTTAAAGTACCTAGGTGGAACAAACTTGAGACTTGGTTACTATATTATGACATTAACCCCTTTATGTAGAAATAAAGTTGGCACAACCAAAAGAAGGGTAGTATTATACTATTATAGATCATAAAAAGTATATCAACAAACAAAAAAATGACATGTGAATATGTGATGGCTAAAGAAAACAAGAAAACATTGTATTTTGCTGTTTGGTATATTAAGCTTTGTTTATATGTAAAGTTCAATAAATAAGAATCTACTACTAATTCTATGAACATCCACGTAGCTGTAAGCCTGTAATTGCAGAATAAGTAGATAAAAGAAGAAGATGAATCCAGAAACATAAGCAAACAAAGGAACACAGTTTGGCTTAAGAGATGGATATGAAGATTTTGACAGAATAGATTCCAAATTGTTAGATATATATTATATTTTTAACCTGCATATTAAATGCCACCATCTGAGCTCCATGCATCCACCCAATCAGTGGGTTGTTGTTAGATGAGTCAACTCGTATCCCTTTAGGATACACCCTCTGAACATTCCTCTGGGTAAACCTATAGCAAGCTAGTTTTTAGCAAGTTTTCAATTTGAAAATGTTTATAAAAAATTAGGCAATACCTAACAATTGGAGAAGAGTCATTGAAGAAGATAATGAATTTGGAAACTATTCATAGTGGAGACTATTTACTTCTAGCTGGTATATATGCATCAGTTGGTAGATTAGAAGATGCATTTAGGGTAAGAAGAGAGATGAAAGAAAAGGGTGTTATTAAAAAGACTCCAGGTTGTAGCTCAATTGAAGTCAATGGTGTCATTCATGAGTTTGTTACTGAAGATGATGTGAATTTTGAGTCTGAGAAAATATATGCAGCTACTGAAAAGATGATGAAGAAGATAAAGTTGGTTGGTTATGTGATGAATATAGAAGATGCAAGATTGGAGGCAGATAAATATCATAAAGAAAAATCGGTTTTTCATCATAGTGAGAAATTGGCACTGATTCCTAACCCGTTTTGAATTATAAAACTTTTAATGACAAATGATCTCTATTAAATCCTATAATTAATTTAATTTCTAATGTTCTACAGAAAACTTGGTGTTAACAAAAGATCAAAGAACACTAAAACTTGTAGATTTTGGATTAGCAAGAGAAGAGACAGTTATAGAGATGATGATAGCTGAAACAGGGACATATCGTTGGATGGCTCCAGAGGTAATTTTTTTAATCTTTTTTTTTCTTTTTTATCAAAGATAAAGATTTTTAAATGTTTCTTTTTTAATAGTTATATGGCACTGTGACACTAAGGCAAGGACGTGATGAAAAAACGAAACCATGCAACAGAACTTGCAAGACTCCCACATGTGAGATGCGGGAACTACAAACAAAACCATGCACTAAGAGCTCCAGCATAAGAAACGCCAAACAAAAACCATGGATTTTCAAAATAAACCTGATAATTAAAAAAAAGAATGTTACTGGCTAGAAAAGGAAGCTTTCTCCAATCTGGATTTAAACAAAGTGGCATTAGAAATATTGACACATGGAGATTAATTATAAATTCATAAATTCAAAAAAAGAATGTTACTGGATAGAAAAGGAAGCTTTCTCCAATCTGTGACATCATTAGATGACTCCTCAATAGACTGCTCTTTCTGTATTAGATCCAATTCAATTTCAGCCTCTTCAATTTCCTGCCACACATCAATCAATACCTCTTATTATTTTATTTTATTTTTATTTTATAAAACAAAATATTGTAATGTTAGAACTTACCATAAGTTTTTCATCAGTGTTTTTCGAAAAGAAATCAAAGTATGATTGTGTTCCATGTTCTCTCCAACTTCCAGAATGGCAGCCATAACCAAGGAATTGCTAACAATTCTATTTCACAGGGAAAAATACATGAAATGTGGGATGGGATGCTAGGTTGATTCATACCCTTGATACAGTTAATTTTATCCTTCATTGTCCCACCTTGCAACTATAAAGAAGCATAAATAATAGTTTAGTAGTAAATTTGTACACATTTATAAAAGTTTAGTGTTGAGAATTGTTAAGAATCGTTATTATTTAGGAAAAGAAAAGAAACAGGATAAGTTTTTTTAAATACTATTATTACTTAACCATTCCAGAGAACACTTAATCTGTATGCTATCATACTTAAGAAAGTGAATGACCATTTTACCCTTGTATTTGCAAAACTACTAAATCTAATAGAAACATGGGTAGAACGGGAAAATGCAACATCTTAATTCATAGAGTGAGTGACACCCATTACGATATTGCTAAAGAAAGTAAATGAAGTGTCTGAATGTGATTAAATGACCATTTTACCCTTGCATTCATAAAACAATAGTGCTACTATTAGCTACATGATGCTAAATGTATTCAAGTAAAAAAGAAACGGGCATTTATAAAAGAATAGTGCTACTATTATCTACATTATCAAAATTCAATTGTAAACTCAAAATTAAAAAAAAAATGTTCAAATCAGATAGGGCATGATTTACATGAATATACACGAAGAAGAAAGATAGAGAATGCGGAAACCATACCATGAGCTCCTGACCACCAATACTTAATTTACTCAGAAGCCTTAAAGCACACAGAACTCCTTCAACATTCCTAAATTCACAAAAACCAAAGCCCTTCAAAGCCCCAGTAGTGGGATCTGGTACATGTTTCCAACTTTTAACAGGCCCACAGAGCTTCAGAAGAGATAAATGTGTAAAAAGTCCAAGAACATTGGGCAATAAGATCTATTTCCAGTAAAGATGTGAGAAAAAGAGGAACTTACCTAAAAAAAAGGGAGAGCATGAACTCATTGTCCACTGATGATGCTATCTTGCCAACATAAACTGTGGTCATTGGCTTTTCAGCTGGAGTTATTGTATTGATGGGTCGCCTAATGATTGTAGGGACCACTGGACCCCGCATAGCCATCATTGGTGGGCGTGCTAATGATGGAATGACTCCCACTACTCCAAGTGGCCTTTGAGGATATGCTGGTTGCAACATTTGTGAATATGGAGAGGCATAACGAAGAATCCCTGCAAAAGTAAGACAAAAATACTATTACAAAAAAGAGAGATCAAATAGTGAAAGTATCACAGCAAAATTCAAACTTATCGCACATATTTTCATGATTGACATATATAACTATATACCAAAAACTCAGATCTGATGTGAAGTTAAAAAAAGGAAATTTTAACTGAATTGAAAATTAAAACCTGAAGTTCTGTAATGAAGCTAATTCTCTGTTCCATGGAAGGCTCGTGGAAGGTCAATGAATGATTTAATTGTTCCACTTCCATAACTCTCTGTCTCTAGCTGAACCACGAGTTTAAAACAACAAATTTTGGGGAAATTCAAGAAGAAGTGATCATTTGATATCAACAAAAGAACCCTAGCTTTAGTTTACTCTCTACTTTACTAGATACATGTAGAGAAAGATTGGGTGTGCAATGGATTCCAAGATTTAACTAACTTACTGATTATAATAATATATATTTTGGTTCAAACATTTAGTCAAACACCTGGTGTGCATAAAAAAAATCAGGTACTTATATCATAAAATATCAATAATTCCATGAAAAGATTTGAGAAAGGGTAGAAGGGCACAAAAATCGTCCAAAAAGAAGGACCAGTTGTACATGAGATAGGTAACTGTGGTTGAAAAAAGAAGAATTACCTTTGTAATATGCCTACTATGCAAATGAAATACACTCCTTTAATTTTGAAGTCTCCAGAATCGACATGAGGTCAAGATGACCTGAAGCAACCAGGAAACTATCATACTACATGATGGAGGCATGCAGAAGTAAGCAGGATGGCAACATCGGGAGAAACGACACTGCCAACAAGGAGAACCCATAGAAGGGAAGAGACGAGAAAAAGGCATTGTATCGTTCTTCTGCTTGTTTCTGTTGTATAAGTAAAATCAAGATTGATAGAAGATTATAAAAAATTGGGATGAGAGAAGAAAGAAAACATACCTTAATCCGTACGAGGTGGGTTGAATCCGAACTCCTTAGAGGTTGTAGAGAGAACTCATGTAGTAATGCCCTAAATCACCGGTTCTCTAAGAGTAAGAAAATTAGTGTGATTCTGATGGGAACCTTAGATTTCTGTCGATTCTTTCAAGTTTCAATCAAAAAATGAGAAAGAGTTAGGGAAATCAAGAATGGAACGCTCACGATCATTGGGAAGATGAAAGATAGAAAGAAGGTAGAAAAGAAGAAGGCGGGTCTTCAAAATTTTAGAGATTTCATTTCCCCCCGTTAATAGGAGAAGCGCGTTTCATTAAAATTATAAAGCGACAGTCACAGAGGACGCGCGATTAAAATAAAGCACCCTCCGTGTTTTTTTAATTTTTTCTTGGGACACTAATTTAAGGGCACGCAATAGTGCGTGACTTAAATCCTTAAAATTTTTGAAGAGGTGACACTCTTTTAAGGTCACTCTTATTTGCGTAACATAAATCATTGCGTGTCGTGGTTTGCGCGTCGTAAAAGGGTGTTTTTCTTGTAGTGATTCTTGTTTGTTTCATTCACGAAGTAGCTAAGATGGATCAAGAAATCGCATCTGCCATTCACAAGCGAACTACGGTGAAACCAATTGGAAGAGCTGGCAATGTGAATGCGATGATCAAGGGAAAGATCGATCCTAAGTTTCATACTGTGATGTTCATTACGGGCGAAGTTCAAAAATGTTTGTTCACTCTTATTGACAAGCACCTGTTCTCTACTACTTTGTTGGAGCATATTCTGGAGATCATACATAGGTGTAATCAGAACAGTGAAGCTGACAAGAAGTTGTTCACTGATATGCTTCGTTGGTGCATTCAGTTTCGGCAGACACTTCTTGCGATTATCCCTCGGCTGTTCAAGGTTGTGAAGCAGGTCAAGGTCACTCAACCGAAGTAGTGTCTCGCCTTTTTGACGTAAAGGAGGAGAATATTGGGTCTAATTGTGTTGCGTCATTGGGCTCGGTCCTTAACCCAATTTTGTTATCTGGTTTGGGCCTGTCCAATCGTGATTGTTTTATTAGGGTTTAGTATTTAAGGTGCATGCATGCATCCTTAGTAGATATCACTTTTATTATTTTCATTATTTTACTACAAACCCTAACTCGCCTCTACAGTGGAAGTTCTTCATCGAACTCTACTGAGGCGTGACTACTTTGAATCATTATGCATTATTAGATTCCATCTTGTGTTTTTCTGTGTTTGCTTGTTTGTTTTTGCTATTTAACCTGTTAAAGATCTAATCGACCAAAGAGTTTTTTAACTCAACAATTCGTATTAGAGCAGGAGGCTGTGTAATCCATACACATCTCTTCTGCAGAAGAAGATCTTAGGATTTTTCTGCTTTGATTGATCCTGTTAGAACCGTCATTATCTATTAACGTAGTTCTTTAAATCAATCTTACCCTAACATTATTTACATGTCTGCTCTTTAGCAGGTTTTTAACCAAACATAGTCATGTCCATGGATGATTCCCTGTCAAACCTAATCAATATATGCAATAGCATTGGATCGATGACACAAATTCCCATACTGTACACCCAGGATTATGAAGTCTGGGCGCATCACTTTGAAGACTACGTGATTGGTTCAGAAGACAACAAATACTTGATCTGGGAGGCGATAACGGTTGGTCTATTCGCTTATTCAAGCACTTCAAGAGTTGTCAAAACTCAAAAGGAGTACAATCAACCGTTAATGATGTGAAAGACATACCCCAAGATAAGAAAGAAAAGTTTCAGTGCAACATCAAAGCCTTGATTAGGTTTGCTTTACAATCGGACACGTTTCGATTGGTGAGTTCATGCACAATAGCAAAGGAGATATGGGATAAGTTGAAGGAACTATATTCCACAGATGAAGATCTTGAGCATTCCATCCAAAATTTATTGCTCTCGGAATTTGGTGACTTTAAGCTGAAGCCTAAAGAGAAGCTCATTCAAGCTTTCGATCGCTTTAATCATCTTCTTAGTAAAATGATAAAGCATGGGATAGAAAGGAAAGTCATTGAACAAAAGGTCACATTTATGAATCGCCTTTGAACTGAATGGATGGCTGTGGTGTCCACTGTGAAAGCACACAAACAATTTAATTCTTACTCACTTGCAAAGCCAGTGGGAATATTGAAGTCACATGAGAGTGTAGTATCTAAAGAAACGAACATGGTTTCTGGCATGGGATCGTTAGCTCTAATCTCAAAAGGAATGAATGCTGCTGAAGAAGAAGAAGATTTAGATATTTATGAGTATGATCCAACAAGTGAAGATTTTGCATTAATGGTGTCCAATCCCAAGAACTTCATCAAAAGAAGATACTCAACCAATAAGAACCGAAACTGGCAGGGAAGCTATAGTGTTGAGAAAGTGAAGGAGGAACCGAAGAGTGTCTCATAGAAAGAAGAACCAAAGAAGGAAGCCAAACTTGGTGGTAACTCAGGCTTTAATTGTCACTACTGTGGAGGCAAAAACCACTTTGCCAAAGATTGTATGTTGAGAAAGAAGTCTGAAAAGAATGAAGAGGATGATGATGAAGCAAGCCTTCTACGTCGATTGGATGAAATCAAGAAAAAGAAAGTTGGATCTCATAACACAATGAATGCATTAATTGTGCAGGGAAATAATGTTGATGATGAATTTGGCGGTGTTGAAGTTTGGTCGACTGATTCTGAAGATGAGGAAGTAAGGAAGCCCACTCATGGCAGGGCTTTGTTAGTGAAAGAAGGAAAAGTTGTTGGAAAGTGTCTAATGGTGACTTCTGAGGTGTCACAAATGAGAGGTTATACCACCGATGGGTGACGAGATAAAGCAAAAAGCAAGAAGATAGGTGTTTTGCAGCGAAACCTATCAGTGTGCAGATTAATGAATGCGACGAGTTGATCAAAAAGGTACAATCTATTCTTCTTTCATTAAATATCCCCATCAGAAACTATGAAAAGGAACTAAATGGATTAAAATCTAAATTTTCTAGTATAAGTGGTAGTTTATCTCAAACTCGCATCATAAACTTTAACCTAATTGATCAAATCAGTAGGGTATCATCGAAGAGTGAGGAAAGGGGTATTTTGATAGAGCAAAAGGAGAAGGAGTTGATTAGGTCTAGGGATGAAACAATTTATTTGCAAAGAGATAATTTAAAGCTTTTGAAACAACGAAATGTTTTTTTAATTGCTAAAAGATTGTATTCCAACATTACTCAACTGCATCTTAATTGTGATATAGGAAAGAAGATACATCGTATGATTTTACCCTTCGTTGAGTTCAAGGAGGATGAAATCGATGTCGATGCATACAACTGTGAAAACATTATTTCTTCTGATGATATCTCTCCCTCTTACAAAATAGGTCTTGACAAAATAGAGTCCTTCATAAAGTCAAAAGACCATAAGGACATGCTCAAAAATTTGTTGGATGAAAATGACAAACTAAGGATCAAAACCAAAACTGTACAGAAATTTGACTCAATGAATGCCAAGTTGAGTTGAAAAAATAAAATTTATATTGAAAACACTTCTGAATTCAATGAGGAGGATGATATGAGTGAAATATCTGTAGAAGATGAGGTGGACTGTTCTGAATTTGTCAAGAGCGAACCCAAAACCAATAAGAATCTTATTTCTGAAAAATTCTGTTGAGTTCGCTCGCTCATCAAAAGACATGACTAAAGTCCTCAAGGCAAAAGCTATTGTATATCAAAAGATATAAACAACTCCAAATCTAGTTTACACAGTTCAAGGAGTTACACAGCAACAAACAACCGAACCAATGACATTAGTAGAAGAAGATAATGTTGATGGCTGCGGTGAGTTTTTCTGGTGAGCACCGATAGCTAATGCTGATGAAACAGAAGTTCTTTCTCAGAAAACATCATGGAGATTGAAAGGTAGGTATGTGGCAGAACCACTTAATGATCCTACTCGATTTGATGTGCCGAGTGCAAGTGGTACTAAAATTGACTTAGACGATCCAGTCAAGATGTCAAGCGAAACCTCTTCTCTAAAGAGCGAAAGTCATGATCAAGTACCAAAGCGAAAGGCCAACATCCATAAAACACCAAAACAAGTGTTAAAGAGAAAGCATTAACGAAATTTAAGATACAAGAAGAATCTCACTGAAAGGAAGCAGTTTTGGCGATCTCAAAATCCTAATTACGTTCGCTGTGAAAAAGCTTCTAAATCAAAAGAAGAAACAAAAACAAACTCAGCTCCTCATAGTCCTTAGAGTCCTCAAAGTCAGGACAACTGAAAGATGAGTTTCGGTCCTCAAAATCAAAAAAAACCAAAAACAAAGCTTCGGTCCAAAAGGACACAATAACCAAAAGAGAAGTTTCAGTCATCAGATGAACGAAAACCGAAAAGGAAACTTCAGTCCTCAATTTGAGAGAAACCGAAAGGATGGTTTCGGTCCTAAATCATCCATTGAGAGGAACCGAAGGGAAGGTAGTTTCGACTCCCAACCAAGTAAGGGCAATAATCAAAAGTCTTACACTAACCCCAAATATCATCCTTCTCATTCTCATTCATAGAATGATAGAAAAGGTAAAGGAAAGCTCCTTCTAGAAGTTGAAAAGAAGATGGCGTTTGTTTCCAAAGTGAAGAACCGAAAGATTGCCAACGTCAAATCAAAAACTGAATCTGAAAAGTTCAAATCTAATAAAATCAAAGTTTACACCATAAAAAGAAAAGATAAAACAACTCTAATAAAAAGAACCTTTATGGTCTATGTTTCTCTTACTATTCCCTATTATGTAAAAGGCTCACAAGGACCCAAGAAACTTTGGGTTTCTAAATCTGCTTAACTTTTGCAGGTTATGCATGACGAGCACTTAGATGATGAATGGTATATAAATAGTGGCTGCTCGCGTCACATGACAGGAAGGAAGGAAGAACCAAGGGAATTTCGGTCTCTTCAAGATGGTGGATGTGTCAAATATGGTAATAATTCTTTTGGCACAATCAAAGGCTATGAAATGATTACGAATGGTGATTTTTCAATTTGAAAAGTGGTGTATGTTGAAGGTCTTCAACACAACCTCATTAGTGTCTCTCAACTGGTGGCCGACACTGGATTAAAGGTTTCGTTTGATGACAATGGCTCAGAGATCATTGAAAAGAAGACGAATAACATCTTGATGAAATCAAAATGAAAAGGAGAGATGTACCCTTTGAATCTCAATCCAATACGAGGAAAACCAGTTGTTTTCTTGCTCACAAAGGCTCATTCAGACGAAAGATGGCTTTGGCATTAAAGACTCTCCCATTTGAATTTTAAAGACATCAACAAACTAGTGCTTGGGGATCACGTTTGAGGTCTTCCTGTTCTGAAGTTTGATAAAGAACACATGTGTGCCGCATGTGAAATAGGAAAGAAAATTCGGCAGCGTCATCCCTCTCGAATCAACACAAAAGTTATTGAACCACTCGAATTACTGCACATTGATTTATGTGGTCCTTCCTCAAACAAAAGCATTGGCGACAACAAGTACATACTTGTCATAATGGATGATTTTTCTCAGTTTACTTGAGTGTTCTTTTTTAAAACAGAAATCAGAGGCCACTCCCAAACTTAAACTCTTTATTAAATTGATAGAAGTTCAAATACGAAAAGTAGTTCGCAACATAAGAAGCAATAACGGGTTGGAGTTTAAGAACAAAGACTTTGAAGATTTTCTCGCAGAGAAGGGAACAACTCACAACTTTTCGGCTCCATATACCCCACAACACAATGGAATTGTCGAAAGGCGAAACTGATCTCTATGTGAAGCAGCCCGAACCATGCTGAGCTTCGCTTCTCTACCTCTATACTTCTGGGATGACGCCATTGCTGCTGCATGTTTTACGCAAAATAGATCTTATCTCAAGAAACTTTCTCAGTCACTCCGTATGAGATCTTGAACAACCGAAAGCCCAATGTAAAGTTTTTCCATGTGTTCGGTTCAAGATGCTTCATCTTCAATTGAAAGGAGCACCGAAACAAGTTTGATGTCAAAGCAGACGAAGGAATCTTTATGGGTTATTCCTTAACCTCCAAAGCATATAGAGTTCTCAACAAGCGTTCAAAGAAAATAGAGGAGACCTATTATGTTACCTGTGATGATAACTATGTCAAGAAACTGAAGACAACCGAAGGCTCAGTGGAGGAAATATTTCCCATTTCTGGTCCAGTTACGATACCCATTTCAAATCTCTTTGAGCAGTACATGATGTTATTTGATGAACCAGAAATGGCCATTCACTCTAAACCTAAAGCTATAGACAACAATGTAGATCACCTGAAGAAGATAATCGATGACACTGCAAAGAAAATGGAAGTTGAACAACCTCAAGCAGACGAACAGTCTAACTCAACCGAACCTCCTAGAGGCAACTCTTATGTTCAAGGGGAGGGTTCGTCTAATCCAAATAACCAAGATTCATCATTCCAGGGGGAGAGTGCATCATCATCAACACCAACCGAAAGCCAAGTCCAAGGAAAGTATTCTAAGCCTGAACTGGAGGAAGTATCATCGTTTGAGGGGGATAATGCAAATTCAAACGATGATGATATTCAATCAGAACTCGAAGAAGAAGTGGATGCTGAACTGGATCCTTCTTCTGATCCTAATTACCCAACCCTCATCAAATGGACCAAAGATCATCCTCAAACACAAATTATTGGTAAACCGTCAGAAAAAGTTCTCACGCGCTCTCAACTGAAAGCGAAACAAATTGCACTATTCTCTAATGTGGAATTTTGCATGTTTAATTCATTTGTTTCCAAAGTTAAGCCAAAGTCGATCAACACTGCACTCGATCATTCTGATTGGGTAAAGGCCATGCAGGACGAACTCAATGAGTTCGAGCGAAACAAAGTAAGGAGACTGATTCCAACTCCAAAGGATGCTTATGTGGTTGGACTTAAGTGGGTTTTCATGAACAAAATGGACAAGGAATGAAACATAATTCGCAACAAGGAAAGATTGGTTATGAAAGGTTATTGTCAAGATGAAGGCATTGATTATGATGAGACCTTCGCTCCCGTAGCTAGGCTGGAGTCAGTTCGTATTTTTCTTGCTTATGCTGCACACATGAACTTTGAAGTATATGAAATGAATGTGAAGTGTGCCTTCTTAAATGGACAACTAAAAGAGACGAAGTATGTAGATCAAGCACCGGTTTTCGTGAACGAGAAGTATCCAGGTCACTGCTACATTCTGGACAAGGCAGTCTATGGTCTCAAGCAAGCACCAAGGGCATGGTATGAAACTCTGTGTAACACCCCGAGATTCAGGTACATTTCTTTCATCCTTGTTCTTTGTTGATTGGTCATGTTTAGTCCTTGAGTGGAGGGATTGTAGCAAGTGAGTACGTTGGGCGTACCAGAGGGGTACACTGCACGTACTCATGCGCTTAATTTGGACGCAGAGTCGCCAAGGTACGCTGGGCGTACCTAGAGTTACGCCGGGCGTACCCGACCCAGGTGCAAAAACCCTAATCCATCTTGTGCACTATTTAAAGAGTGTTAAGGCTCATTTCTCAGCCTCCATATCAGTGAGTGAAACCCTAAAAGAGAGCCCCCATCGTCCTTAGCGTGTGAGAGTGTTGATTGGAGCTTTTTGTGCTTTGGTGACTTAGTGAAGGAGAAGGAAAGGAGCTCTTGGAAGCTAAAGCTTGAGATGCCATTTTGGATCTGAGATATACAGAGAAATGGGCTACACTTGGAGGTATAAAGTTCAAAACTTTCCACTTCTTTTGGTTGTTGTTGCATGTGCCATTTCTAGGGCTAAAAACCCCAAAGGTGGAGACTTTATGAGTGTAAAGTGCTCCATGGTCCGAGATCTGTCCCTTTTCAGTGGTATTAGTGATTTAGAACCATAAGGTTTCCATCTTGGATGTTAGTTTGAGGTTATGCTTGTATAATAAGCCTTCTAGAGTTAAAGGATGGATCATTATGGGAGTTGGTGACTTGTTCAGCCATGCAAAGGCTTAAAGTCATCAACTTTATGGATTAGGAGGCTTAGATGTGGTCAGATCTAAGATTTGGACGTGGGTCTTAACTGTTTAAGACCTCAAGAGTTAAGGCGCTGAAGCAGGGGAGTACGCCAGGCGTAATCCCAATACGTGCCGTGTACTGGGTGGCGTTCCCCGATTTTGAGATGCAGCCGGGTACGCTCAGCGTAACCCGGAAAGTTGACTTTCGGTTGACTTTTAGGGTATGGTTTATTGTAGGGCCTTTTGAGTTATGAGAGGGGTAAAATGGTCTTTTACCCTTCTGAGAGTGTCATAAGAGAGCATAGTCTAGCCTTTGAGAGTTATATTAAATAGAGTATTTATTCCATATGATTAGGCGGAGGCTAGGCCAGCGTTTACCGAGTCAGAGATTTACCGAGATACCCGAGGTGAGTCTTCTCACTATAGAGTTATATGCCAGTATATTTGCATGTTATTTATGTGTTGTGATTTTTTGGGATATGTGATATGCATGATTCAGAGTTACAGAGTTGGGACTTTCGGGTCCCTAGAGTTAGGGCCAGAGGGCCCACAGAGAGTTAGGGCTGGAAGGCCCAACTGAGACACATTGTCCAGAGGGTCAACAGAGTTACATCCTCGAGTGGCTATTATGTGTTAGAGTGGTATTCTGGGGAACTCACTAAGCTTATGGTTACAGTGTTACGTGTTATGTGTTATGTGTTTCAGGTACCAGTGATGACCGCGGGAAGGCACCGACTTGATTCGTACACACACATGGGATTTTATGTATTTGATCTTGGGAGATATTTGTGAAACAAAATACATGATACTATGACATGTTATAAATAAATGAGTTTGTGAAAATGTGTTTGAAACTGCGAAAAATTGTTTAAATTTTTACGGTGTTACAATTTGGTATCAGAGCCTTGGTTTGAGGGATTCGGGTGCACCTTCCGGCGTATTTGAACTCAAACCGAGGATTTGAGGAAATTTTGATAATAAAATAAGTTTTCAAAAGAAGAACTTATGAGACAAACAGAGCAGAGTCGTGTGTACGAACAGCCATCGCCCGAACGGTGGTTTCCCAAAATACCATTACTATATGTGTTACAAGATATGATGTGATATTTTATATGATGAGCTATGCTATGCATGCTAGAGTAGACTAGGTATTCTTATTAGGACTAGAGTGGCCTCGTATGTGATGCTTGGGTCTAGGAGTCTTGCTGCTAGGAATATTTCAGAGTGTTTAGGTAGCAGCGAGGAGGTTGTGAGAGATCTGCTTGCGAGTATCATATGATTAGAGAGAGTAGAGTGCTTGGGACTTGGGAATCTAGGAGGAGGACTTGGGGTGAATGCTGATGTGGTGTGGACGGTAGTATTGGGCCCGTACTACTGAAGACACCGGGTCAGTGCACAGTCCAAGTAAGAATCTTTGGAGTACCAAGGGACAAGTAGGGTGAAGTAATCGAGTGTGAGCATACTCGAGCGAGTCCCTGATATTTATTCTTGTGTTGTATTTCATAGAGAGGGAGATCATGGTTGGGACGCGCCACACGCCAGGGACCAGCGGTACGAGTGATGAGGAGATCCGTAGGATCATCCAGGAGGAGGTGGATGCGACCATCAGGGCAGAGATACCAGAGATGTTCGGGTCTATCAAGACCACGCTGATAGAGACATTTGATGAGAAGTACGCTGCTCTATCTGAGGCTGCTGTTGCTGCGGCCACTGCAGCCATAGCTGCGACTAGGCCGAAGGGTGGTGATGCATTGCTGTTCCGAGAGTTTAGCAACACAAAACCACCGGAGTTTGACGGGACCCAGGGCCCGATTGTGGCGATGAGATGGATTTCAGACATAGAGGGGTGTATCTTTACTTGCTCATCTCCAGAGCATTTGAGAGTCTGTTTTGCGCCGAACCAGCTTTGCTTAGGAGCGAAGGACTGGTGGGAGTTTGTGACGGTGCACTTTACGTCTGCTGAGCTTGCTGCAGTGACCTGGGAGAGGTTCACTGCTATGTTCCGAGATGAGTACGTTCCCCAGGTGGAGAGGGAGCGTTTGGCCCAGGAGTTTCTGACCCTCAAGCAGGGTACTGAGTCTGTTACAGTGATTACGAGGATGTTCCATGAGCGGGCGATGTTCTGCCCAGAGCACGTGTCCTCCGAGCAGGCACGTATGAGCCGATATTTGAGCATTCTGAGGAGGGATATACGTGAGTTCGTGGCCAAATCGACGTACCGGACATTTGCTGAGCTTCAGGAAAATGCCCAGAAGAGGGAGATAGAGCTGGAGACCCATGCTAGGGAGGAGGCTGAGTCTCAGGGGAGGGATCGGTGACCAGTGCAGTCTCAGCCGGTAGCCAAGCGGGCCAAGCCTACTGATTCGAGACCAGGGAGCCAGAGGGGCCACACTTGTGACAAGTGAGGCAAGAGCCACGATGGGGTGTGCAGAGCAGGGTCTTGCTACAAATGTGGCAAGCAGGGGCATATGGCCAAGGACTGCCCCAGGGGTTTGCAGTATGTTTTCACTGCAACCAGACAGGACAACGGAAGGCAGAGTGTCCGCAGCTGCGGGGATCAGCAAGGGAGCATCTCAGGGATCTGCCCCTGCTGCCATCAGAGCTACTGAGAGCCGGCCAATGTAGGCCAAGGCACTGAAGGCATGAGGGAGAGCCTTTCAGTTGACTGCGGAGGAGGTCTGCGCAGCGCCCGATGTCGTGGATGGTATGTATTCTTTCGTATATTTATGTTGTTTTTGAGATATTGTGCTTATATTATGTTATGCGTAGGTACTTTTCTTGTGAGTTCTGTACCTGCCTTGGTGTTATTTGACTCGGGTGCGAGTCGGTCTTTTGTATCTTTGGCTTTTAGTCAGCACATCAGTGTTAGTCGTGAGGCGTTGAGTCGACCTCTGAGAGTTTCCATAGCTGACGAGAGGGTGGTATATGCCATAGAGGTGATCCGAGGGTGCGTACTTGAGATTTTCGGTGTTGAGTTCCCGATTGATTTAGTTCCTATTGCGATGGGTGATGTCTGTGTCATCGTGGGCATGGACTGGTTGAGCAGATTTGGAGCGGTTATCGACTGCGAGCGACAACTGGTGACCATACGAGACCCTAGTGGGGGAGTTCTTACGGTGTACGATGAGGGTACACGTTATGGGTTAGCATTTTTTCGGCCGCTAGAGTGAGACAGTGCCTACAACAGGGCTGTAAGGGCTTTGTAGCGTATGTGATGGATACACGGGTTGATTCAGAGAGACCAAGGTCAGTTGATGAGGTTCCGATAGTGCGTGTGTTCCCAGACGTATTTCCAGAGGAGTTACCGGGCGTGCCTCCCGTGAGGCAAGTGAAGTTCAGTATCGATTTGGTTCCGGGGGCCGTGCCTATCGCCAAGGTGCCCTATTGCCTTGCACCTCCAGAGATGCAGGAGTTATCCTCGCAGTTCAGGAGCTGCTGGTAAAGGGGTTTATTCGGCTGAGCAGCTCGCCGTGGGGAGCGTCTATGCTTTTTGTCAAGAAAAAGGATGGTTCACACCGGATGTGCATTGATTACCGGGAGTTGAACAAGCGGACGGTCAAGAACCATTACCCGCTGCCGAGGATCGATGATTTGTTCGATCAGTTGCAGGGAGCATCTTGGTTTTCCAAGATCGATTTGAGGTCTGGGTATCATCAGGTAAGGGTGCGAGATGAGGACATCTAGAAGACAGCGTTCAGGACTCGTTATGGGCATTACGAGTTTGTGGTGATGCCCTTCGAACTCACCAATGCACTGGCAGTGTTCATGGACCTCATGAACAGAGTGTGCATGCCGATGTTGGATCGGTCGGTGATCGTATTCATCGACAACATTTTGGTGTATTCGAGATCTAGAGAGCAGCATGAGGAGCATTTGAGGGAGATCCTCGGAGTTCTGAGATCGGAGAGGCTTTATGCCAAATTCTCCAAGTGTGATTTCTGGTTGCGAGAGGTCCAGTTCCTAGGGCACCTCGTTAACTAGAAAGGGATATTGGTCGACCCAGCCAAAGTTGAGGCAGTGATGAGTTGGGAGGTGTCGAGGTCACCCTCCTAGATCAGGAGTTTCTTAGGGTTGGCATGCGTTTATCGGAGATTTATCAGGGATTTCTCCAATATTGCAGTGCCACTCACCAGGTTGACCCGGAAGGGTCTCGCTTTTTCATGGGGCCCCGAGTAGTAGGCCTCCTTCGAGACACTTCGCCAGAGGCTATGCGAAGCCCCAATGTTAGCCATCCCGGAGGGAATGAAGGACTTTGTGGTGTATTGTGATGCGTTGATCTTGGGGTTGGGATTGGTGCTGATGCAGAGAGGGCATGTGATAGCATACGCATCGAGGCAGCTGAAGCCCCATGAGGCGAGGTATCCCACCCACGATCTTGAGTTGGCGGCTATGGTGTTCGACCTCAAGATCTGGCGTCACTATCTGTACGGGGTTTGGTGTACAATATACACGTACAAAAAGAGCTTGAAGTACTTGATGGATCAGCCCAACCTGAATATGCGCCAGAGGAGATGGTTGGATGTGGTAAAGGATTATGATTGTGAGGTCCTGTACCACCCGGGCAAGGCTAATGTTGTAGCCGGTGCACTGAGTCGCAGGGCGGAGAGCGCCCCATTGTGAGATGTATGTTTGAGATTGACCGTGATGGCTCCGATGTTGGACACCATTCGTGGGGCACAGGCTGAGGCCGTGAGATCAGAAAACCAGAAGAGAGAGCGAGTTGTCAGGTTGGTATCGGAGTTCGTTACCGACAACCGGGGGCTTATGACATTTCAGGGTCGTATCTGGGTACCGTTTGTGGGAGGGACGCGTACCATTTTGATGGAAGAGGCTCATCGGTTGAAGTTCTCGATCCATCCTGGGGTCACTAAGATGTATTTAGATCTGAAGAGGGAGTATTGGTGGCCCTGTATGAAGAGGGATGTCGCGTTGTTTGTTGAGAGGTGCTTAGCCTGTCGTAGGGTTAAGGCCGAGCACCAGAGACCACATGGTAAGTTGCAGCAGTTGGAGGTTCCCGAGTGGAAGTGGGAACATATTACCATGGATTTTATCACCAAATTTCCAAGGAATGCTAGGGGAGTCGATGCAATTTGGGTGATTGTGGACAGGTTGACAAAGAGCGCCCACTTCCTTGCTATAAGTGAGAGCTCTTCCGCAGAGAAGTTGGCAGAGATGTACGTGAGGGAAGTGGTATCGCGGCATGGAGTGCCGATCTCGATTGTCTCAGATCGAGATGTGTGTTTCACTTCCAGATTCTGGAAGAAATTTCATGAGGAATTGGGTACTAGGCTGCATTTTAGTATCGCATACCACCCCCAGACTGACGGACAGAGCGATCGAGCGATTCAGACGCTCGAGGATATGCTCCGGGCATGTGTGTTGGATTTTGGTGGGAGTTGGGACATGTATTTTCCCTTGGCAGAGTGTTCTTACAACAACAACCATTATTCGAGCATTGGTATGCCACCCTTTGAGCTGTTGTATGGGAGGAGGTGTCGGACCCCCATTTGCTGGGGAGAGGTCGGGCAGCGTGTTATGGGTAGTACTGAGATTATGCTACAGACGACTGAGCAGATACAGCAGGTCAGGCAGAGGTTATTGACCGCTCAGAGTCTTAAGAAGAGTTATGCGGACAGGCGCCGGTCCGAGCTCGAGTTCCATGTCGGCGACTTTGTACTCCTGAAGGTCTCTCCTTGGAAAGGAGTGATCCGATTCAGGAAGAGGGGCAAGTTGGGCCTCCGATATATCGGCCTTTTTCGGGTGATTGCAAGGGTAGGTAGGGTAGCCTACCGGTTGGAGCTACCTGCAGAGTTAGGTGAGATCCATGACACTTTCCACGCGTCGTAGTTGTGGAAGTGTATAGCCGATGAGTCGGCAGTGGTACCATTGGAGGATATTTAGGTGGATGCGAGCCTAAATTATGCTGAGTAACCGGTGGCAATCAGAGGTCGGAAGATCAAGGTTTTGAGGAACAAGGAAGTACCTTTGGTTTTGGTTCAGTGGCAACATCGGAAGGGGTCCGAGATGACTTGGGAGTCAGAGTCGGAGATGCGGGGGCAGCATCCAGAGTTGTTCGAGGAATGAGACTTCGGGGGCGAAGTCTGGTTCTAGTGGGGGAGAATTGTAACACCCCGAGATTTAGGTACATTTCTTTCATCCTTGTTTTTTGTTGATTGGTCATGTTTAGTCCTTGAGTGGAGGGATTGTAGCAAGTGAGTATGTTGGGCGTACCAGAGGGGTACACTGCACGTACTCATGCGCTTAATTTGGACGCAGAGTCGCCAAGGTACGCTGGGCGTACCTAGAGTTACGCCGGGCATACCCGGCCCAGGTGCAAAAACCCTAATCCATCTTGTGCACTATTTAAAGAGTGTTAAGGCTCATTTCTCAGCCTCCATATCAGTGAGTGAAACCCTAAAAGAGAGCCCCCATCGTCCTTAGCGTGTGAGAGTGTTGATTGGAGCTTTTTGTGCTTTGGTGACTTAGTGAAGGAGAAGGAAAGGAGCTCTTGGAAGCTAAAGCTTGAGGTGCCATTTTGGATCTGAGATCTACAGAGAAAAGGGCTACACTTGTAGGTATAAAGTTCAAAACTTTCCTCTTCTTTTGGTTGTTGTTGCATGTGTCATTTCTAGGGCTAAAAACCCCAAAGGTGGAGACTTTATGAGTGTAAAGTGCTCCATGGTCCGAGATCTCTCCCTTTTCAGTGGTATTAGTGATTTAGAACCATAAAGTTTCCATCTTGGATGTTAGTTTGAGATCATGCTTGTGTAATAAGCCTTCTAGAGTTAAAGGATGGATCATTGTGGGAGTTGGTGACTTGTTCAGCCATGCAAAGGCTTAAAGTCATCAACTTTATGGATTAAGAGGCTTAGATGTGGTCAGATCTAAAATTTGGAAGTGGGTCTTAACTGTTTAAGACCTCAAGAGCTAAGGGGCTGAAGCAGGGGAGTACGCCGGGCGTAATCCCAGTACGCGCCGCGTACTAGGCGGCGTTCCCCGATTTTGAGATGCAGCCGGGTACGCTCAGCGTACACATCTAGTACGCGCAACGTAACCCGGAAAGTTGAGTTTTGGTTGACTCTTAGGGTATGGTCTATTGTGGGGCCTTTTGAGTTATGAGAGGGGTAAAATGGTCTTTTACCCTTCTGAGAGTGTCATAAGAGAGCATAGTCTAGCCTTTGAGAGTTATATTAAATAGAGTATTTATTCCATATGATTAGGCGGAGGCTAGGCCAGCGTTTACCGAGTCAGAGATTTACCGAGATACCCGAGGTGAGTCTTCTCACTATACTTTACCTAGTGTGGTAACAGAGTTAAGTGACAGAGTACTATAGAGTTATATACCAGTATATTTGCATGTTATTTATGTGTTGTGATTTTTTGTGATATGTGATATGCATGATTCAGAGTTACAGAGTTGGGACTTTCGGGTCCCTAGAGTTAGGGCCAGAGGGCCCACAGAGAGTTGGGGCTGGAAGGCCCCATTGAGACACATTGACCAGAGGGTCAATAGAGTTACAGCCTCGAGTGGCTATTATGTGTTATAGTGGTATTTTGGGGAACTCACTAAGCTTATGCTTACAGTGTTACATGTTATGTGTTTCAGGTACCAGTGATGA
Organism: Lactuca sativa; assembly: GCF_002870075.4. Taxonomy (NCBI): domain Eukaryota; kingdom Viridiplantae; phylum Streptophyta; class Magnoliopsida; order Asterales; family Asteraceae; genus Lactuca; species Lactuca sativa. Next base: position 143,226,430 of record NC_056628.2, read on the forward strand.
CCGTGGGAAGGCGCCGGCTTGATTCGTACACACACATGTGATTTTATGTATTTGATCTTGGGAGATATTTGTGAAACAAAAGACTTGATACTATGACATTTTATGAATAAATGAGTTTGTGAAAATGTGTTTGAAAATGTGAAAAATTGTTTTAATTTTTACGGTGTTACACTCTGACTAGATTTATTAAAATGTCCAAATTTAAGCATGGTTCGGTTGACCCAACCTTCTTTCGAAAGAAAGAGGGTGTGTTGAGAGAAAAACTTTGAGACACACTTGAACAAACGTTAGAACAAGTATATTGCAAAATAGTTAATCTCAAAGGATCTAAGAGCTCAACAATAATATTTATAGTTAGATGGTTAGAGAGTTAGTTATGGAAAAGTAAAGAATTAGAAATGACAATAATTGTTATATCAAGTATACACATAAGTTGATTCATAACGAGGAATGCATTCAATCCAAGTTAATAAGTAAGATCAAACTTAGTGATTAAGTCTAAAAAGACTTGCTCCAAAGAGAGATTGTAATCGGTTATGTGAGAGTAAGAAGTGTGAGTAAGAGAGATATAAAAGATAACTTCAGAGATGTGTATTCAGAATAATAGATGAGTTATCAATGCAAAGAGAACGAGCTCTATTTATAAAGACTCATGGAGTTACATTATATTCACTCTCTAAGTGTAGCCATGCAAGGCATACTGGACAATAGAGAGGATTATAGTAAGACAAAATGAACTAAGTAACGAAGAGAGACTGCGGTAGGTAGAGACTCCGGATGCGGTTGCTGATGAAGGAGCTTGACTACGGGTGCATGTAGACTGCGGTAGCTGAAGTTCAAGAGGGTGACTTTTTATGATTCAACAATTTCCCCCTAAGTGACCTCTTTAACTTTTGTTCAGCTATCAAGTTTAAGAAACTTGATCAGGATCCACCAAAGCTTCCTGATGTTTTCCAACCAGATGATTCTTTTTAAAATCTCGAAGTTGACTTCTGCAGTAGTGTGCTTCGATTTTTCAACCGCGTTTCGGCAGATATCAAGTTGCTTCTTGGTGAGGCGATGCATGGCATTTCTAGGAATGAAGTATTTGACATTATCGATCTTCCTTTTGAAAATGACATCGAGTTCAGGGAAGTTGGTTTCACTTAAGGATCTTTCTTCATAGCCTTCGGTAGGCATTGGTGCAGGGTCGAGTGGTGGCAGATCAAATTTCTTGGCACTGGTGGGGTAGATGTATGTGTCGCTTTTAGCAAAATCACAGACCGTTTCCTTCAAAAAAGTATTAGCCCTTTCAAGCACAATCTTCATCTTCGGGTGCATCTCCGACTTGTTCTGGAAGACCTTTTCAATGAGAAAGGCTTCCTATGGATTCATACAGGGGAAGTCAGCTTGGGTGCGAACATAGTCGTGTTCCCTTCTAGTGAGAGTATTGTTGGATATAGTGTCTAAGTCCATAAATTTATTTGGTATGTACTTGACCCGACCCGACATGGTCCATTTGGGTTGCATGGCATTGCAATACTTGGATAGACTAAATGAGAGAATATGGCACTTATGATTATTAATATATTATAAGTTCTAATATATTAATAATAGTATTATTTAATTAGTATTTGATCAAGTATTAATCTAGTATTAATTTGGTGATCAAAGTGAGACTAATTAAATATATAAGGGTTGATTATGACAATCATCAATTCTTTTATGGTGGATTAATGATCCATGGTTTATGGGTTATGGATGTAACCATTTGGAGCTCCATGGATAGTCCATGGGAGTTACAAACCCATGGGTCATGAGAAATGAAGAGTCATGACAATTAAGAGTATTCATGTGAAAACCCTAATTGTGACACCACTATAAAAGGGACCCTTTGGCTAGTGAAATTGGACCTAGTAAGGTTACTAGAGAAGGCATAACCGATTTTGAGTGCTAGAAGTATTCTCTCAAGTTATTCCAAGTTTTGTGGTGTTGTGTGAAGCATTTGAGGCACAACATTTGGGGTGCTAGGCTCACAAAGTCTTGAAGGAATCCAAGCAACAACAAGGTATGTATTTCTACTAGTTTTATATTTTATGTAATCCCCATGCCATGCTAGTTAGGATATAACCTTGAAAAAGAAATTTGCATGTATATAGAGAAAACATAGATTCAAGGTTATTAGGGTTCCATATACGCTTAGGAAGTGTTAGAATGCTCAAAACCCATCAGTGGTATCAGAGCCTAGGATTGTTTTCTGTATACTTGATGCAAAACTGCTTGAAAATCGAAAATTCTGCTCACTGTCGACTGGACTCGCCGAGTTCATGGGGAGGACTCGCCGAGTCCATGTACAAATTCATCCTACTCGTTGAGTAGGATCATGCACTCGACGAGTAGGTGCGTGTTGGGCAGTCTTTTCATGTTTTGTTGCTGGAAATGGATTAGAATCATTATCCCAATCTGTTTTGGACTTGTAAAATCGGTTTTTCAAAATGATAATGATTATGTTAATCCATTTTACATGACTTTTAACAATTTCAAAGTATTATATATGTTCATATGATTTCTTGAAATTGCTTGACATAAATTTGTGTTCTTATGAGTTTTTAGAAGATCATAGGAATTATGTGTAACCACCATGTGTGTTTAATTCTTGATCTTAATTGTAATGATGGTGTTCATAACTTGTCCTCAAGTTATGGATAACCAAAGGTCACTTCTTTAAATTATGATTAAAGAACTAAAGAGGTTTCATAAAATGAAGAGTCTTCATTTTATGAACCATTAAAACTCATAAGTTACAAAATTGAAGAGACTTGGAATAGTTTCAATTCTTTCCCTCAAGTTTTGGAATTTGAAAAGTCTTACACTCTAATACTTTAATTCCAAATTAAACCTTAGATTTTCAAAAAGTTTAAAAATCAACACTTATACTATTATTATAATTTTATTATATAGATATGTATAAGAATATGTCGTTCTTACCATTAGTAGGCCTCATTCACGAAGCCGGTCTATAAGGGGGGTATAAGGTTGTTGCCTATAAAATGGTGACTTAATGGGTGTCCACTCTCACCCACTGCTTCCTTGATCGGTGGAGGGTCGTTAGCCGAACGGGTAGGATATGACTTTAAATTCTCATTAAAAGTATAATGAATTATAAAGTAACTATACATTATAAATTCCCAATCTTAGTTACTTTAGGAAAATATGAAATTGGTGCTAGCCCATAAAATTACACTTTGTACCTTACAAAGTCGTTAGTAGAGCGTGTGTGGTTAACCGATACACTAACATGGACTAGTAAGAGTGGCAAAGGGTAACTTGACTTTATTATAGATCGTGGAGCGTGTGTGGTTAACCGGCACATCGATTAGGTAATATTGTTAAGGGTACCAAGTCAATTTGTATGGTTATTCACACCTTGTTTGTGATCCTCGGCATCCCAATCACAAACTTGAGAGGGCACATTCGAGATTCAAACATGCCATTGAAAAGTTCAATGTATCTCAAAAGATCTAGGAGTTTCGAAACCAATAAAACCTAATAATAAAATATTTCGTCTTACGGTGGAAATTGGTAAATCGTCATTTACCTACCTTCAAATATTTTATAGTGTGGATTACGACATCCCTCTTCCACCTATAAATAGTTTGTTGGATCCTAGCCTTAATATTTCATTTGGGTGAATTATTAAGGACTCTTAATCTAATGAAACTTATCTTCCTTCTATTCCAGATGTCTTCCAATAACGCTGCTGGCTCAAACCCTACAGGCTCCTTTTCCCTAATGAACTTGTGTGGTAAGGTCATTTTTTATGGATCCAACTTTAATGAGTGGATCAGAAACATCAGGATGATTACCCGCTATGAGGACAAAGAATATGTCCTTGATAGGGAGCTTAAGGTTGTTAATGAAGCCACTGCTACTCCAGAAGAGCTTGCGGAGTTCATTGCGCATGAGAAGGATGCCACCAAGGTGTCCTGCATCATGATGGCCACAATGACTCCGGAACTCCAAAAATCTTATGAAGATTTGTACCCCTATGAGATGCACTTGGATCTGATGGAAAGGTACCATCAGAGCGCGCGTCAAGAGAGGTATGAAATCATTTCCTCCATGATAACCGCAAGGATGAAGGATGGTGAACCCATCACCGGTCACTTGCAGAAGATGCAGAGGTTCGTTGACCGGTTACTAAAGCTCAATGTTGACTTCCCTGACGAATTGGCGATTGACATCATTCTCCATTCCTTACCTCCAAGTTATGATCAGTTTCGTATGACTTATCAGATGAACAAGGAGGAAGTCACGCTTAGCAAACTTCAAGGACTCTTAAGGACAGCTGAAAATGGCCTTAAGGGTAAAGCGGTTGCTACTTCTACTCCTTTAACAGCCCCTGTTCTTGCAATTGGGCAAGGGAAGGGTAAGAAGAGGAAAAGCCCTTCAAAGGGTACCAAGGGTAAGACTCTTGATGGTTCCTCTTCAAGTGGGACAAAGAAAGGTCCCATTACTCCTTCTTCGAACCCAAAGGAAGCACAGTGCTTCTATTGCCAAGATAAGGGACACTTCTAGCGAAGCTGCGCCAAATATCTGCAAGATGTAAAGGATGGGAAGGTTAAACCCACCCATGCAGGTATTTACACAATATTGTCTAACAACCCATCTAATGCTAATTCTTGGGTACTTGATATACGATGTGGTATTCACATTTGTACTGATTTGCAGGCACTAAGAAGAAGTGAGCAAGTGGAGCACAGGAAGATAAACTTAGTCATGGGCAACAGGAAAGCATCACCTGTTACCAAGATAGGAGTTTATTCTTTTTTGCTTAATAATGGGTTAATGTTAGATTTGAATAAGTGTTGTTACTCGCCCGAAATGGCGAGAAATATTATTTCCTTTCATGGCTTGTACAAACAAGGTTTTACATTTTCACTTGATAATAAAAATGGTGCTATTAATGTTTATTACAATGATGTATTTTACTTTAAAGCAATACCTTGTGATGGTGTATATGAAGCCGTGAATGTTGTAGACAATCTAGGAAATAATGTGTTGTATATTGATTCTTCTGATAGCTTGGATAAAGCATCCTTGTGGCATTGTCGTCTTGGACATGTTGGCAAGAAGCGCATAGGCCAACTCCAAAAGGCTGGAGTCTTGGAATCATTTGACCTCAAGTCAGATGATAGTTGCGAGTCTTGTTTACTTGGAAAAATGACAAAGTCGCCCTTCACAGGTACTTGTGATAGGGGTGAAGGTTTGTTGGACCTTGTACACACGGATGTGTGTGGGCCCTTCATAGTTGCTACAAGGGATGCTAATCGTTATTATGTGACTTTTACTGATGATTACAGTAGATATGGATATATTTACTTAATCAAGCATAAGTCAGAAACCTTTGAAAAGTTCAAAGAGTTTAAGCAGGAAGTTGAGAATCAATTGGGCAGGAACATCAAGATGCTCCGATCCGATCGAGGAGGAGAGTATCTTAGCACTGAGTTCCTTGACTATCTTAAGGAATGTGGGATTGTCTCACAATTGACACCTCCCAGGACACCACAGTTGAATGGTGTAGCTGAGAGGCGCAATCGAACCTTGTTGGATATGGTTCGTTCCATGATGAGTCGAGCTTCGTTACCAATCTCTTTCTGGGGGTATGCCTTAGAGACTGCCGCCCATATCCTTAATCTAGTCCCTACTAAAAAGGTTGCCAAAACACCTCACGAGATGTGGACTGGGAAAGTTCCTAATTTGGACCACATCAAAATTTGGGGTTGTGAAGCTTTTGTGAGGCGTGAGACTCATGACAAGCTTGAACCCCGAAGCGAGAGGTGTATTTTCATCGGCTACCCACAGAGATCCTTTGGTTACCTCTTCTACAGACCCAGTGATAATATGGTCTTTGTAGCAAGAAGAGGAGTCTTTCGTGAGAGAGAATTCATAAGCCAAGGGGACAGTGGGAGGCAAATTGACCTTGAAGAGCTTCCAGAGTCAAGTGGTGAAGGAACCTCAAAAGCTATCAGCCAACCTGAGGAGGAAACTCCTGTTGAGCCGATAGATGAGTCTGTACCTCCAAGACGTTCCACTAGGGTGAGGAACACACCTGAATTTTATTATGGTTATCACATCACCACTGATGGTGATACATTTATTAGTGATAGTACACTGATAGATTTGGATGAACCTAATAATTATAAGGAAGCCATGGCAGGCCCTGAGTCTGCGAAATGGAAGGAGGCTATGGACAGCGAGATTCAGTCCATGTATGACAATCATGTTTGGAACTTGGTTGACAATGTACCGGGTCGTAAGACTGTTGGGTGCAAATGGATCTTCAAGAAGAAGACCGACATGGATGGGAATGTACACACTTATAAAGCGCGACTGGTTGCGAAGGGCTTTACTCAAACTCTGGGAGTTGACTATGATGCGACCTTCTCACCAGTAGCTAAGATTAAGTCTATTAGAGTGTTGTTGGCCATAGCTGCATTTCATGACTATGAAATATGGCAAATGGATGTCAAAACCGCTTTCCTTAATGGGAAGTTGGCTGAGGATATTTACATGGCTCAGCCAGAGGGTTTTGTCGATCCAAAATACCCTAATAGAGTGTGTAAGCTTGAAAAATCCATTTATGGATTGAAACAAGCATCTCGCAGGTGGAATCTTTGCTTTGATGAGAAAGTCAGAGAGTTTGGCTTTAATAGGAGTGAAGATGAGTCTTGTGTGTATGTCAGGGCTAGTGGGAGCATGGTTAGCTTCTTGGTGTTGTATGTGGATGACATACTTCTCATAGGAAACGACATCCCAACTTTGCAGGAGGTTAAGGCCTGGCTTGGGAAGTGTTTTGCTATGAAGGACCTTGGGGAAGCTGCTTATATTCTAGGAATAAGGATATTGAGAGATAGGAGTAAGAGACTAATTGGACTTAGTCAAAGTACTTATGTGGATAAGCTACTGAAGAGGTTCAGTATGCAAGATTCCAAGAAAGGAGAATTACCAATCCAGAGTAATGCCAAGCTAAGTAAGACTCAGAGTCCGAGTACAGAGGCTGAGATAGCTGAGATGAGTCAGATACCATATGCTTCCACTGTGGGCTCGATCATGTATGCTATGACTTGTACTCGCCCTGATATGGCCTTTGCTCTGAGCATGGTCAGTAGATATCAAGGGAACCCCGACAGGGCACACTGGACAGTGGTAAAGAACATTCTCAAGTATTTGTGGAGGACTAAGGACTGGGTCCTTACCCTCGGAGGCAGTGATGACTTGAGAGTGGGAGGATATAGTGATGCTAGCTTTCAAACTGATAGGGATAATTTCCGCTCTCAGTCAGGCTAGGTCTTTATCCTAAATGGAGGAGCCATTACTTGGAAAAATTCCAAGCAGGAGACAGTAGCTGATTCGACTTGTGAATCAGAATACATAGCAGCAAGCGAGGCAGCAAAAGAGGCGATATGGCTGAAGAACTTCATCGGAGACCTTGGAGTTGTACCAGCTATAAAGGAGCCAATGGAAATTTTCTATGACAGTGAAAGTGCGGTTGCTTTGGCTAAAGAACCAAGAGATCACGGGAGATCTAGGCACATTGACAGAAAATACCATTTCATCAAACATAGAATAGAAGAAGGACTCCTCGTGGCAAAGAGGGTATCATCAGATGAGAACCCGGCAGATCCCCTCACGAAGGGACTGAGCAGGGTTAAGCATTTACAGCATGCAAGGCGCATTAGCCTGAAGGATGATATTAGTTTCAATAATTAGATTCCTGAAACTTGTAAAATGAAATTGACATTTGATGATAAATAAAAGTTGTTATTTATTTATGAGTAAGGTGTTACTATCTTGTGTTGATTGTTTACTATGTTTCCATTTTGCATGTTTTTACTTCCAGAATAATTATGTTATGGTATATATCATATTATTCAAACCATCCACAGTCGGTCAAACTTTGGAAGTAAGTATTGATTCAAGACTGTCATGAATCTGGCTTGTATGATTTGTCTAAAGTGCTTTAGACAATGCAATGGTTGCTACAACATTTATGAGTACTCATAAGGGCTGAGTATTGGATTCAACCCACGCTCACTTGCATCACTTCATGGAATTTATCTCGAGTGATCGTGAGACGGTAATATCATATAAATCTTCAAACCTAGAGATATGAGTTGTTGACTATGAGTTGGTTATTCATTGATTGTACGGAAACGCATTGGTAACTCGATGTTATAAAACGTGCCTTTGTGAGTAATTCAAAAAGTAGTTAGTACAAGCATATCAGTCGAAGTTTATCTGTTCCTTCTAGAAATAGAAGCGATATCTGGGCCCCTCGATGATTTGGTTTTGACCCATGTACCGGGCCCGGTCAGAACCTAATTGATGTGTTCAATTTAATTCTATGTCGAAACAAATCGGAGATCGAGAAACAAATGTTGGACAATAAGTAAGACCATGTTCCATGTGTTTGTCCGGCTGATATCATGAGAGCAAAGGATTATATGATCACTTATCTTAAGTGGCGTATCATCATCATCTCAGTTCCGAGAGACTTTGAAAGAGCTACGATTGCTAGTCGGATTTTGAAGTCATATTTGCAAATATAGTTATTAGACTTATCCAAGTGGGAGACTATTGGATATAGTGTCCAAGTCCATAACTTTATTTGGTATGTACTTGACCCGACCCGGCATGGTCCATTTGGGTTGCATGGCATTGCAATACTTGGATAGACTAAATGAGAGAATATGGCACTTATGATTATTAATATATTATAAGTTCTAATATATTAATAATAGTATTATTTAATTAGTATCTGATCACGTATTAATCTAGTATTAGTTTGGTGATCAAAGTGAGACTAATTAAATATATAAGGGTTGATTATGACAATCATCAATTCTTTTATGGTGGATTAATGATCCATGGTTTATGGGTTATGATTATTAATATATTATAAGTTCTAATATATTAATAATAGTATTATTTAATTAGTATCTGACCAAGTATTAATCTAGTATTAGTTTGGTGATCAAAGTGAGACTAATTAAATATATAAGGGTTGATTATGACAATCATCAATTCTTTTATGGTGGATTAATGATCCATGGTTTATGGGTTATGGATGTAACCATTTGGAGCTCCATGGATAGTCCATGGGAGTTACAAACCCATGGGTCATGAGAAATGAAGAGTCGTGACAATTAAGAGTATTCATGTGAAAACCCTAATTGTGACACCACTATAAAAGGGACCCTTTGGCTAGTGAAATTGGACCTAGTAAGGTTACTAAAGAGGGCATAACCGATTTTGAGTGCTAGAAGTATTCTCTCAAGTTATTCCAAGTTTTGTGGTGTTGTGTGAAGCATTTGAGGCACAACATTTGGGGTGCTAGGCTCACAAAGTCTTGAAGGAATCCAAGCAACAACAAGGTATGTATTTCTACTAGTTTTATATTTTATGTAATCCCCATGCCATGCTAGTTAGGATATAACCTTGAAAAAGAAATTTGCATGTATATAGAGAAAACATAGATTCAAGGTTATTAGGGTTGCATGTACACTTAGGAAGTGTTAGAATGCTCAAAACCCATCAAGTATACTGGATGAAGTCAACCTTCTTGAACTTCCGAATCTTGTAGTTCTTGACTACGAATGGTCTATCGTTAGACCATATTTTTTCAATGGGAGAGGCATGCTTAGCATAAAAAAGACTAAGTCTCTGAAATTCCCTTGGCAGTCTTTTGGGGTCTGGAAGGCTGCGGTCAAATTGCTCAAATAGAGTGAAGTATCTGGCATTTGGAGAGATTGGGACATCCCAGTAGCCATCCGAAGGGGTTTCAGCATAGGTGAGGTGAGGTCTGTAATCGTCATCTAGCAGTCAGCGGTGAGGATTGATCCCAGAGTTTATTAAGGATTCATCCATGATAGTATGAAAACCGCATTCTCTCCATATGAGCTCCACAAGTTTGGCTGCCTTCCAATCTTTTTTCCTTTGGGTGGTGGCAGGAGAGTCATTTGAGCTTGGAGAGGAAATGTGCTCCGCAAGATTTTTGAAGTGAGGGGGAGTCTCTGGTTTCTCAGGAGTGAGGTGGAGTAGGATGAGATGATTGCGGTGAAGTGTTATGAGGTGGAGTATGATGAGATGATTGCGGTGCAGGTTGTACTGTAGGAATTTTTCTTAAGTGATGGGGGGACTTTGATGTTGTGAGATGAATTGATTGGAGTGATAGACTTCTTCTTCACTTCCCCCTCTTGAGGAAAGCAACCCAGGAGCTTCCTCAAGCCATTGTCAAAGACAATCAACTTTAGCAAAAACTTCTTGATATTGAGCTTTGAGGGCATCTGCCAAGTGTTGATTATTGGGAATGGTGGAGTCGAAGAGTAGCTGGTGAATTTCCTTTGTGAGTTGAAGGATTTCGAGACCATGGAAATTTGTGGACAAAGATCGCTGCAGACGGTTGATTGTAGCTTGAAGGACTGAGATCGTGGACTCATAGGCAGTATGAGTCTCAACGATCAGCTTTTGAGATTGTGAGGCTTGATCCGCAATGGCTGCTTGAAGGTCTTTCTTGATTGTGGTTACCTCAGAGATGAGGCGTTCTGCAGCAGCCATGAAGTCCTTGTGATCTGCTTGTCGATTTTTGTCAAGGGACCGGATTCCTATTTCGAGTTTGAGGGAGATACGCTCAACAGTCAATCTCTCACGAGTTTCCAAGCACTCTATCCGTTCGATGAATGACTGCGTTCGGGGTGTGTCTTCTGGTTGCAGTTGAGTTGGCTTGACCGCAGTAAGGATTTGATCAATCTTCGCTTGTAGGCTCAAAAATTCATTCCGGGTGACAACATTCTTCTTCTTTTTCTTCTTCTCTTTGGGTTTTGAAGTTGAATGGTGAGAGCCACTAGATTCTTCTTCTTCATCAAACATCATAAGATCATCATCAGAGGGAGAGGGTTTGTTTACCTCTTGTAGATCAGCATCATCAAAACTAAAGGTGGGAGCAGAGCTCACTTCTATTGCGGTTCCTACGTCTTGTAAGTCTTGGACAATGGGAGTGGGAGGAACTTTGGAAGCATTTTGATCAACAATTGCTTCCTGAGACTTGTGGAGAGTTTCGACCATCTCAGAAATCCAGTCTTGAACTTTCAATACGGTGGCTACGGTATTGGCATTGTTAATTGCATCTGCCCAATACTTAGCCACAACTTGGATTTCTTGTTCCTTCTAGTGTTGTTGCTTGATTTGCTGATCTTTGCGTGCTTGGAATGCCCTATGGAAAGCAGCATATTTCTGAATGTCGACATCAGATACCGGATTGTAGTTCAACCAAGAGTTATTCGAGTCTTCAACGTCAAATCCTTTGTATCGCACCGAAGTGTCCTTCGGGTCCACGGATCCTTGCACATTTTTGCTCACCGTGCCTAAACCACCTGTTATAGATGTAAGCAGAGTAGGATTTCCTAAGCTTCCTCGGTCTCCTTGACCCGTAGTCAAGTTTGGCATCGGCTCAGTTCTGGCATGGGCGGAAAAAGTGCCCTATAGTTGGGAAGGTGTTTGAAGTGCATGGTTTACGTTCAAGAGGATGGAGTTCAACTCCTCAGGTGAAAAGAAATGCAGTCGGGAAGCCTTGGAGACCTTAGGGCGAGAACCAGTATTATCCTCTTGGGAGTGAACTGGGGGGGAGTCTCCTCGTTGGGGTGAAGCAGACTCACTTTCTAAGCTTGATTGGTGTTCGATGGTGGTGTTGAATGGATGTGCGGCCATCCCAAGGACTACCGGAGCCTGTTGAGAGGTTGAGGTATCAGTCCTGTCACGCATATGGCTAGTGGGATCGGTCTTGCATTTCTTGAGGATTGCAATGGGCTGATCGTCCTCATCAGAGGCACTGCTGGAGACATGTATGCTTGGTTCGATGATAGTTACTACTGGTGGAGTTTTTCTTTTCTTGTAGGGCTTGGAAGGCTTGGAAGCATCCTTTTTAGGAGTTCCTTGTTTCTTGTGTTGCGGGGTCCATGAAGAGCAGAGACTTTATGCTTGCGTCTTTGCGAGTGAGACATGTTGGAGAGAGTTGTGGAGGAAGGGACTACGGTGCCTTCAGGGTTAATGATTGTGGACGAATTTTGAAGAGGTGGGGTAGGAAGGTATGGGTCAATACCTTCTGTAGCCTCAATATGATTTGAGACATCAACAGTCTCAAGACAAAGAGTGGAAAGAATGTGGGTAGGAAGTCTTCAAATTAGTCCAAATATAGATTGATCAGATGAGGGATTGTACCTTTTGAGATCCTTGGTGACAAAGAAATTGATGTCATTGCCCATGTTGATCCCTGCATCCGCATGAAGGTCTGAAATGCAGAGGGACCAGAACCTTGCAAAAGTGAGTTCGGTTGGGTTCTCCCTTGGGCTATCCTTGGGAATGTATTGAAGAAAGGCGTCCCATAGGATCTGCCCGTAATTCACGTCATGACCTGTGAAGATACTCCACACCAGCTCTAGATGTTTGAGTCCCATGTTATCCGTGCCTCCGGTTCTGCCGGATAGACTGCGGATGACGAAATGGCAAACAAATTTCCAGACCGCAGGCAATTGGTTTTTCTTGAATTCGCCAATTCCTTTAATCTTCTTCTGATAACCCATTTGGTAAAGTGCACAAGTAACGTCCGCCATGGATGGGGTGAAAATCTTGATAGAGGGATGAACAAGGAGGTTAATAGCAGAAAGAAACTTTTTCTTTGGATACAATGACCAAAGAATCGTTAACTAGGTTAAGATGAACTTCTTGTGGGTTTTCGAGTGCACGATAGGCTGAGGAGGCACATTTGAAGAGGGTTGAGATTGGGACAATGTCGGTGAAAGCATAAAAGGGGCCAAACAGGGGGTGATTCTTCAGAAACTTGATCATTAGCTGGATCGGAGCATTGTAGGATGAATGATCTTCGAACACTGCTCGGAAGTTGCTTGAAGCAATCATGGGAGAGTTTGAACCAGTAGGGTTCACTGATCCAGATGCCTTGGATTTTTTCTTGGATACACCAAATTTCACCATTGTAGGAGCTGGAGAGAAAGAGGAGAAAACAGAATGCTTGAAGGAATTTGAGAGGGAGGATTCAGTGTTCAGAGAGCGTAAAGTGATTTTGGGAAGAAGAAGGGTTTATATAGATACGAATTTGAACAGTACCTGATTTTTACCATAGGTAAAAAGAAAGGATAAGGTAAAAGTTCGTTCGGGGGGAATATTTTGAATTGGAAATTAAATCTCAGCCACATAGTATGAAACGGTTTAAAAAGTTTTGGAGATTTACCAAAAAAAGGATTTGCATTTAATGAAAAATCAGACGTACATCATCACGTCAAGTGATCGTGTGGTGAGGGGAAAACAAGTTGTAATGGATGGGACGTGTTGGGTATGAGGAAAAGACAGATTAAGGATGTGTTTATGGAAAGTCGTTCTTTTTGTCATCATACCTAAAATAGGTTTGACACAAGGTTTAAAAGAAACAGAGAATGAGACAGTTTCTCAAGGAATGTTTTTATTTAATGTTTTATTTAATGAAGGATCATTAAATAGCACACCATGATTCAAGAATTAATGAATTAGTTGAGAAATTATCAATGTGATTGCGGATGGAAACTTCCTTGCGGATGGATCCTTTGCCATTGCGGATGGGTAGATATCTGACTGTAGTAGAAGAAACTGAGGAGAGCACTTGTACAATAAGTTAGTAATAATAAACAAGAAGGATCACTGAAGGATAAATATAATAGATGGTTGCGGTACGTAGACTGCGGTACACAGGATATACCAAAACCATTTATTATAAGTAACTTTCAGTTAGGACCGCAATAGAGACAAAGGATGGTCTGCGGTGCCTATCAATTCATGAAGAATTGAGGGTCCGGATTCATCATTTCTAACATTTGTAAGAAAGTGTTGAGCTTTGTACTGTCAAGTGCCTTTGTGAAGACATCAGCAATCTCTTCATGAGTATGGACAAAGATGAGTTCAATGTTACCTTTTAGGATGTGGTCTTTGTTGAGGTGATACCGTAGTTCAATATGCTTGGTCTTGGAGTGCTGAATAGGATTGTGAGAAATCGCTATAGCACTTTCAGAGTCACTGTAAATTGGTATCCGCAACATTCTGTATCCGTAGTCCATAAGTTGTGTCTTCATCCATAGAAATTATGAACAACAGCTGGCTACGGCCACATATTCAGCTTCTGTGGTAGACAATGATACACAATTTTGTTTCCTTGAAGACCAGCTGACGAGTCTTCTACCCAGAAATTGACATCCGCCTGAGGTGATTTTTCGATCTAGTCTGCATCCAGCATGATCCGCATCTGTGAATGCCTGAAGGCTGAAGTCATTGCCTACAGGGAACCATAAACCAAGAGACTTGCTTCCTTTCAGGTACCGTAGTATTTGTTTGGCTGTGGTCATATGTGACACTTTTGGGTCAGCCTGATACCTTGCACATACACCAGTTGCAAAGACAATGTCTGGTCAGCTTGCAGTGAGGTACATTAGAGAGACTATGATACCTCTATAAGTTTTGTGATCCACAGATTCGCCTGAAGGATCAGCAGAGATCTTATATCCGAAGGCCATGGGGACCTTAGCCGAAGAATAGTTGTTTATAGAATATTTCTTCAACAGTTCAGTGGTGTATTTATCTTGATGAATGAATATCCCTTGCGGAACTTGTTTCTCTTGAAGTCCTAGAAAGAAGTTAATCTCCCTATTCATGCTCATTTTGAACTTGTTGGTCATGAGTTTAGCAAATTCATCCACCATTCCCTTCATCAGTCGATCCGAAGATGATACATTCACATATATTTGTACAAGCATAAGGTGGTCACCATTTGCTTTTCTACATAAAGTGGGATCAATTACTCCTCTTTTGTATCCGGACAAGACAAGAAATTCATAGAGAGTCTCGTACCACGCTCTTGGGGCTTGCTTCAGACCGTAGACTGCTTTTTCAAGTTTGTAGCAGTGGCCAGGGAATTCAATACTTTCAAAGCCTGGAGGTTGCTGAAGATAAACCTCTTCTTTTAATTCCCCATTGATAAATTCACACTTAACAACCATTTGGTGTACCTTGACGTTTTTGTGGGCTGCGTATGCTAAAAAGATTCAGATGGCTTCCATTCGTGCCACCGGAGCATACGTTTCGTCATAGTCAACACCTTCAAGTTGACTGTAGCCCTTTGCAACTAGCCTTGCCTTGTTTCTGACTGCTGCACCAGATTCATCCATCTTGTTTTTGAATACCCATCTAGTACCAACAATGGTATGACCGTGTTGCTTCGGGATGAGCTTCCACACTTTGTTTCTTTTGAATTCTTCTAGCTCTTCTTGCATTGCGGATATCTAATCAGGTTCTAGTAATGCTTCTTTGATCGTTCGGGGCTCAACTGAGGACATAAATGATGCGTAGTGACAATGATCAGGTAAGTCCTTAGAAGATCGAGTTTGGATACCTGCGGATGGGTTGCCAATGATTTGACCTGGTGGGTGGTCCTTTGTCCATACTTGTAGACGTGGTAGTGGATGATCAGCAACTGCGGTAGAGGGAATATCTTCAATATTAGAAGAATCTACGGTTGGAGATGACAATTCCCCCTGGACATAAGAGCATCCTGCAGAATCTTCTTGGTTTGTTGGAACGAGAATGGAATTTTCTTGAACAGTTTGGAGAGGTTCCCACTGGATTGCTGATGGGAGTTCCTCTGGAACCTGAAAAGGTTCCCCCTGGACTGCAGATGGGAGAGTGATAATCCATGAATCGGTTATTGTGTCATTGTTCTCTATGAGTTCATCATCCGAATCCGAAGATATGTTTGATGGTAATGATTCTCTACGGATAGGAACTTGAGCAGCATCAAGTACTGGAACCTCGATGGTTGTTGCTTGATCAGGAGTATAGCTTTCTCCCTCAACTGGAGAGGTGAAAGTATTGAGAGATGCTACTTCGGATAGAGATGGACCAGAAACATCAGCGTGTTGTTGTTGAGCGGCTGGTGACACAACAACTTCGGATAGTTTCGCCGTTTCAACAGGGTCGAAAGGATCGTCATAATTGACTTCAACTAGATTTAAAGGACCGAAAGAGGCAGGAATATCGCTTTCCATGATTGTAGTGGTTTCAGTGGATGGAGGGGCGTTGCGAATGTGAGAATCATCAAATTTTACATCGAAGCTTTCAATGATTAGCCTTGTATGTCTGATGAGAACTCGATAAGCAAATTTGTTAGTGGAATAGCCAAGGAAGATGCCTTCATCAGACTTCAGTGCAAACTTGTTAAGCTGATCTCTATTGTTGATCACAAAACATCTACACCCAAAGATATGAAAGAAGCGAACATTTGGTTTGCGGTTGTTAAGGCCCTCATATGGTGTTTTGTTGAGGCGCATGCACACAATGCTTTAGTTTTGTACAAAACATGCAGTTGCTACAACTTCAGCCCAGAAGTAGAGAGAAAGGTGTGCAAAGTTGAGCATGGATCTGGCTGCTTCTACTAGTGTGCACTTCCTTCTCTCTCTACTACTCCATTTTATTGTGGTGTATAAGGGAGCTGAAAAGTTGTGAGTGATACCTTTGGACACCAAGAAACTGTTCAGAGGATGATTAGCAAACTCGGTTACATTATCACTATGGATACGTCTTACTGGCAGCTTGATCTGAAGTTCTATTTCCTTGAATGAAGGTTATGAGAATTTACGGTGTTTCTGACTTGAGTCTGAGGAAGAAAACCCATGTGAAGCGTGTGAAGTCATCTACTATAATCAGTATGTACTTTTGTGATGGAGAATGGCTATGGTTGATGGACCGCAGAGATCAATTTGCAGGAGCTCAAGTTGTTCAGAAATTGAAGAGTCAATCACCATGGGGTGACTTGCTTTGGATTGTTTACCACATTCACTTGCGGGACAAAGAGTATCATTGCTGAACTTGAGAATAAGGAGTCCTCTGACTAGTTCTCCAGTGACAAAAGTGTTGATGTATCTGGAGTTGAAATGAGCTAGCTTGCGGTGCCATAGTCAGCTGACTTCGGATACAACTTTGGAAAGGAAACATAACTGCGGTTTGCCTATGATCAGAGAAACATCTAGAGGATACATAATACCCTCGGATCGAGACTTGATCAAACATGTGCTCCTATCACTTGTCATTACATAACAAAATTGTATCATGAAATTCAACCCGATGGTCTGCCTTACATAGTTAGCCAACACTAATGAGATTGTGTTTAAGGCTTTCTACATAAGCAACCTTTTGAATAGATGAGTTCCCCGTAGTGAGTACACCGTAACCTCGGATGATTCCAGGCGCATTGTTTCAAATGTAACATTGCCACTATTGCTGATTGGCCTGAAATCCCGAAGGTATTCTAACATTCCAGTCATGTGCAAGGAGCAGGAACTATCGATTAACCATTCATTTTCTTGTTCCTCCTTGCACAAAGCCTGTTCAACGATGCTTAGAGTTCCATCCTTTGCCATGTAGCAGTAGTTCTTGTCCAGCTTTGTAGACCCATCATCATCCGCAGTTACCAGCATGCATATTTTCCCTTTTCCTTTGACACTGTTGATGGCTTCATCTTCGTCTCCGGATGACCAAACCTGATGGTCTCTTTTGACATGTGCTACGTATGCCCTTGCCTTTTCCTTATCTTCCAACTCTTAAGCCATTCTAAGGTAGAATGCTCTGTCTCTTACTACATTGGTGTTACAATCTCTTGCAAAGTGATTCTCTTTGTTGCATTTGTGGCAAATTACAACATCAATCTTGTCTTCTGAGGGAGTACCGGACTCAGTGGTTTGAGTAGACTGCGGTGCTTCCTTAGGTTGAGTATTTTGAGATTGCGGTGGTGGATGAGAACTTTTAGGATAATGAGAGTGATTGTTTTGTGGATTGAAGTTACGATTGAAAGGTGGTTTATTGAATTGTTGATTTTTAGCGAGAAGAGTGAGGTGGTTGTCGGTTGAATTGTTTGCTGACTAGAGCAATAGCCTTTTGAAATTCTTCATCATCATCATACTCTAAATCAGCTTCGTATGACTGCAGTGGAGTGTCGTACGAGGGAGAGTAAGATTGATTATGTGGAGCTTGTGCTATAAGGGCAAGAGGTCCTCCGAAGTCAGCACAGTCTTTGAGTACGATGGATTCTTGTGCTTGTAGTTCTCCATAGAGCTTGTAGAGTGACAAAGAATGAATCTTTCTATCGCCTTGGACTATCATCTTAGCCATAGTCCAATGTCTTCCGAAACCATTAAGAAATTAAAGATTTGTTTCATGGATACTACAGATGGTGCCCGCATTGGATAGCTTGGAGACTATCAGGTTGAACCTTTTGAAGGAGTCTTCCAAACTCTCGCCAGTGTGAGCTTTGAAGTTGTTGAACTCATTAAGTGTGGTTGTAAGCTTCTTGTCTTGTGCTTGTTCTGAGCCTTCGTACAGATTCTTGAGAACTTCCCAGATCTCTTTTGCTGATTTGCAATTTATGATAATATCGAAGTTATCAGGAGCAACTCCACAGGAGATTTCATAAAAAACAACAACATCATTTTCCATTTTATCGAGATCATCCTTGGTGGGACGGTTCATGACTGGTTGACCTCCTCCTAGTCTGGTTGTAGCTTCGTCAGTTTGGACTGGTGTAAGGACTGGGACATGTGATCCTTCTTCTACAGATCGCCATGCGTCTCTACCAAGTCTCCTTAATTATCTTTCCATTCTTTGTGACCAGTGATGATATTCATTTGCTACCAGTATTGGGGCTCGATTAGAACCACCAATACTGTTGGAAACATTCATAGATAACGATTGTGCCATATTTTTGAAGTTTTTTTTTTTAAGAAATGAGCTTTAGTGGTATAAAAGGCCCTTTGAAAATCAGAGTTCCGTTTTCAAAAAGCAACCACTATGGCTCTGATACCAATTGTTGAGAGAAAAACTTTGAGACGCACTTGAACAAACGTTTGAACAAGTATATTGCGGAATAGTTAATCTCAAAGGATCTAAAAGCTCAACAATAATATTTAGAATTAGATGGTTAGAGAGTTAGTTGCGGAAAAGTAAAGAAATGGAAATGACAACAATTGTTATATCAAGTATACACATAAGTTGATTCATAACGAGGAATGCATTCAAGCCAAGTTAATAAGTAAGATCAAACTTAGTGATTAAGTCTAAAAAGACTTGCTCCAAAGAGAGATTGTAATCGGTTATGTGAGAGTAAGAAGTGTGAGTAAGAGAGATGGAAAAGATAACTTCAGAGATGTGTATTCAGAATAATAGATGAGTTATCAATACAAAGAGAATGAGCTCTATTTATAGAGACTCACGAAGTTACATTATATTAACTCTCTAAGAGTAGCCATGCAAGGCATACTGTACAATAGAGAGGATTATAGTAAGACAAAATGAACTAAGTAACAAAGAGTGACTGCGGTAGGTAGAGACTCCAGATGCGGTTGCTGATGAAGGAGCTTGACTGCGGGTGCATGTAGACTGCGGTAGCTGAAGTTCAAGAGGATCACGTTTTATGATTCAACAGGGTGACCTCCTTATGATAGTTCAAATTTATGTCGATGACATCATCTTTGGCTCCATAAATCCTAGCATAACAGTTGAATTTTGGAAGTTGATGGAGACTAAATTTGAAATGAGCTCAATGGGTCCGATTAATTTTTTCCTAGGCTTGAATATTAGACAGGGTCCTGAAGGTATTTTTATTAATCAAGAGGCTTACACGAAGACTTTGCTGGCCAAGTTTGGAATGTTGGGAGATTCAAAAGTGAAGGTTCCTATGGCGTTTCGCACAAAGTTAACACCTTCTCTAGACAAACCGGCTGCTGACATGACCCTTTATCGTCAAATGATAGGGTCGCTAATCTATCTAACGGAAAGTCAACCATACATAATGTTTTATGTTTGCTATTGTGCTAGGTTTCAAGCTAATCCACGCGAACCTCACCTGCTAGCTGTGAAGAACATCTTTTGATACCTGAAGCGAACTTCTTCGCTCAGCCTATGGTACCCAGCCAAGTCAGGATTCTTTGTACAAGCATTCTCAGATTTCGATCTTGGAGGATATGGTCTAGAAAGAAAGAGTACCACATGAGGATGCTAGTTTTTGGATGGTAAACTGGTTAGCTGGCAGTCAAAGAAACAAACATGTGTCTCACTCTCAACTGCCGAAGTAGAATACATAGCTGCAACATCGTGCACCTCTCAAGTCTTATGGATACAAAGTCAACTTCGAGACTATGGCCTGAACATGAAGAAAATCCCACTATAGTGTGACTCATAAAGCGCAATTAGGATTTGTCATAACCCAGTTCAACACACAAAGACGAAACACATAGCACTGAGGTATCTCTTCATCAAAGATCATGTGGAAGACGGTAATGTGGAAATTCATTTTGTTAGGACCACTGATCAATTGGCAGACATCGTTACTAAAGCCTTGCCTGAAACCAGTTTTAATAAAATCATGCAAGGCTTAGGAATGATGGAAGCTGAATTTGTACCAAATTCACTTTCGCCTGAATTAAAGTTGGAAGCAAAATAGAGCGAACGCTCGGTCCATTTCGGGCTTGGTCCTACTAGGTTCGGTTCGCTTCTCTATTTTCAAGTGACAAATTCAGTTTTATAGTATGTCTACTTTTCCCTTTTCTTATATTTTACACTACGTTTTTACTTTGTTTTAATAAAATCCAAATTTTTTTTTCATTTATGTTTTTATTTCTTTTAAGAAAACGCAACCCATAACTCAAAAATATTTTTCTTTATTTTAAATTATTCAGTCTTTGTCTTATCAATGTATAAGGAACATTCTTGATGATGGAGTTGGGACAAGTATAATTCCTTATCTCTATATTAGCTAAGTGTCCCTAGAAGCATGTTGTTGTCTTGACCCAAGCCTCTAAAGATTTTGAGTGACGCCTTAATGACTTGATAAATACCAATCATGTCTTCCCTATTAGGCTGACAAATTCACTCTTATCATGAGCTACCTAACTCTACTCTAACATGAGTTAAGAGTTTTTCTGATTGGTCCTATTTCATAGCAGAGGTACATTTGTTCGTTAACCCCCTTAATCTTATTCTCCATTAATCCTTCATTTCTTAACTGTAAACCTTGAGACTCTCAACACTACCACTGAGGTTTATGGTTACACAACTTTTGTGTTCATGATCTTAGTTTCGTGTCACTACATACTAAGTGAAACCCAAAATTCAATTCCTATAATGTATTGACGGTGAACAAATAATTGTTTTAGCTTTCACCTTGAATTAACGAAACCACTTTTGTGGATGTATCCTGAAATCTCCTTTTATTTTTGAGAGATCCTTATGATAATGTCTTTCACCAAGATTTTTCTACCCAAAGGATCTAGATTTATTTATTTGTTTGAGATTTCCAATTATTATATATCAACAAGTCACTGAATATGTTACTAACCTACTTGTTTAACAGGCCACACCGGTCTCACAAGTACTTCGTTCTTTTTTGATCTTATGTCAACTATCAGAATCTAGAATTGAAGTGAAAGCCACCCTTAATAGCCTTATATAAAAGATGCCTTTCAATACTTCTCAACAAGTATTTGATCGTAATTCAACGGGAATACACACAAGCACTTTGAAGTCCCTCTTGACTTTGAAGGAAGAGATTCGTGCCCGAGATCCACCGCTTTATGTCTTAAATGACATCACAAAATCCCACAAATTGTTTGATTTATTTCTTATCTTTGACACTATCTTGCACAAAAATCTTGGATTTTCCAAAAGTAGAGCTTTGATTCTTAGCAATATAATGCAGTTATTTTCAAACGAATGGATGAGTAAATATAACACCTTTGGTTCTTAAGGAGAAAAAGATTCCTTTAAAGGTTCAAAGGGTGACTCAGCAGGAAGCTTAATCGATTGAAATTTGAAAGGAGGATAAACGCGCGTGAATTTGAACAGTTACATAAGCAAGCGTCATCAGTTACTTTATCAGGGTTGCTAGTTGTCTAATCACGCCTTTTTAGGCGTTGTTTCCCAAATTAAAGGAATCATTACTTTGGATTTCTTCTCTCTCCACAAAATCGTATATAAGGGTTTTTGGTACCATCATCTTGATCTTTACCACACTCCTCTCACAATTAACAAAGCGATTTCTAGCGATTCCATTCTCATTGTTCATCTTCGTCTTCTTCAAGCTACACCAATGGCAAAATCTTCTTGTGTTCAAGAAACCATTGGACGCTCCACTCTTCTCGCAATCAAGTCTAACCAGAATCTGCTGATTGATCTTTCCCCGTTCCTCTACGATACTTACAAGTATCAAGTGATGGAATGTCTAAAATATTCCCCACTTGTCAAGGCTCTCTCAACGATGGGAGTTGTTCCGATGGCATGTCTTTCTCAAATTTATTCCACCACTACGTATGACAAGGGTGCAGAGAAGATTTACTTTGACATTCTCAACCAAAGGGCTTCAATCTCCAAGAATGGTTTCTGCTCATTGCTAGGTCTTTCTTATGACGAATCCATGGCGAACCCTGATTCCATCCCCACTGGTTAGCTTTTCTCTATGTTCTACATCATGGGGTACATTGAAACCCTAACTACTGTCACCAGGTTCAAGAAATCATGCCTCCCTCCACAATGGAATGGCCTTTTCACCCTTCTCTTCAAAGGGCTTTCTGAACGAAGTGTTGGATCTGATGGTAGTAGCAAGTCCTTCATGACTTTTCTCTATGGTTTATACACTCCCATCAACCTAGATTATGGTATGGTTCTATGGCTTCATCTTGTCCAGATTTTGACATCTGCTTCTCGCCACACAGAGGTTTCTTGTGCCCGGTTCTGGACCATCATAACTCAATGGATTATGGAGTTTTATCATGTTCCTATCATGGCAGACTCACTTCTCTCCCCCATAGCTACTTTTCACACCACTAATATCATTGTTACATATCCGTCAAAATTTCATTTCGTTGGCTCAATTCCTGAGGCTATGTACGCTTGTGTTTCTACTGCGAGCAAGATTATTCAAGAGTATAAGAAGCTCCCTTCTTCTGGTCCAAGGGAACTTTCTCCTGAAATGCTTAAATGTATTGAGCAAGTAGACAAACCTGCTAAGCATGGAAAGAAGCAAGAAGTGAAAAAGGGAGATAGAGGAGGTCTCGTTTCAAAGGGTCAAACTCCATGGAAGCGAAAGTCTGAGAAGGCAGCACCTTCCCAGCACAAGCAGAAGAAGACCAAGAAGTCCGCTCCAAAGCTTGTCCTTCAATCATCAAGCGAATCAGACTCCGATTATATCCCTACTGGACATAAACAACCCATTCATAGCGAATCTGAGAGTGAAAGCTCTGATGATGATGGTTCGGCTCGTGGAGATACCCCACCTCGATCGCCAACACCGGAGGTAAAAGTTCTCTCCAAAGCACCTTCTCCTCCACCTATTTCATTCCTATTTCCTTACCTCCCACTTTCCCAGTTATCACATCACAACCGTCTTCTACCATTCCCATTCCTACACCCATTTTTACTGAAACTACCACTACAACCACCACTGGAGTTCAAACCAACGTATCTGATACGGCGGTTCGTTCTTCACCACTCGAAACCCATGTAACCACTAAACCTCTATCTCCTACCCCTACAATCGAAACCAATACCGTTCTTGGTGGTGAGGACATGGAGTTTGATTCTACTTACTTCAGTCCTTATCATGTCCAAAGCGATGACGATGAAGACGATCCACTCACCAAGAGACATCTCAAGACTGTAACTGATAAAATTGATCAGTTACTTTCTTCCTCTTCTTCTGGTGCTTACTCAGAAGCTGCTCTCAAAGTCTTGTTCTCTTCAGTTGTCAAAGAACATGATACCTCCATCTCGAATGCTGCAAAGGCTATTGACGCCTCTACCTCCCAGTGCCAGAAAGCTTCGCTTGTTGTTGAAGCCTCAACAAAAGAATGCAAGGATGCCACCGCAAAAGTCGAAAAACTAACATTAGAGGCTCAAATCTTTTTGGATTCTTTGCATGCAGCTGCTCAAAAAAATGCACAAACAGTGAATGCTTCTATTGATTCTCTCATACGATCACTGGAGGCTGAGCTGACACAACTTAAAGTGGATCGAAAAGCCATTGAAACTGCTAACGAAGAGCACCATACCAAAGTTGATACTCGCTTAACTCAGCTCGAGGATGAGCTCGCTGTCGAAAACAGAATAATGGATGAGCTGGACAAGAGAACCTCTCAACTTAAAATTCAGAATTTAAAGCTTCGAACTGCCACTAAAGAGCTTGCCGATTTAAATTCTGAACGCGAGGTGATTCGTAATTTCGTGGGTAATGTCCATTCAATCTTGATGCATCTCCTGGACGCCCATGACTCCATCTTAACTATCTTTATTAGACGTCACTTAGCTGAGAAGCTACGCCCAGCTTTGGATATTCTAAGTAGAATTGAGGGTGTTTCGGAGACCACTGTTCTTCCGAAACAAGGGGGAGAAAAGAATTCACAAGGCAAGACTGTCAAAACTCAACCTCCACCCCCTCCAGAACCAAAAGCTAATGCTGGACCGAAGGATAATGTAGCTTCGGCCAGTAAGTGGGAAAAGAGAAAGAGAAAGATTGGAGAAGATGATGTAGAAGAAGATGATGATGCTGAAGACATCATGACAGGGAGTCCTTCTAAACCAAATCAGAAGTTCATGCCATCTGATCAAGAGCTTAGGGAAAAGATGGATCGTTTGGAGAAAGAAATGAAAGAAATTGAAATTGTAGAGAAAAAGAAGTCAATGTTTCTGGAATAGACCATTGAATCGCTCTAGAGAGAAGTCATTGATGAACCGAGTACTCACTGTCTTGAACCTATTATGTCATTCGGTCTTGAGAACACGAAGGATGCTCAATTTGATATGCCAATCAACCAAAAGGCATTTATCTTTCATTGCTTTACCTCAACTGTTGTCGTTCCCTCTCCAGACCCGAAGGTAGATCGGGAATTATTGGAATTTTATCTGGAGTTCGCTCAGCCACAATACTTGACATGAATCCTGAAGAAGATTACAATGGTCAAGGTATTGAAGCCTTCTTCGGCTGCGAAATTTGTTAATTTCAAATTCAAAGTAACCCGAGGCTCGGATAGATCGGTCCATATTTTTTTCCTGGCTAATCTACCGAACTTGAACCCGCATGACTGGATACTCCTCAACAACATTTTGTTATCGAATCCACTGGAGTATCAGTCGATCATTGATCACATCAAGCGAATGCTTGTTTGTTACATTCACGAAGTAGCTAAGATGGATCAAGAAATCACATCTGCCATTCACAAGCGAACTACGCTGAAACCAAATGGAAGAGATGGCAATGTGAATGCGATGATCAAGGGCAAGATCGATCCTAAGTTTCATATTGTGACGTTCATTAGGGGCGAAGGTCAAAAATGCCTGTTCGCTCTTATTGACTAGCACCTGTTCTCTACTGCTTGCTTGGAGCATATTCTGGAGATCATACATAGGTGTAATCAGAATAGTGAAGCTGACAAGAAGTTGTTCACATATATGCTTCGTTGGTACATTCAGTTTCGGAAGACACTTCTTGCGATTATCCCTCGGCTGTTCAAGGTTATGAAGCAGGTCAAGATCACTCAACCGAAGTAGTGTCTTGCCTTTTTGACGCAACGGGGGAGAATGTTGAGTCTAATTGTGTTGTGTCATTGGGCTTGGTCCTTAGCCCAATTTTGTTATCCGGTTTGGGACTGTCCTACCGTGATTGTTTTATTAGGGTTTAGTATTTAAGGTGCATGCATGCATCCTTTGTAGATATCGCTTTTATTATTTTCATTATTGTATTACAAACCCTAGCTCGCCTCTACAGTGGAAGTACTTCATCGAGCTCTGCTGAGGCGTGACTACTTTGAATCATTAAGCATTATTCGATTCCATCTTGTGTTTTTCTGTGTTTGCTTGTTTGTTTTTGCTGTTTAACCTGTTAAAGATCTAATCGATCAAAGAGTTTTTCAACTCAACATTATGGACACTTTTGCTCAACTATTGAACGATTGTACTTTTAGTCCATGCACTTTCAATTAATTCCTTTAATCCCAAAATTAATTCCAAATTAATTTCTGATTAAATATTAATTAATAATATGATTACTAATTAACATATTATTTCCATAACATATTAATAAATCATTTATTCCACTTTATTAATCAAATCAATAAGTTCTTCCTCTTCCTTAATAATCATCCTGTCTAGTTGCACGTGTGAAGGCAACCCAAATGGACCATGCCACTGTCAATTCAAGTACATACCAATTATAGTTATGGACTTAGACACCTAATCCAACACTACCAAGCTACTACACTAATGACTATCTAACCAAAATTAATCCGAGGATCAAAATTTCATACCTACGACTTCTTGCGTTTCAACCTTGATCTCCTATCGGACGGTGGACATCTGGGTTTGCACGCTACCCATGTAGGTGTAACATCTAAAATTATCAGGTTTTCTTTTGATTGCTTAAGTTTTGATTTTGTTTCAAATTAGGTCCCCGAAGTCAAAATCTTGAAAATTTGGCCTTGTTCATGTACCCGGGGCGTACATCCTTGTATGCTTACCGTTGTGGGCTCCGTGTGAGTACGCTGCGTATACTCTAGTATGTTGGGCGTACGTGGCTCAGACCAAATCCCTTAGAACTAGGGTTTGTGTACTATTTAAAACACATTATGACCCAAGACCCTCCCCTACCTCTGTCACACCCCAAAACCGGAACGGCGGAAATGTTCTGGGGTGGATGACGTCATGTCAAGTATCACAACATATGCAGTATAGTAATCAAAGTACAACAACCATTGCATTAATAGTAATAGTTTTACATAAGTTACATTTCATAGAGACATTAAAGTAATACAGAAACTAGTATAGATGCAGCTCGGTACTAAACTGTCTTCAACAAAAGCTCCCAGGATGTACATGTCTATTGCTGACATGAGAATACAAGTTATTTTGAAAGCGAGTATCAGCATTTTTATAAATGCTGGTGAGTTCATAAGTATTTAGTGTCATTTGTGTAAGGAATCATTTTATTCAAAATAACTTTATCAAAGTAGTAGTTTAGAATCTACGGTGTATTAGCGTCCTTTCCAAAAAATCCTATATTTTCTAATTAAAAGCAGTCTTCTACCAAGACTCGACAGTGTTATGTTTTAAAGAGAAATTTTCGCTGAATAACTATCATTACCAAAATACGGTATTTGACTTTAAAGAAAGTAGGAGAGTATCACTAGTAAAAACATTAGGGAAAATAACATATGCCTCAGTAGAAAATACTGCTGACTAAGGCAAAGAAATCATAGACTCCAGGAGAGTATCGAATGAATGATACGCCTGGCTCAGTCTAACAAAAGGAAGCACATACCCCAGACGGTATCAAATGTACGATACGGCTAGCAAGGTCTAAAACAAATAAACACAGACCCCAGATAGTATCAAATGAAAGATACAGCTAGCAAGGTCTAAAACAAAGAAACACAGACCCCAGATAGTATCAAATGAAAGATACATCTAGCAAGGTCTAAGACAAAGGAACACAAACCCCAGGCAGTATCAAAATGAAAGATACAGCTAGCAAGGTCTAAAACAAAGAGTAATTCTAAGAGTGTTGTTTCCAGAATACAGTGTTAGTTCTCGTTACCTTAAGGCCATGAATTATAAGGTAAACATGGAGATACTCGTAACCATACTGATTGACACTAGAGTACTTGAAGCCCTGCAACGTCGGAATAAATATGACATTTGTCACCCCTTGGCTTGGTAGGCCGTAGACTGTAGCTAGCAGTCAGGGTGCGGGAGTGTCAGTCCCGTATTGATCTATACACACAATGCCCGCTCTCCCTACAAGAAACTCTGGTTACCAACTCGACGACGGGGAGATCCGTGTCTTGAAGATGCATCTCGTAATCTGAATTCTATTAGAGGCACTGGAGAAATGATTTAGACTTGCGTATGAACTGACTCCTGTGGAATTCTCATACTAGAAAGAGTGATTAGAGCTTCCTAACTATTCCTATAATAGTTACTAGTGTCCCTGATCTACAAGTGACGAGTGGGAGGATGCCCTTGCTACCCAAGGAACATGAACTGACCGATGTAAACCTTTATGTCTATAAATGTATACATGATATATATAACTAATGTTTAAACGATCTTCGGACGGATATTCGATACCCATCACACCACATCCCAACGAGGAAAAGGAAATAGGGCGAACTAGCCTTCCTAAGTCCTTTAAACATTATTTATATAAATATACAAGTACAGGCATGCATTTAACGAAGTAAAAGCACTTAACGAAGTAGTAGCATCTAACGAAGTAGAAGCATTTAATGAAGTAGAAGCACTTAACGAAGTATTAGCATCTAACGAAGTAGAAGCATAGAAGCATGGAAGAAAACTTTGACAAAAACTTTGGAAAACTTTACACTTAAGAAAATCATGATTTAATATCCTTTTGTAAAATAAGTTTGAAGACCTTTAGAAATCCTTGACAACCTTTCATAAACAAGTTTTGAATATAACTTTGATAAAACAATTAAGTAAAGAAAAACCTTTGTTCAAAATACTGCTGTAACGGGTTTTGAAGTAAAACATATAGCGCAAGAGACAATTTGAGAAAAGATTTAAACAAGTAAAGACGTTTTGGAAAACCATTTATAGTATTATACTTGGTAAAACAACTGAAAGTCTAATAAATCCTTGTGCATGCAGGTTATTAATCACATATGATTGATATGATAACAGGCATGTTTTAACTTGTATTCCCCCCCCCCCCCATAAAAGCATGTAAAAAACATTTTAAAGGTTAATTCATGGGTATGAACTCACCTGTTGTAAATGGATCGGACGGAGATGTCGGTTGGGTGCTCGGTGTCAAGTGAAGACTTGAACACACTTAGTGACCTATTAACATATGATGACATATGTTTACATACAATTGGTAATTATAATACTAATTAAACACGTATACACATCCTAATGAGCGGAAAACACTTTGGTCAAGTGCTAGGAGTGTCCCGGGTAACGTCTAAGGGAGTGTATGGCCTAGTTAGGGAGTTTACTCTTCAAGAGTAAACTCTTTATAAAGTTTACGGTCCTAAGACCATATCCCCATGAGTTTACAGTCGTAAACTCATGGGTGGTGTGCTATTTGATGCTTCAAGGTCTTATCTCACTCATAGAATTAGGCTAGGTTCAATTCTAGGGCATAGGAAGGGCTTAAGGCCTCATATGGACCATTTTAGGGAGTTTACAGTTCATGACCACTCCTTGAGGAGTTTACGGCCATAAACACATGAGTTTACGGTCGTAAACTCATGTTAGCCCATTCCTTTTGTTGTATGGTGGTTCTAACTCATGCATGCAAGGTTCTAGTCACCTATATGAGCATAGGAAGGTGTTAAAGGCACTTAAACACCTTGGAAAGGTGTTTACGGTCTAAGAAGGTGTTCTTGGGGAGTTTGCTACCTTAAACACATGAGTTTACGGTAGTAAACTCATGTTGTCCATGAATCCTACGTTTTGGTGCATCAAATGAAGGTTTACAAGGTTCTAGGCACTCATGGAAGCTTTTGGAGGTGTTTGAGGGGTAGTTTAACACCCAAAAAGGTGTTTATGGTCCATGAAGATGGGTTTACGGTCTAAGAATGTTCTTAAACCGTAAACTCATGTTTACACCCCATTTGTTACGATTTTGGTGTTCTAAGTCCTTTCATGCAAGCCTCTAAGTCATTGCTAAGCATTAGAAGTGGTTTGGAAAGGTTTTTGTCACACCCCAAAACCAATAACGGCAGAATACGTTTCGGGGTGGATGACGTAGTGAACAGTATCATCACAATTGCATAATAGTAGAAACAAGAATCATACAACCATAGTATTACATAGTGAATTTAATTACATGCGTGTTTTGTAATGTTTAACAATCACCCAAAAGCAATTCAAAAATAAGAGATGGGTCTTGTGTGCTCCACTTTCTCCAAAAATGCCGCGTCTTTACCTGTCTATCTTTGACCTGAAGATACAAGTTATTTTGAAAACAATTATCAGCATAAAGCTGGTGAGTTCATAAGAGTTTAGTGTGAGTTTTGTATACAAAGCGTTAGTGCTAAAAATGTATCATTTATGTTCATAAGTAGTAGAAACTTTAGAAAATCGCATATTTTCCAGAAAATACATTGTAAGTGACAATCGGTGAAAAATATACATTCTTCATTTCTTTGAAACAGATTATTGTAAAAACATATTGGCAAATCTCCAAATAACAAGTGTGATGGAATAGGTTGAGCCTGTAATCAGTGATAGAGGTGCAAGCTTCCTTTAGTGATAGATACTTACTTACTTCGGGATGTAGTTTAGCATTTAGTGTGGTATTTTAGAGTAGTTGTAGCGTATTCCTTGTATATTACTAATAGTGAGGATAATAGAGGATCCCATGACCTTCCCGGTCATGCACAGTATAGTGAGTAGTGGCATCCCTGGGCCTGCACGGCGCGGACTGAGATTAACAGTCGGGATGTAATAGCGTCTGCCCCGTATAGATCTATACATGTAGAGTCGTCTCCTGCTGGAACACTCCGGGCGTAGTGAATAGCGAATAGAGTATCTCGTAGCGGGTTAGTGTATTATTGTTTGTTTAGTGTTTTCTCTATGGTTATAGTGTAGTAATCTTTTAGTATTGATCATAGTGTATTCTCTTACTAGTGTATCGTCTAGTAATAGTGAGTATTATAGTGTAGATAGTAATAACTTTAGCGAGTAGTAGCGGTAGCGACCCTAACCATACCTATTATGGTTATCTTAGTGGGGATGTTTCTTAGCACGTTAGTGACTTTAGCATTAAGTGAAAGCAGTAATATTCGTATCCCATACTGATATACAGATTTTATATAAGTAAGAAATCAACGACAGTCGGACGGATAACTACTACCCTAAGCCCACAATCAAACAAGAACAGGATATAAGGCGAGATATCGGTCCTAAGTCCTCCAAGTCTTATTTATATAAATATATCAGAGTGGTTACATTTTATAAGCAAATTGATTAAATAAAAGTATTTTTCCAAAAGAACATTTCAATTCTGATTCACTGTTTAAAAATAGTTTGAAAAGGGTAAAACCCGTTTTTAAGGCATAGGGACAAATCACATGTGATTTGAACTAAGAGTAGTGAATCACATGTGATTAATCCTTGTAACTCGGAAATCGTTCTGTAAAACTTTACATAAACATTTATAAGCAACTTGTATCTCCCCCCTAAAACATGTAAAACACTTGAAAGGTTCATTAAAGGGGTATGAACTCACCTGAAATTGGGTGAATCGGGTAAATCGGGTAATAGTGTCGATTGAGCGTTTGGTACCAAATAACCACTTGCGCACCTTTTAGGACCCTAATGTCATATGAAATATGTATTTTACAAGGAGTTAATCATCTTATGCTTCTCATTATAGTATTTGGACATTCTAGTGTCGTTTTCGGGGTTTTAAGGCCTAGAAAGGGTTCCCGGGAGTGGTACGAGGCCATGGATGATTTACGGAAGGGTCCTTGAGTTCACTCTCTTAGAGTTTATGGCCTAAAAGCCATTCTTTGGGAGTTTACGGCCGTAAGCCCCCTAGGCTTGGCCGTAAACTCTTGTGACACTCCAAAATGTGTGTTTAGGGCCTTATCTCACTTCCTTAATTTAGTGGTGTGTGTTTTGGACCAAGAGGGAAGGATTAAACATCATAATTTGTGTCATTTTTAGGGAGTTTACGGCCAAGACTTGTTCTTGGGCCGTAAACTCCTATAGACCCTTCAAGATATAGGTTTTACTTGTACAACATGGTCCCAAATGGCTTAGAAAAATCCTAGAAGGCCCTATAGTGAGTTTGGAACAATTTGGCATACATTTTTGGGGAGTTTACGGCCCAAGAACATCCTTGTCCATAAACTCTTCATTTTGTTCCCAAATGTGAAGTTTAATTGTACAACACACTTCCATAGGCCTTAGATAAATTCCTTTCATGCACTAGGGTAGTTTAGCGACTTGTTTGACACAAAAATTTGGGTGTTTACGGCCCAAGCTTAAGCTAGGCCGTAAACTCCTCTTTTTGGACTCAAATGGAGTTGTTTGATGCATTTAAGTGTTCCTTGGAGTCAAGTCTAATTTACCAAACATCCTAGAAGTGTTTTTGGGGCTTAAAACATAGATTTATGGGGTGTTTGAGGTGTTTACGGCCTAAGCACATGCTTGGGCCGTAAACTCCTTTTTAAGCATCAATTTCTAATGTTTTAATGTCCAAACTTTTCTAGTTATAAGCCTTAATTAGTATACTAACTCACAAGAAGGAAAAACTTGGTCTTTGGCTTGGTTTTGGGGGTTTACGGCCTAAGGAGCTTCTTAGGCCGTAAACTCCACTTTGGACCTTGATTCCTATGATTTTTGGCCCTCAAATTCAATGAAGCATGTCTAGAATAAGATAGAGGATGAGTACTTACGTTTGGAAGTCGGAAATTAGCAGAATCGGGGTCGTTTTCGAGTCTAGAGAGAGAAAGTAGTGAGAAAGAGTGGGTGTGTAGTAAATGAGTGTTCAAATGTTGTGCACACCCTTTGCATATGTCTCGGGAATCACACCCGATACACGGCTACCCGATGTTTAAAGTTAACTGGGTTAAAACTTTTTACCCGGGTGAAGTGGTTAAAAAGGTAATACAACTCTATTAGGTTAAACGGGGTTAACACATACGAGGTATATTTCTTATAATAATATCAATCGATGTTTAAATTTAGACATTCAGATATTGACGATTTCAAATATTACATAAAATAACGTATAGTGACACGTTCCGTTAGTGAAAACGGGGTTTGTAACGGAGTTAAATTTGGGGTTGTCACAGTTTTTGGGCATCAAAACCCTCTCCCAAGGGTTTTACGGTTTTGGGATGCTCCCAAGACCATAAACTCTTGTTCTTGGGGTTTTTGGATGATTAAGCCACGAATTTGCAAGCTAGATAAGATAAACAACAAGCTAGGAAGGTTAACTTACCAATTTGAAGCTCGAAGGGGTGATTTCTGACCAAAACCCGTTTTGTAGAGAGAGAAAGTAGAGAGAGAGTGTGTGTGTGTGTCTAAGGTGGGAAAAAGGTGGGGATGAAACCCACTCAACCTTTATATAGGTTGGAGTTTATGGTCTGGTTGGGGTTCACCTGACACCAACCGCGAACGGAGTTTTTTTTTCACGACTACCGTTAAACACGACAAATTTTTAAAATTATACCATCTTAATTTTGGTTCGCTTAACGAATATTATTTAAAATATTTAAATCCGGTCAAAAATATTTTTGGGATAAATTTGGCTAATTTTTGACATACTTAATTTCGACGTTAAAACTAACGGAAATTTTTGGGTTGTCACAACCTCAACCTCTGTCCCCTTGCTCGACCCTCTTAGAAAACCCTAGTGCATTTTGAACATTTATAGCTTTTTGAGTGATAGTGTATGCTATTGGTTATGAAGAAGGTTGTTCAATAAGGAGGCTTTTCCCTCAAGACTTTGGATCCAACATCTCCTCTTCATTTTACACCACTAAAAGGTATAAAGCTCCAAACTTGGGTTGTGTTCCATTAAGTTATAGTTTCAGGCTAGTTTCTTTCTTTTTGTCCCTAAAGTTTAGATCTTGGTGTGTACAAGCTACTCATAAGCCTCCAATTTGTATTTTTAGATGTTTCTAGTCATCTTAGTTCATAAAGGTACAAGCTTGGTCCTTGTTTAGTCCCCATTCATGTGTTAGAATGTAGGTTGGGGTGAAATAAGCTAGGCTTTAGAGTTCGAGCTCTTTATATCCACCCAAAGGCATAAAGTTTGCAACTTTATGGTCTTCATGGTCTTAATGGGTCCATATATGAGTTTTAGTCACTTGGTCTTAATGTTTTAATACATTTTGCATGGTTTGAAGGGGGGCCACGTACACCGTTCGTACTTCCTACACGCTGCACGTACTGCCTCCCTAATCACGATTTCCTGCTTCGGCCTAGTACGGTGCACGTAGCATTGTGTATGCCAGCATACGACCCAATTTTGCTTGAGGGGTGTTTTGAGCCCAAAGTCGATGGGCTTGCACCATGGACATTTTTCTGATGGGCCACTTCAGCTAATGGACTCCTATTGGGACTTAGTTGATCCTTGGATTAGACCTAGGATTTTATTGGGCTTGAGGTCTAGTTTGGCCCATCACACTTTGGACATTGGGTGTGTGTTGTATGTCTTTGTTAGGATTTTTACACAGTTTTTTAGGACCTTATTTTTAGTTAGCATGGAAATTTATCCAGCCTAACAGCTCGAGCATTTGTTTGGGATTTCAACAGTTGAGGTGAGTTCTCTCACCATTTTTATAGGTCAAAGGCACCAATGCCGACCCATTTCTTATTACATGGAATGTTGTTGAATTTTGTGATAATTTTATGGAAGACCATGGAGGTAGCCCATGGCACTTGTGTGTAAGACCGATATTTGGCCCTCGGCATCACAAGGAGAGACCATGGGATAACTCATAGCACTCATATGTAAGATTGGGATTTGTCCCTGGACATTGCGTGAAAAAGACCTTGAGGTAGCCCATGACACTTATATGTTTTAAGTATGTGATACGGTAGGGAAACTCACTAAGCTTTTGCTTACAGTTTATATATATGGTTTCAGGTACTTCCGGTACTAAAGGGAAGGGCCCGACTTGATGGCGCAACATTCAATCCTCACTATTTTTCTGCATCTTGATATCATACCATGATGATTTGACATTATTACTATTGGTTGGTTTTGGAAAAATGTGATGATTGTTACTTTTATATTTATTTAGAATGAAAAATTTTATTATGTATTTAGGTTGTTACTAGTTGGTATCAGAGCCATGGTTTGAGGGATTCGGGCACACTTTCAGGTGTGTCAGAACTCAACTAAGGAAATGATAATCATTTCAAAAGAAAAAGGAACTGAAATTCTTGAAAAAGATTCTTTTAAGAAAGAGGGGAGTACAATGCGTGCAATCAACCGAGCTCAAGTAAGTATTTCCCAAGTTACCCATACTTATGTATTATGATTAGTATGCTTGATATGTGAACTACATGCTAGAATAGGCTTAAGGATATCTTCAGGAATCATATGATAGAACTGCAAGAGTTGTGTGATGCCTTATAGCTTGATAGAATTTGATGCTATGTACCACCTTGAATTGATATCGGCTTAGTTATTTGCTGTGTATATGCTTTCAAAGTTGTATGTGCTTAGGATTGTATAGCCCATGAATGATTGGTTTGGCCTCATTTCCTGTTGCTTGTTTGGTTGTGGATTTAGGGTAGAATCTTCATTCGACAGTCTATGCGATCCTATTTTGTGTACAACATGCATGCATATAGCAACCAACAGTGTTGATTGAGTTTCTTAGTATTGCTAGTGGTAGAGGTTGAGGGTTTTCTATAAGAGTCTGTGATATGTATGTTGTGTAGAATAGGTTATTATGGTTATAGTATGGTAACTTAGAGGAATCAGATTGGCCTTGGGGATGCTACAGGTATATGTGGAAGGTAGTATTGGGCCCGTACTACTGGAAACATAGGACCTGTACTTGAGGTGATTGCATATCTAGGAAATCTAAAGAGGCTTTTGTTGTGGAGTCCCGCTCAAATCTCTTTGATCGATTGCTTTTACGTTGTATTTTCAGGCTGAGGAAGGTGATGACTACTCGCGAAGGTTCAGGTTCAGTCACTGAACCGATTGATGAGAGGCTCTGTAAGCTTATCGCAACCGAGGTTACTCGCGACATCAGTAACGCTACCTCAATGATTTTCGGTACCGTCAAGGAGGGGATTTTGGACATCATGGAGGAGCGGCTCAAGTCATTTCGATAAGAGATTGATGCGGGTCTGTTCAGGGCTCGAGCTTCCTCTTTCCGGGAGTTCAAGTCATGTGGAATGCCTAAGTTCTATGGGGTTAAGGACCCCATTGCCAGCGAACGTTAGATCGTGAACATGGAGAATACTCAGCGAACGAGCTTTTGCCCTAAGGGGGAAAAAGTAGGTTTCGCATCCTGCTTGTTAATGGACAGGGCGCGGGACTGGTGGGAGGAGGTTGCCCAAGCCATAAGGGACAACAGGAGTGCTTTAGATGATATGGGAGGACTTTGTTTAGAGATTTCACAGGGATTTGCGCCAAATATAGAGGTGCAACAACTAGCGAGGGAGTTTCAGAACCTTCGCCAGACTATAGAGACTGTGGCGTAGATCACCGCCAAATTCAAGGAGAGGACATTTTTGGTTCCACAGTATGTTTCTGATGAGGAGACGAGGAAGACGAGATATCATTTTATGTTGAGGGATGACATTAGGGAGTTCGTGAGTTTCTCAGGGTGTAAGACGATGATTGACATAATCGAGAAGACTCGCGAGCAGGAGATTGAGTTGGAGCTTTGCGAGAAGTGGAAGCCGAAGCAGGTTGAGGCAGTTATGGGTCTAGCCAAGAGGCCCAAGTCCTTCAATACCCACATCAGAGGCGAGTAGGGTCGGGCTGATATGCCAAGTGCTTAAGCCGTATAGGACCTTGTCGAGCAGCAGGCTTAGTGTGTTACAATTGTAGCTAGTCGGACCACATGAGCAGGGGTTTCCCCAAGAAGGGTCTGATTTGTTTCCATTTCAATTAGACCGGCCATAAAAAAGGCCGATTGCCCGAGATTGTCTGGAGGAGTAGTGGTGGCGCCCGCGCCAGCCACCTTGAGGATTATGAACGGCTGCTGGATATTGTGAATGGTATGTGTTCTATCCATATCTTTTATTTTTTTCCTTTTATTTATGCTTATTTCTACTATGATCTTGTATACCTTTTTGGTCAATGGTTTGTTTGCTCGTGTGTTGTTTGATTTGGGGGCTACCCGATTGTTCGTGTCTCTTGCACTCTGCAAGAATTTTAGAGACGCTATAGGAACTCTAAGTTCCTCTCTAGAGGTGGAGATTGCTGATGACGGTACCATGAGTGCCTTGAGGGTCTTTTGAGGGCATTCCGGTGAGAGGTTTCCTATTGACTTGGTACCGATTCCCTTGAGGGGATCGAAGGTGATCATCTGGATGGATTGGTTAGGCCCCAATAGGGTTGTGATTGACTGTGAGTGGAAGTTGGTGAGAGTTCGAACTCCAAAGGGGGGAGAACTGGGTAATACTGGCGAGAGAGCTTCATATGGACCAACTCCCTTTTCAGCTGTGAGGGCCAGGAGATTTTTGCAGCAAGGATGTTCTGGATTTCTGGTTTATGTCTCAGGTATGTCGGTTCAGGCCATGTCAGAGTTTAGCAGGGTACCCATTGTGCGGGATTTTCCTAATGTTTTTCCCAAGGGGTTGCCTGGAGTTCCTCTCGAGAGGTAGGTCCAGTTTTTGATTTATTTGATGCCTAGTTCAACACCGTATCACCTAGCACCGCCTGAGAAGCAGGAGTGGTCTACATAGCTATAGGAGTTGCTAGAAAAGGGTTTATCCATCCGAGCAGTTCTCCATGGGGAGCACCGATCCTATTTGTGAAAATGAAGGATGGGTCACACAGGATGTACATCGACTGTCGAAAGTTGAACCAGCTAATGGTGAAGAAACGTTACCCACTCCTGAGGATTAATGATCTTTTTGACAAGCTTTAGGGTGCATATTGGTTTTCCAAGATTGATCTTCTGTCGGGTTACCATCAGATGAGAGTCAGGAATGAGGACGTTTACAAAATATCCTTTAGAACTTGTTATGGTCATTACGAGTTTGTGGTGATGCCCTTCGGGCTCACAAATTCCCCAACAGTGTTCATGGATTTTTTGAACTGGGTCTACAGGTCCATGTTGGATCGGTCGGTGATTGTATTCATTGATGCTATTCTGGTCTATTCCAAGACCATGGAGCAGCATGAGCAACATTTACGAGAGGTGTTGGAGAACTTTAGGAGGGAGAGGCTTTATGCCAAATTCTGCAAATGCGTGTCTTGGTTATGTGAGGTGCATTTTTTGGGGCACATCATCAACCATGAGGGAATCTTGGTGGACTCGGCCAAGATCAAGGTTGTGATGCATTGGGAGATCCCGAGAAATGCATCAGAGATTCGAAGTTTCTTGGTTCTTGCAGGCTATTATCATAGATTTATTCAGGATTTCTCCAATACTGCGGTGCCTCTAACCCGCCTGACCATGAAGAATGTGACATTTTGGTGGGGGTCTGATCAACAGTTTGCCTTTGAGACTCTGAGGGCGAGGTTGTGCGAGGCCCCAATTCTCATTTTTCCTGAGCGTTTGGATGATTTTGTGGTTTACTACGACACCTCCATTTCGGGTTTGGGAGTTGTTCTTATGTAGAGGGGTCACATGGTTGCTTACGCTTCAAGGCGGCAGAAGCTTTCTGAGGTAAATTACCCCATGTATGATTTAGAATTGGGGGTTCTAGTGTTTTCCCTCAAGATTTGGAGGCACTATTTGTACGAGGTCTGGTGTACTATATATACCAATCAAAAGAGCTTGAAATATTTAATCGATCAGCCGAATTTGAATATGCAGAAATGAAGGTGGTTAGAGGTGGTGAAAGATTATGATTGTGATATCCTGTATCATCTCGGGAAGGCCAATATGGTGGCCGATGATTTAAGTTGTAAGGCGGTATGCTCTTCTGTTCGACACATTTGTTTTAATATGATTGTCACTTCGCCTCTGATGGATTTGATCAAGGAGGCTCAGGTAGAGGGATTGAAAAAGGAAAATTGGAAGACCGAACAAATTAGAGGGCAAATTCCTTTGTTTATTAGAGATAGTCGGGGGTTGTTGACGCAGTGTGGTAGAGTTTGGGTTCCGGCGTCAAGTGGGGTCAGACAGAAGATTTTAGAGGAGGCGCATATATCTAAGTTTTCTATCCATCCAGAGGCTACGAAGATGTACCGAGATTTGATATTGAGTTATTGGTGGACATGTATGAAGAGGGAAGTTTCTTGGTTTGTTGAGTGGTGCTTGACTTATAGAAAGGCAAAGGATGAGCAACAGAGACCTCATGAAAAGGTGTAACCGTTACCCATCCCTATGTGGAAGTAGGAGGAGATTACT
Source organism: Lactuca sativa (assembly GCF_002870075.4). NCBI lineage: Eukaryota > Viridiplantae > Streptophyta > Magnoliopsida > Asterales > Asteraceae > Lactuca > Lactuca sativa. The sequence continues at coordinate 143,265,576 of NC_056628.2, forward strand.
ATAGATTTCATCACAAAATTGCCCAGAACAGCGTGGGGTGTTGATGCTATTTGGGTCATTGTGGACAGGTTGACCAAGAGTGCGCGTTTTATTCTGATTGTCGAGAGCATATCCGAATAGAAGCTAGCTGATATTTATGACCGGGAGGTGGTAGTTAGGCACGGGCTACCCGTATCAATGGTTTTGGGTCGAGATGATCGTTTCACCTCCAGAATTTGGAGGAAGTTTCATGAGGAGTTGGGAACTCATTTACATATCAGTACAACACATCACCTGTAGACCAATGACCAGAGTGAGGACGATTCAGACACTCGAGGATAAGGTTCGGGCATGTGTCTTGTATTTTGGTGGGAGTTGGGATACTTACCTTCCTCTGGCCAAGGTCTCTTACAACAACAGTTACCATGTCAGTATTGACCGACCACCTTTTAAGTTGTTGTATGGAAGGGGGTGTAGGGCCCCGGTTTGTTGGGGTGAAGTTGGTCATCGGTTCATGGGAAGCACCGAGGTGGTGCTTAAGACCACAGAGTTGATTCAGCAGGTGTGCAACAAGTTGCGGGTTGCCTAGAGTCGTCAAAAGAGTTATGCTGACTGATGTTTTTCGGACCTTGAGTTTCAAGTGGGAGACTTTGTGCTGCTAAAGGTGTCACCTTGGAAATGTGTCATCTGGTTTCGGAAGCAGGGCAAGCTGGGTTCCCGATTTATTGGCCCCTTTAGGAAATCTACCCGTGTGGGCAGGGTTGCATACTGGCTGGATCTTCCTGATGAGCTCAGTCAAATGCATAACACTTTCCACATATCTCGGCTACGAAAATGTGTAGCCGATTAGTCAACAGTTGTTTTGTTGGATGATATTCAGGAGGATGAGCGCCAGAATTATGTGGAGAAGCAATTGCTATTCTCGACAGCAAGACTAAGTCTCTGCGTAATAAGGTGTTGAATCGGGTAAAGGTGCAATGGCAGCACCGAAAAGGCTCTAAATGGACGTAGGAGCCGGAAAGCGAGATGAGAGAGCACTACCCTGAATTGTTTGAGGCAATCGACTTCGAGGACAAAGTTTGGTTCAAGTAGCGCAGAGTTCTAACATCTAAAATTATTTGGTTTGATTTTGAACCCTTTGGTTTTTATTTTGATGCAAATTAGCTCCCCGAAGTAAAATCTTGAAATTTTGGCCATGTTCATGTATGTGGGGGGTACATCCTTGTGCGCTTAGCGTAGTGGGCTCCATGTGAGTATGCTAGGCTAATGTGGCTCATACCAAAACCCTAAGAATTAGGTTTTGTGCACCATTTAAACCTCATTATAGACCAAGACCCTCCCCTACCTCAACCTCCATCCCCATTCTCGACCCTCTTAACAAACCCGAGTGCATTTTGATCTTTTTGGAGCTTTTTGAGTGATAGTGTGTGCTTTTGGTTGTAAAGAAGGTTATTCAAGAAGGAAGCTTCGCCCTCAAAACTTTGGATCCAACATCTCCTCTTCATTTTACACCACTAGAAGGTATAAAGCTCCAAACTTGGCTTGTGTTCGATTTGAAGGGTTTTGAGCATTCTAACACTCCTAAGGTGTACATGCAACCTTATAAACCTTGGATCTATGTTTTACTAAGATAATGCAAGTTTGATTTCCAAGGTTCTTAACCTATCTAGCATGGCATGGGGAACTTGAATCATAAAAGCAAGTAAGAAAACTTACCTTTCTTATTTCTTGGATTCCTTGAGAACCTTGTGAGCCTAGCACCTCTAATGTGATGCCTCAAATGTCTCACACAACACCACAACACTTGGATTAACCTTGAGAGAAGTTCACTGACACTAAAAATCGGCTAGCCCTCTAGTTCTTCACTTGGTGGCCGATTTTGCTTGCCATGGGGCTTCTTCTATAGTGTGACACATGTAGAGTTACTCCATGTAAACCCTAATGTGCATGGCTTTTCATATTCCATGATCCATGGGTTTATAACCTCCATGGACTATCCATGGCGCACCTTATAGATTTTAGCCCAATTCATATAAACCATGGATCATTAGCCCGCTATACAAGAATGGATGATTTACATAATCAACCGCATATATTTAATTAGTCTCTTTTTGATCACTTAAATAATTCCAAATTAATTCTTGATCAATACTAATTAAATAATATTATTAATATATTAGAACTTATAATATATTAATAAAACTTAAGTGTCCTTTCTCTCATTTAGTCTATCCAAGTGTTGCAATGCCATGCAACCCAAATGAACCATGCCAACCGGGTCAAGTACATACCAAAAATAGTTATGGACTTAGACACCTTATCCAACACCATTAAGTTCTAGTTTGAGGCTAGTTTCTTACTTTTGTCCCTAAAGTTTAGAAATTGGTGAGTATGAGCTACTCCTAAGCCTCCATGTAACGTCCCATTCTTACAATCAACAATTTTTATTTTTATTAAGATAAAACTTCCCAAATTATTAATCCATTAATTAAGAAAACCTTTTATACCAAATTACATTTACTAAAAATCAAATTATTGTAGAAATGCAAAATCTTCAATGTTGTTGATGAGTGTGTACAATCCCGCCTTCACCTTCTAGCAATAACCGATGATACCTGAAACCACAAACAACTGGGTAAGCATAAATAATAGTGAGTTTCCCCCAGAATAACACCATATAAACAGATCACATATACAATCAAACATGTCGATTCAGTCAACCATCGGGTTGGAATACCCCAAGCCTAGTCAACCTCTGGGTCCATTCATCCTCAGGATGGAATACCCCAGGTTGGAATGCCGACATACAACAGGTCCAATCATCCATTACGCAGGAATACCCTGGGTTTGTTGGCCTACTGCCTCAACACTACCGCTCTTCTTGAGCCTCCGTGCCAACGGATTATATCCTACCTACATCGGGTATCTTGGACTACCACACAAAGCAGGATCGCCTTAATCCAATCAAACACAATATGTCGACATATATACAATCAGGATCAAGTAGGCACATAATACACGAAAAAAACAATCATACAACTCACTACCTCCTACTACTCCTCTCACAGCATACAATCCTACTACTAGCTAACCTCCATAGAATGCAAAACCATAAGTAACCAGATGTGAGATAGCCACCCGAATACATGATCCTACTCTAAAGCCACAACCAAACAAGGAACATGCAAGAGAGCCTAGACCAAGAGTTCTCAGGCTATCCTACATAATCGCTGACAGTCCCTAAGGCACTCCATAGATGATACCCAGCAAGAACATATAACATATAATTCTACAATTCACCACAACATAGTAACATACTCATTACAGAGCACATATCTAACAGATCACTAAAACATAGCAGCATGCTCAATACCAGAACACAGATCTAACAGATCACTACAGCATAACAACATACTAGATGTCAACAATCAAAGGAATGCATGGCCGTATATACTCAAAGATGAGATAGTCACCCGGACAGGTGATCCTACTCTAGAACCACAACCAAACCAGAAACGGGTAAGAGAGCTTACATCAAGAGTGCTCAGTCTGTCGTACATGACTATATGCATTCCTTATGACATCCCTCTACTAGCATATAACCAAAACTAGTAGGCCAATATTGGTGTATTCGACCCATGGGTACAGTGAGGCGAAACTCACCTCGATATGCATGTAGATAACCACTATAGCAACGAAGAACTCTACCAACTTCAATTCACTTCCAAACACCTACAGGAAGATACTTGAGTCAATATACGATCATAGGTCATAGTCAAATGCAACGGAGACCATCTCACATGAAATGATGATTAGGCTTAAGTAATAACACTTAACCCATTAAGGACTTAATCACCTAAGGGTAGGACTGATTAAATGCAACGGAGACCACCTCACATGAAATGATGATTAGGCTTAAGTAATAACACTTAAACAATTAAGGACTTAATCACCTAAGGGTAGGACTGATTAAGGTTTAACTGAGTCATTCTTGGGTGAAATAATAATCCAATCAATGGCCCAAATACGCGCCTAGGCATTTTCCAAAATAGAGCTCCTCGATTCAAGGGTTTTTCACATAAAATGATAACGAGGGTTAGTGTTCCACACTTAAACCCTTAAGGATTGAATCCATTAAATCCAATATTGCATTAAGTTAATTGTGGAGAATTATTAAGTATTATTTTAAGTTAAATTAGTATCTTTAACGCGGGTCCCGACCAACTCCAAGACTAAGGTTTCTTGACATTGGGGTTTCCAACACCAAAGTTCGATAATTAATTAATTAAATAAATATATGTGTTTTTATAAATCGGGCACCACCCACTGCCATCTCGGGAAGTGGTGGTCGGTGGCAGGAGGTGCAAACCACCATTGTTATGGCGGGAGTTCTAACTTTTTAGGTCTAAAAACACACATAAGAACACAGCCACCCAAGGTGGTGAAAGAACGACATCATGAGGTGGCAGCCGCCAACTCACGGCGGTGGTGGTGGCGGGGGGGGGGGGGGGGGGGGGTTCATTCATTTTCAGCCAAGGGTTGCTCATACAACATCATGCCATAATACACACATTTTTACACCATAAAGCACACACAGCCACCTCCCACGGTGGCAGGTGGCGGCAAAAGATGGCATCAAGCGACATCCACCATGGTTGGCAGCCATGGTGGTTCTAATCAATTATCCGACCAACCAAGATACGCACACACACACACACACACCACTCACACAAAATATGAACTCATGAGCCTCCTTTCGAGTGAAAAACGATTACCGAAGCAACGAATGGGAGGGTCGTACGAGCGGCGGCGGCGACTAGCTGTTGTGGGATAGAAAGAAAGCAAAGGGGCAGCCGGAGTAGCACTGGCAACTTCTATGTGCGGTTGTGGATGGCGATAGAAAAGAAGAAGAAGAAGAAGAAAGGTGGAGTAAAGGTGGCAGCGGACACACTCACGACCTTTAACTCGTTCTCATCGGAAGGCATAGCAACTGTGACGTTCGGTGGTTGCAGCAACGATGAGGATGGCGACAGCTACTAGAGGTCAGAGGGTTAAGGGTGGCAGTTGGGATGGAATTTTAGGGTTAGGGTTTTGAGGTGTATTGGGTGCAAAATGAGATGAAGGGAAGGGAAAGGGTGACGGGTTTAATCCACCGTCCCCTCTAATTCTAACTTTTGACCAAATAAACAACTTCAGTCCCTCCTTCCCATTCTTTTTCAAACTAAGCCCTTATTTTACTCTTTACCACCTGCTTTCAAAAAAAACCATTCAATACAAGTCCATATGATACCATTTAACCCTAAACATCGAGAAAATATAATTTCTAACTCCTATGGCTAACACTGATACTTTATCACGGAGTTTGGGCTAAAATAAAATATAAAATACCTCTCAGGGTTTTTATTTATTTATTAACCTATTTTATTTTATTTTATTTATTTTAAATGAAATTTTAAAATTCTTCCCCACTTAAATTAGATTTCGTCCTCGAAATCAATTTTCGTTTCTACTTCAAGATGCACTCCCCCACAACAACCAAGATGAAAGAATATTCGCAGAATCACTCGGTCTCTGAGCTTCTCGGCCAAATACCGACGCTCTAATCCCGCCCAAAAGAGCACCACCACAGTGAAAACTAACTGATCCCATGTTGAACTAAACCACACTCTTACTTTGCTCTGACAGTCTAGCTGAGCTATCCACTATCAACACTGGAGCTTACCCCAGATCAAACGATAACAAATAAGCAACCCTCAACCTGAGCTCCTAACACCTTAGGGCCTAAGCACAAGCACACCCTACAGATTCTGTCACAAATAAGACAATTATGAATCGAAGGGAAGGTCCATCAACTGACGGTGATCTCTTCTGGAAACCCAAAGATTTAGAAATTACGCCAAAATTTGGAACTTAGAGAAATCCGAAAGTGAACCGAATCTTGGCTAAGAGTCTTCCTGCTGCGAGGTTTTACTCTCCCCCACTTGAAATATGCTAGAAACAGATAACTTTGTAGTCCTTCGATATCCAGACTAACTTGGGCTCCACCACTTGATCCCAACTACCGATATCCGCATGCATATGAGAATCTGAACCCACACAGCATTCATACATTCTATCTCACATAAAATCAAGGACAAAGAAAATTATCCCATACATAACAAGAGAACAATTTAAATAGAGGTAAATAAAATAATTCCATTTAACTGATCATCCAAAATTACAACTAAACTTTGAAACACAAACAAAAATGACAGATAAATACCAATACTACCACAATTGCTAAATAGTAGAACTGCCAACTCAAATCTCGGACTCTCGGTCCTCGGGACCCTAGCGGTCCCCTAACGACCATCGGGTAACTACCAATCTAAGGGTGGAGGATCCAACACCTCACTAAGAAAAGGATAATGAGCTCTAATGTGGCCTTGCTAACCACAATGAAAACAAAATCACACACTCTGCCTGCAGTCCCTTCCAAAATGACCCTCCTCGCCACACCGGCGACATGCAACAAATATGCATCTCCTTTCAACTGATCTCGAACTCTAGCCGGCGGACTTGAACCGCTTCGCTGTAGGTTGAGACTAATCTGGAGCCTAACACTGCTCCTTCACCTCGTCTCTATCTCTATCTCACGTCTCCTCACGTTATCATGAAGCTCAACGAGAGAACCACAACGCTGGATGGACACGAACTGTCGAATATCGTCTTGAGCATGATCAAGTACTGAGTCATATGAGCCTGATCTGAAGCAGCTAACTCAGGACTGAACAAAGACCTCTAGGTGAATATCTTGGTGATCTCCATCACCGACTCGATCGTCTGTCTCAGATACAGGTACTCTTGGGCCAGTCTATCCCTCTCGACCAGGGGAACATACCTTGCACGGAACATCTCTGAGAATTGTTCCTAAGCTATCGTGGCCCTCTGTTCAAGAGTATAAGAACTAGTCACCAGTTTCCACCAATCCCTTGCCCCCTAACTGAGAAGGTTCAGTGTGCACTTGACCTTCTGGTCATTTGAATAAGAACATGTGAAGAAACAACCCTCCACATCATACAACCATCTTATCGCTGCAATCGGGTCCAAGACCCCATCAAACTTTGGGGGGTTCAAACGGTCAAAGTCCCGATACTGGAAATATCTCTCTCTGCTGGAGCCCTAATGGCAGCAACAGCCGTGGTGGCTGCAACAACAACAACCTTAGAAAGTGTAGCATATTGGTCATCAAATTACTACATCATAGCGGCCTTGATAGATTCGACCGGCTCAGGTATCTGCCCCCGGATAAAAAAAACAACTTCCTCCTAAACAATCTCCCTGACATGGTCCTTAGTCAATGTTGGCCCATCCTGGACATCTGCTCCTGGACCTGTTCCCGACCCAACCTAAAATCATTTCATAATCGCCTTACTAAGAATAAACCAGGGAGAGATCAAACAAAACACATATAACACCAGGGGAACCAATTCCCAACAAAACCCTGGGGTTTGTGACTTCCCTGATATGCGTACGGGTCCTGTGCTTCCAGTAGTACGGGCCCATACTACCTTCCACACCTACCTGTATTTTTCTCAGAATATCATCACAACAACCTTAACCATACCCGCAAAAATACACATACACTCAATCCTCTCAACCTAGAGGAAGGATAGACATTACACAATTGGTCGGCAAAACCCCCACACAAATCATCCATGAAACTTCCACTAACCCTGCAACACTCTTGTATGCTTGTCATACATAACATTGGACCCTAAAAATAGTCGAATACCTGATTCTACCCTAAGCCCTTCATCAAACAAGAACAAGAAATAAGGTTAAACCAAACATTCTTAGGCTATAGAATCTTAGTCATGTACAACAATGATACATACACTAAGCAACTACAGTAATGATGTCAATTTCAGAGAAGAACCCTAGGCTATCAGGCATCATATAATCAGGTAATTCTATCATGCAATTCCTAAAGATCCATAACCCATCACTAGCATGCTTTTCTAACACAACATGTATTTGCAAGATCAAAACTCAACAAATATAACAAGTATGGGTATTTTGGGAACCACTCTCCTGTTCGGGCTCTGGCTGACTGTACACACCACATCTTCCTGAAAAATCAAAGTTAAGTAAGGTCCACGTTCCCGATCCCAAGCCAACAATCAAACAAGAACATGACAAGAGACCAAGCCCATGCCCTTAACCCAACTCTCTTGTTATAATTTATTTTTCAAAAACATTTCGCAAAAACTCTCGGATCCTAGTCTGACACTGGATTCACACAAGTGTTCCTCCAATTTACTCAAACTAGGGCTCTGATACCAACTTGTAACTTACCATTTTCACAACCAAAATTTTTATTTTCTATTAAGATAAAACTTCCCAATTTATTAATCCATTAATTAAGAAAACCATTTATTCCAAATTACAATTATTAAAAATCAGAGTAGTGTAGAAATGCGGAATCTTCAATGTTGCGGATGAGTGGGTACAGTCCCGCCTTCGCCTTCTAGAAATAAACGATGACACCTGAAACCACAAACAACTGGGTAAGCATAAAGCTGAGTGATTTTCCCCCAAAATACCACCATATAAACATATCACATATACAATCAAACATGTCGGGTCCAGTCAACCATCGAGTTGGAATATCCCAGGACGAATCCACCTTCGGGTCCAGTCATCCTCAGGATGGAATAATCCAGGTTGGAATGCCACCATAAAATAGTTCCAATCAGCTATCGGGCTGGAATATCCAGGGATTGTTGGACTACCGCCTCAACCCTACCACTCTTCCCGAGCCTCCGTGCCTACGACTTACAGTCGGCCCGCACCACGTATCTTGGCCTACCACATGAAGCAGGACCGCCTCAACCCAACCAAGCACAATTTGTTGACATATAAACAATCAGGATCAAGTAGGCACATAAAACAAGCAAAACGCATTCATACACCTCACTACCACCTACTAGTCCTCTCACAACATACAATCCTACTACCAACTAATCTCCATAGAATGCATAACCACAAGTAAATAGAGGTGAGATAGCTACCCGAATAGATGATCCTACTCTAAACCCACAACCAAACAAGGAACAAGCAAGAGAGCCTAGACCATGAGTTCTTAGGCTATCCTATATGACCACAGACAATCCCTAAGGCACCCCATATATGATACCCACCAAGCACAGATAACATACAGTTATACAACTCACTACAACATAGCAGCATACTCAATACCATAACACATATCTAACAAATCACTAAAACATAGCAACATACTTAATACCATAACATAGATCTAACAGATCACTACAGCATAGCAACATACTAGGTGTCAACAATCCATCGAATGCATGGCCATATATACTCAAAGGTGAGATAGTCACCGGGACATGTGATCCTACTCTAGAACCCCAATCAATACGGAACAGGTAAGAGAGCTTAGATCAAGAGTCCTCAGTGTATCCTACGTGACTATATACAGACCCTATGGCATCCCTATACTAGAATATAACCAAAACTAGTTGGCCGACATTGGTGCCTTTGACCCACGGGTACAGTGAGGCGAAACGTATCTCGATATGCACATAGATAACCACTGTAGCAACGAAGAACTCTATCAGCTTCAATTCACTTCAAAACATCTAAAAAAAGATACTTGAGTCAATACCAGATCATTGGTCATAGTCACATACAACATAGACCACCTCACATGAAAATGAGGATTAGGGTTAAGTAATTACACTTAACCCATTAAGGACTTAATCACCTAAGGGTAGGACTGATTAAGGTTTGACTTAGTCATTCTTGGGTGAAATAATAATCCAATCAATGGCCTAAATACATGCTTGGCAAGTATCCAAAATAGAGTTCCCCGATTCTAAGGTTTTTCACATAAAATGATAACTAGGGTTTGTTTTCCACAATTAAACCCTTAAGGACTTACTCCATTAAGGCCAATATTGCACAAAGTTAATTGTGGAAAATTATTAATTATTATTTTAAGTTTAATGAATAGATTTAATGCGGGTCCCGACCAACTCCAAGGCTAGGATTTCTTGACATTTTGGGTTTAGAAACCCTAATTAGAGTTTCCAACACCTAAGTTAGATAATTAGTTAATTAAATAAATATATATGTCTTTATAAATCGGGAACTACCCACTACCACCTCGGAGAATGGTGGTCGGTTGCGGTTCATGGTGGCAGGAGGCGGAAACCACCATTATTATGGAGGGAGTTATAAGTTTTAGGTCCAAACACACACATAAGCACACAACCACCTAATGTGGCGCCAGAACGGTGGCATGAGGTGGTGGTGGTGATGGGGTGGGGGGGTTCCTTCATTTTTCGACCAAGGGTTGATCATACAACATCATGCCATAATACACACTCATTTTTACACCATAAAACACACACACAACCACCTCCCATGGTGGCTGGTGGCGGCAAGAGATGGCAGCAAGCGGTAGCCACCATGGTTGGCGGCCATGGTGGTTCTTTTCGATTATCCGGCCAACCAAGAAATGCACACACACACCACTCATGTGAAATATGAACTCAACAGCCTCCTTTGGTTTGAAAAACGACAAACGGAGCAGCGGATGGGAGGACAGCACGAGCGGCATCGACGACTAGCTGTTGCGAGATAGAAAGAAGGCGAAGGGGTAGCCGAAGCAGCACTGGCAACTGCTGTGTGCGGCTGTAGATGGAGACAGAAAAGAAGAAGAAAATGAAGAAGAAAAAGAAGAAGAAGAAGAAGAAGAAGAAGAAGAAGAAGAAGAAGAAGAAGAAAGGTGGAGGAATGGTTGCAATGGATACACTCACGACTGCCAACTCGTTCTCACCGGAAGGGATAGCAGCTGCGATGCTCGGTAGTTGTAGCAACGATGGGGATGGCGGCGACTGTTGGAGGTCGGAGGGATAAGGGTGGTGGTTGGGATGCGATTTTAGGGATAGATTTTTGAAGTGTATCGGGTGCAAAATGAGATGAAGGGCAGGGAAAGGGTGATGGATTTAATCCACCGTCCCCTTTAATTCAAACTTTTGACGAATTAAACAAATTGAGTCCTTCCTACCCATTCTTGTCCATAATAAGCCCTTATTTTACTCTTTAGCCCCTACTTTCAAAAAAAACTATTCAATACAAGTCCATATAATACCTTTTAACCCTTAACATCCAGAAAATATAACTTTTAACTCCTATGGATAACACTGATACTTTATCATAGAGTTAGGGCTAAAATAAAATACAATATAAAATACATCTCGGGGTTTTATGGCTTATTATTTATTTATTCACATATTTTATTTTATTTTTTATTTTATTTATATTATTTATTACATTACACTCCAAGTTGTGTTTTCAGATGTTTCTAGTCATCTTAGTTCATAAATGTGCAAGCTTGGCCCTTGTTTAGTCCCCAAAAATGTAGGATGAGTGAAATAAGCTAGGTTTTAGAGTTTGAGCTCTTTGTATCCAACCAAAGGCATAAAGTTTAAGGCTTAATGGGTCCATATGTGAGTTTTAGTTGCTTGGCCTTAATTCTTTAATATGTTTTGCATCATTTGCATGGGGGACACATTTTTTCTATATACTTCCTGTACACCACAAGTACTACCTCCATAATTGTGATTTCCCGCTTTGGTCTGGTGCACTGTGCGTACCATTGTGTACGCCGAGCATATGACCCAGTTTTGCTTGATGGGTGTTTTGGGCCCAAAATTGATGGCTTGCTTGTTGGTGTTGGGCCTTGGATGTTTTTCTGATGGTTCGCTTCAGCTGATGGACTCCAATTGGGCCTTAGTTGATCCTTGGATTGGACCTAGGAGTTTATTGGGCTTGAGGTCTAGTTTGGCCCATCTCACTTTAGACATTAGTTTTTTGTTATAAGTCTTATTCTGGATTTTGGCCCATTTGTTTTGGGACCTTACTGCTTAGTTAGCATGGAAATTGATCTAGCCTAGCAGCCCGAGCGTTTGCCTGGGATTTCAGCAGTTGAGGTGAGTTTTCTCACAATGTTTATGAGTCGAAGGCACCAATGCCAGTCCATTTCTTATTACATTGAATGTTGTTGACTTTTGTGATAATTGTATGGAAGACTATGTGGGTAGCCCATGGAACTTGTGTGTAAGACCGAGATTTGGCCCTCGGCATTGCAAGGAAAGACCATAAGGGTAGGCCGTGACATTCATATGTAAGACCGTGATTTGGCCCTTGACATTGCGTGTAAAAGAGCATGGGGTAGCCCATGTCACTTATATGTTTTAATTATGTGATATGATTGAGAAATTCACTAAGCTTTTGCTTACAATTTATATTTGTGGTTTCAGTACTGAAGGGAAGGGCCTGACTTGATGGTGCAACATTCACTCCTCACTACTTTTTCCGTATTTTGATATTATACTCTAATGATTTGACATTATTACTATTGGTTGGTTTTAGAACAATGTGATGATTGTAACTTTTGTGTTTATTTAAAATGAACAATTTTATTCTGGTTTTTGGGTTGTTACAGTAGGATAGTCGGGTTTGAGATGACATGGCCGGTGACAGTGGAAACACATCTGATCCTTCTTGCAGTCACGAAAGATATACCCTCTCTTTCTCCAGACTTATAGCATTTAAACGTGTGACAAGCAAACCCATGGTTTCCCCTGCACTTCTCGCCGATATGATAGCCCCTTGATTACTAGTACCTGAGTTAGCAGCCTCGAACTCTAAATCCATCGCTGAAAGAGCCCCTGGTCTCTTTCCAAGTCGTGCCCTCGCGTCCATATCTACCCTAGTAGTCATCTCGGCAGTCCCTATTTCAAGCTGCAAAGCTACAGTTCGCTCCTCAAGCTTGTCAATCAATTGGCCAGTGATCTGATCCACAATACTTGACAATTCTTCATGTAATATCTACGAAATCTTAGCAGAAAATGAACCACATGACGAGATTATCTCTAGATCTCGGACTAGATCTCCTGGTGAACTCCATACTGAAAATGAACTAAAAGAATTAGAAATACCCCCATACACATTGCTACAACCACATGACGAGATTATCCCTCAAGGTTTCAACTTCCTTGTTACGCATACGGGTCATGTACTTTCAGTAGTACGGGCCCATACTACCTTCTAAACCTACCTGTATTTGTCTCAATGATCATTACAACCACCCAAAATTAATACAATAACAAAAAATACGCATACATCCTATCCTTACTCTCTCGAGAGTGGCTAAAATATTCTTTCTCAGGCCAACCGCTCACACACATACTCATCCATAATGATACTCCCAATACTTGCTAAAAGCACATCATGAGTACTACATACCCCCTAGGCTATCCTAGGTTCCATACCTCACCTTGCCATCAATTGCCAAACGACCCCCATTGGTGCCAGTTAACTACTTCATGAATACAATCACATGCACCATAACTTAAATAATCTTAGATTAAAAGATTCAAACCTACCATGGTTGGACTCAGACAATATCTGTGCAGTATGACCAAATCCTTTACCCTAAAATTATTTAACCCATGTAGCATGATACTTAATGTATTTAGTTAGTAATTAGTTCACACTCGAAAGATTCATACAACATTGAGCAAAAAAATTGTATAGGAAATAAGGCATCATATATCAGGCAATTCAATCATGTAGTTCCTAAAGATCTGTATCCTACAACTAGAATGTTGTTCTAACATAACATAACATCAAATAACAGTATGGTATTTTACTGTCAACTTATTGTCTCTGACAGATCGTACACATCACATCCTTTCTTAATTATTTGCAAAAACAATTGAAAGTCATTTTCTTAAAGCCTTTGTACTTCCTTAGTTTGAGACTGTATTCACATGGATGTTCCTCCAATTCGCTCAAACAAAGGCTTTGATACCAACTTGTATCATCCCAAAACTCACAACAATTTTAAACTTTTTTAAAATGACCCTTTTACTAATAAAAGTGTTTACAACACCATTGTTTTCAAAAATATTATTTAAAATTAGAGTCTCCCAAGATCAACAACATAAAAATCCAGGATGAGTAAGAACTACCTGAAACAATAAAATAAGCCAAAGCTTAGTGAGTTCCCCCAAGTACCACCACATAGATCATATCAAACAACAACATGCATAACCGAGCCTTCAGCCTGGCCGGACCACCTCGCAGGGCATACAGCCAATCTGGACCACTCCTGAGCCTTCGACATGACTAGACTGCCTTGCAGGGCCTACAGCCTATCCTGATCGCTCGTCAGACCTTCGGGCTGACTGGCCCGCCTCGTGGACCTACAGTCTATCCGGATAGCCCTGGGTATCTTGGCCTTCAGCACAAAGCAGGACTGCCTTAACCCAACCACACATAACATGTCGACATATACATAACAGATAAACATATAACCAATCAATAGACAAACAAACAGATCTATAGATCACTACCACATGCTCACATCCCATATACCAAGATACCGATCTAACATATCTTTATAGCATAACAGCAACCTATAAACCAGGATACATATATAACAGATCACTACAACGTCACAACATCCTATATACCAGGATACAAATCTAACAAATCACTACCACATAGAAATATATGATAGACCAGGATATCAATCCAAAGGGCCGACCTTGGTGCCTTCGACCAGTAAGTATAGTGAGGAAAACTCACCTCTCAATCTGAACATGTAACATCCTAACTGTATTGACATAGAATTTCCACTTTTAGATTAATAAATTGTTAACACATAACATTTCTACAAAAACAAGGTAGTCAAGATTCATCAAAACATCATCAATCAAAGTAAACCAGTGAATGTGGAAACATGTTGGTATGTGCTCTGCAATCATCCCGAGCTCTTCCATTTTGAAAACTGAAATACCTGAAACATAAAATGGAACCCGTAAGCACAAATATTAGTGAGTTACCTAAGATACCACATACATTACATATATAAAACACATATTGGGACCCCAAGCTCCATTGGGCCTCGCCCGATCTCGAGTCCCGCTCGCCTTTGGTCCCCGCCTGACATTGAGCCCCACTCAGATTACAGATCTGTCAATTACCAGGCCCTGCCTGACACTGGGCCCTACCCGCCACACGCATAATCATATGACCATATAAACATAACCTTATTGACACATGTATTAATCACAATGTCTATAGCATACCATACAGTCATCAAACCACGCCCGGTAAGCATAAAAACTGATACTTATAACTAGCATTCAACAGACTTATCAAGCCCCGCCTGGCATCGGACCCTGCCCGATAAAAATTCCATCATACAATACATGCACGAGTATCGCCCACATCTAGCATCCTAACATATAACCCATGGGTCAGCATAGATGCCTTTGACCTGCAAAACCTAGTGAGGAGACTCCCCTCGCACTTCCGAATCACACAGATGATCCCTGGCTATTGGCTAATAGATCCCCGAACTGTCAATATCAAAACAACACTCAATTTACAATTGGGATCCACTCTAAAACCATAAACCCATATTTGGGGTAAAATTACCATTTCCTCTTGACCTAGCTTGTCCAAGACTAAGGCCCAAACTCACAACCTGCAAGGCCCAAAACCAAATAACAAACTAAGGCCTAAATATGGCCCAATTTTCCAAATTAGGCCCGAACCAGTTACATGGGCATTACCCTAAGGCATAACAAATTTCCCAGTCTAAAACACTTATACTTAGTTGGCCCACTGAGAACTCAAACAACCAAGCCTAAAAAGGAAGCCCAACATAAAACACCAACGCCAAAACCCTCCTGACAGAGTACGCGGGGAGTACACAATTGTACGCTAAGCGTACATGCAATCTGGCTTGTACACTACGTGTACAAACTTGTACGCCCAAACTACTCCTTCATTAAGCCATTATCAATATTACGCTCTTAATAATTAGGTCTAGAAGTACAGACAATAGATCTATGTCATAAACAACATCTAGAACCATAAAGTCACTGACTTGGTGACTTTGCATGACGCAAACGAACCCAATCTCAAAATATAACCCTCTACTTCCATTAAATGATCTCAAACTCAAGCACGGGGGATTCTAAGTCTTAAAGGTGCCAACTATATGAATCTAGGACCATAGAAACTGTTGGATTAGGTCTCTAAGCCGATAACTATTATTAGTATGTATTCGACCTGAGAGTAGCATGATCCATTTCGGTTGCATATCATCAAGACAATTTGTTAGGAAGGACTTTTGAGAGAAGGTTATTTATGGTTTATTAATATATTATAAGTTATAATATATTAATATGAAATCATATGTTTTAATTAGTATTGATCAAGAATTAATTTTGAATTAATTTAGTGGTCAAAAGAGACTAATTAAATCTATGGGGACTAATTATGATAATTAGTTATATTTATATGTGTTGGGCTTATGATCCATGTTGGACCAAATTTATGTATGGATACATAAAGATTTGGGCCACATGAACCATGGATCATAAAACCCATGGGTATGGAATTGGTTTATATCCATGACCCTAGAAATCCCACATATAAATAGATACTTCATTGCCCAAAATCGCCACTTGTATCTTTTTAGAGTTCATGGTGTCTTTTGTGTGCATGGAATTCTCTCTCAAGCTCATCCTTTGTCCATGGTGTCTTGTGATTCCATTTGAGGCTTCCACACTATTGGGGCTAAGCGCTTTAAGGCCAAATACACCAACAATTCAAGCTCTATCAAAAGGTATGTCATGCTAACTTGTATATTATATTTTTTATGTTAAACATGCTAGTTGTAAGATTAATACCTTGAAAACCATTTGCATGTATAATTAGTGAAAACATAGATCCAAGGTATTTAGGGTTGTATATGCACCATAGGATGTTGTAGTATACCAAAACCCAACAGTGGTATCAGAGCCATGGGTTGTTTTCAATTATACTTGATGCAAGTTGCTGAAAAAAAACTGAAAAAAAAATCGAATTTTTTGCTATCGAGGCAGCAGACTCGACGAGTCCATGAACAAATTCATCCAACTCGTCGAGTTGGTTCATGCACTCGACGAGTTGGACCCCATGACAGGTTATCATCTTCAAGTTTTTTGGCCTGTTTTGGATTAGAATCATTACCGCAAAGTGTTTTTGTTCATAAAATTTGTTTTTTGATACTATGGTAATGTTTATTCTCATCCAAATAAAGGATAATAATCAAAGTTTCAAGTTTTATACATGTTTATATGATGCTTGAAAAATGTTGATTATGAATGTTCATGTTTATGAGTTTGTTTAGATTAATAGGAAAAATCATGAGATGGTTGCTTTCAATCCAAATTAATCTAGAAGTTGTTCATAATATGTGTTTTTGTAACTTGTCCTCAAGTTACATGAAAAATTACATTTATGAATTTTAAAACTCATAAAATTTTCATAAGTTATGAAAAAATGAAGAGTCACATTTTTTAATGCTTTTAAAGTCTTCCATAACTTGTCTACAAGTTATGGAACTTGAAGGGTTTTTTCCATTAAACCACTTTAAAATTCATAAGTTATGGAAACCATAAGTTTTTGAATTGTTCAAAACTTGTCCTCAAGTTTTGGAATTTGTAAAGTCAAACCCCAAATACACTTTAATTCCAAACCTAAGAATTTTAAAAGTTAAAGTTCAATCTTTATGGACTTTATTAAATTAATTAAAGTGTCTAATTAAAAGAGTTAATAATTCCATAAAGACATGGTTTAAGTTTAATTAAATTAAGAGTATAGTTTAATTAATAGATTAAACCACCAAGTATTTTAAATGTTTAAAATACACCCTTATACTATTATAATATTAATAGTTAATACTTATATATATATATATATATATATATATATATATATATATATATATATATATATAAGAACAAAGTCAGTCTTACCGTTAGTAGGCCTCATTCACGAAGCTGGTCTATAAGGGAGGTATAAGGTTACTGCCTATAAAATGGCAGTTTAATGGGTCCACTCTCACCCACCGCTTCCTTGATTGGTGGAGGGTCGTTAGCCGAATGGGAAGGACAAGGACTATAATTCTCCCTTCATTAAAAGTATTAATGATAAATACTAAGTAACTAAACCTTTTATAAATACCCAATCTTAGTTACTTAGGAAAATGTGAACTTGGTGCTAACCCATGAAATTCACACTTTGTACCTTACCAAGTCGTTGGTGGAGCGTGTGTGGGTAACCAGCACACTAACTTCAACTAGTAAGGATAACAAAGGGTGACTTAATGCTTACCATAGATCAGTGGAGCATTTGTGGGTAACCGGCACATCGATTAGGTGATAATATTAAGGGTACCAAGTGAATTTGCATGGTTATTCGCACCTTCTTTTGTGATCCTCGGCATCCCAGTCACAAAATTTGAGAGGCACAATCGAGATTGAAACATGCTGTTGAAAAGTTCAAAGAATCTCAAAAGATCTAGGAGTTTCAAATCCAATTAAAACCTACTAAATTACTTTGTTTTTCATGGTGGAAATTTTTGAATCGTCATTCGCATACCTTCAAATATCTTATAGCTTGGATTACGGCATCCCTCTTCCAAGTTATAAAATATTGTGTTGGGTCCTAGCCTTAATATTTCATATTGGGTGTTATATTAAGGACTTAAAAATCAACTAACTTGAATATCTCCCATTTTAGATGTCTAGTTTAGACATCTATGATCTACCCAAATCTCTTGGAATTTCACTTCCTCCACCCCCTCCAATTATTCTCCCTAACCCACAAGTTCAAGGTCACTCAAGCCCTATTGGCAAGTAAGATCTATGTGTGATCACATCTTGGAGATGAAGTCACATATTGACAAGCCGTGAGAGTTGGGTGTCAAAGTCTTGAGAAAGTTGGATGTTCAATCACTTTCTAAGTCACATAGTGAGTTCTTTTGGGACTACTATGTGACAGACCATGACTTGACCCTTAATGATCTTACCTATTTGCTTGGTGCTACTGAATCAGAAATGATTTGAGGACTAGTAAAGAGAATTTGATTAGAAGATCAACTTCCCAAACCTTCTATTGCCAAAGGACAGGGCATTTGTTGCGAAGTTGCCTAATTTACCTGAACAATCATAAGGTTGGTAAAGTCAAAGAGTTTGACTCTACTTCGGGTAAAGTGCGCTATCTAACTCTATTAAGTTCCTATTTGAGATTATTATACATGGTGTGACCAGATCATATTTTGATGTTTTGTAGAATCGAAGAGAGGAAGCTTAAAGGAAGTATATGCTGATTCTGATCGCGAAGATGGATTTCGATCGCATGGTTCGGTGGTCAGAATTGTGAGTTGTTGCTTAAGAGTTATGATATATCGCTTAGGAATAGATAACAACAAATTTTTCATATGCATTAGCATTGTAAGGATAAGTTTTTCCGCAAGTTTTAAATAAAAGATAAGGTTTTATTTTATTTATTTTAAATATCCTTACAGTGGCATTTGTGAAAAATGGTTGTTTATATGATTCCATTGATAGCAATATTGGAAAATGGATTTGATTCTTTCGGATGTGGTAGTGTCATAATTTACCAAATAAGGAAAGATTCTCATCACCCAAGTTTCAATTGGACCAAAACTTGGAATCATACAAGTTGTATGATGAATGAGAATTTTCATCTTTAGAAAATTAAGTCAAGTGAAAGGACTAAGGGATCGAGTACACATTCGTCTGCACGGGTCAAGTCCACCACAAAGATCGATAATACTATTCGTCAAGATTTACTAAAGTATAGTAAATATGGTTATACTTACATATTTAAGTATAGTTCTAAAACATTGGAAAATATTTGATGTATGGCAGAACGAATGAGAATAATCAAATTAGGCAGAAAGATAAAGTTTCTCAAATCTAAAAATATGGGAGAGTACTTTAGTATCATGTTTTGTGATCATCTTAATGATTGAGAAACCATATCATAATTCGTCCTCTAAGGACATCTTAGTGCATTCTTATGGCTAAGTAGAGGAGACATGAATTGTTGGAATGGTTAAATCAAGAAGATGAGTCATACTTCGTTCCAAAAACCAAGTCTTAGAGTCGTACTCCAAGAATGTAACTTGAGTGACATATCTTGAAGAAGGTTTATTAGCACTAGTCAAATGTAAGAGTAAAATGTTTTCTACTCTTGTACGTTTGAAATTGGTAAGTTGTGATGTTTTGGATAAAACAGAGACCAACTTAGGCCAATTGCGTGAAGTGTTAGTCTTCATAAGAATCCGCACTATCCCTTGAATATTTTTTTTTGTCAAGGAATGGTTCTTGACAAGAGAGTCTTATATGTCAAGAGGATAGTGAGAGTCTTAAAGGTCTTGAAAGTTTCAAGAACTAATCCAGGATAAAACCTATAGTTCTTCACTAGCACACGACTTGAGGTTTATAACCTATCGTGTTGACATTTCTATGCCCATAACTACTTGGAAGCAATGGCAGGCCCTTGGGCTACCAGGTGGCAAGAAGTTAAGACTGCACAAGTTCAATCCATATGAATTTGGAAGTGTCACCAACCTTGTCTTGTGATTATGGTTTTGACAAAATTCATATGGATAGGAACTCATACACCATAAAATCTAAGTGTCATAAGGTTTCTCTCCAATTCATGAAAACGATGGTGAGGAAACGCTTTCACTAAGTAGATTTTTAGTAGATAGCAATTGTGACATTTGCATTCTCAAAGTCGTTAGTGGAGCGTGTGTGGGTAACCGGCACACTAACATAGACTTGTGAGAAATGGCAAAGGTCTAACAATTGATACTATGATTACGGTATCCTTTTTTATAGTTCTATAAAATTGTTTAGATACACATGTGAGCTATCTAAGGAAATGTGTATGACTTTGATAAAGTTTTATCGAAGCATCTTGTATCAGAAATCTGAACTTTGGTAAGAAAGTCAATAAAGTATTGATTTCTAGAAGTCCAGCTATTTTCTGAGTACATGTCAAACCTAGTGGGAGCATAAGTGTTATGCTAATAGTCATCATGTTAGTGGGAGCATGATTCTTATCTTAAGTGTTAATTATAGAAAACAAAAAGGTTTCATTTGGGAAAAGTTGTTTTGCTATAATTAAGGGAGAGGAAATTATACTTCATTTCAATTCTAAAAGCGTAGATTGAGATTTTGATAATCTTTAGTCAGGGATATATATATATATATATATATATATATATATATATATATATATATATATATATATGAATTTTGTGTTGGAATGGTTCAAAATAAGGAAATTCTATATATATTGCGTTTTCAAAATTCGATTATGATTACGGCATCCCTCTTTATAGTCAAATTTTGAGAACATGGAAAATAAAAATATTGTAGAAAAAGATTGGTCTAGTGTCATGTCTTTATGTGAGACATCATGAATCGTGTCCCATATGCTTCCAATATAGGATCGATTGCATGTGCTATAATATTTATCCTTTCTAAGTTTTCTAAACGCCTAAGGCATTAAGATCTAGAATTTGATATGACTAAAATGATTAAACAATTGTCGAGGATAATCTAAGGTTTACCAAATATTGACATATTCTGAAAAGATGACTAAAATGATTAAACAATTGTTGAGGATAATCTAAGGTTTACCAAAGATTGACATATTCTGAAAAGAGGCAACTCTTGTTCAGAAGTGATAGTCAAAATGAGAATATGGAAATATTCCCAAAGGTAGAAGTTGTTCATTCAATCTGTGTAAGATTAGGAAACTTAATGCAAGAAGGTTGTTCAAAGCAATGTACTTTGAATTTGAGACTTTGGTTCCATGGAATGCTCTCCATTGGGATACTCTATAATGATAGTTGACAAGTCTTTGTGACTTTGTGCATAGTCATTACGAGAGGATCAATGCATATAAGTTTAGAATCTAATAGATTTCGTTAAATGGTAGGGATTTGGAATTCTTACATTTACGATAGAGATTTGGGATTGTGAAATCAGCATCATTGGAATCATGTTCAATTGATCTATTTCACAAAGTAAAGGTCAAAGATAAACATAGTGTGCATACTTGATGTATGGCATGAGTAGTGTTTACAAAACATTGTTTACATGCTTAGAGCATGGGACAACTATTGTTTTAATTCAAGTATAAAGTTGATTATTTGAAACATTATACAATGAATAATGAGTAATCAATATGGTGTTTAAATAAAAGGTGTTTGATTTACTCTCAAAGGTGCTTGGGACCATAGAGGATTAGTATTATTCTTGTGTTTCACTTTGCATGTTTTGACTTCCAGAGTAACTAGGTTATTCTTTCCGAATGACTAAGTTATTCAAACCATCCACAGTCGATAATACGTTGGAAGTAGGTATTAAGGCAAGACTGTCATGAATCGGGTTTGTAGATGTCCATGGTAGTGGACATAGTAAGAGTTACTAAAACATTCATGAGTACTCCTTGAATAGGGATTCGAGTATTGGATTCAACCCATGCTCATTTGAATCACTTCATGGATTTTATCACGAGTGATCATGAGACGATAATATCTTATATTCTTCAAACCTAGAGATATGAGTTGTTACTATGAGTTGGTTGTACATTGATTGCACGAAAACGCATTTGGTAACTCAATGTTATAAAACGTGCATTTGTGTATGATTCAACAAGTAGTAGAACAAGCCATATGAGTCGAAGTTTATCCATTCCTTTTACCTTCGGGATAAAAAGCGATATCTGTGGGCCCCTCGATGATTTGGTGATAACAAACGTAAGTGCTCGGTCGGGCCTGGACTGATTTGATTTGTTCAATTAGTCAGTCGTCATAGATCCAAAATCGGGAAACAACAAATGGACAGAGAGAATGATTATAATCCATGTATTAGTCCATATGATATCTAGAATGGAGGAATATATGATCCCTTATCTAATGGACATGTCATTTGATTTATTCGGAGTATGACAGCGGTTTTAAGAGCTACGATTGCTAGTCAGGGTCTTGGAGTCATACTTGAATAATAGTTTTAGACTTATCCAAGTGGGAAACTGTTGGATTAGGTGTCTAAGCCCATAACTATTATTAGTATGTATTCGACCCGAGAGTAGCATGGTCCATTTGGGTTGCATATCATCATGACAATTTGTTAGGATGGACTTTTGAGAGAAGGTTATTTATTGTTTATTAATATATTGTAAGTTATAATATATTAATGTGAAATCATATGTTTTAATTAGTATTGATCAAGAATTAATTTGGAATTACTTTAGTGGTCAAAAGAGACTAATTAAATCTATGGGGACTAATTATGATAATTAGTTATATTTATATGTGTTGGGCTTATGATCCATGTTGGACCGAATTTATGTATGGATACATAAAGATTTGGGCCACATGAACCATGGATCATAAAACCCATGGGTATGGATTTGGGTTATATCCATGACCCTAGAAATCCCACATATAAATAGATACTTCATTGCCCAAAATCGCCACTTGTATCTTTTTAGAGTTCATGGTGTCTTTTGTGTGCATGGAATTCTCTCTCAAGTTCATCCTTTGTCCATGGTGTGTTGTGATACCATTTGAGGCTTCCACACTATTGGGGCTAAGCTCTTTAAGGCCAAATACACCAAGAATTCAAGCTCCATCAAAAGGTATGTCATGCTAACTAGTATATTATATTTTTTATTTTAAATGCATGCTAGTTGTAAGATTAATACCTTCGAAACCATTTGCATGTATAATTAGCGAAAACATAGATCCAAGGTATTTAGGGTTGTATGCGCAACATAGGATGTTGTAGTATACCAAAACCCAACAAGAAACACCAACAGTGGCAACTCTAAGCTCTAGGAATGGTAGCAACCACTAAATTTAATCCATGGGACCAAAAAGGGTCCAAAACTCATACAACATAGATCTAAGCTAACAATGAAATAGGTCAAAGATTTTTACCTTAAACAAGCTGGAAATGAAGGACGTACTCATGATCCCAAGCTCCTCTTTGATCCACAACCTTGCACATACTCATACAACCAAAATGCACACCGTGAGTACAAAATCATAGCCATGGAGGCTTAAAGACGATTTCTAGGGTTTTGGGGACTTGGAGGCTGGTAAAGAGGCCAACCCTATGGACTAAATGCGTTTATATAGGGACCAATGCCAAATATTAGGATTTTTTAACTCCCTCGTACGCTCGACGTACAAGGCTTCACATTCCCGACCAGTTCTCGCACTTTGCTCAGAGCAGTACACCCAGCGTACTCCCTAGGTACGCCTCGCATACTAGGGTTTCCCCTCAAACCCTACACATTCCAAAGGCCTTAACTTCTTTGATATACATCTAATTCTGACGATCCATATATCGATGAAAAGGTAATGAGAAGCTCTATGGTTTAATCAACTTTTACCCGCCTTACCATATCCCGAAGAAACATCCATTTTCCATAGAAGCCCGAGCTGAAAAACTACCGGAATACCCTTTAACTCCAAACACAAACCGAATACTCGGATCCTATGATATACATCATACACCTCCAAATGAGCCCAAAACTAACTTCAAGGATCATGAGCCTGTTAATACCCAATCCTTGATCACCACCCCGAAATGGAAATGTTCTGAAGTAGGGTGTTACAACTCTCCCCCACTTAAATTAGATTTTGTCCTCGAAATCATTCCTTACCAACCCCGGAAAGCCAAACAACCTGAGAAACATGACCATAACCCCAAGCATACCATCGTTTTCCTAAGGCAACCGAAACCAACCCTCGCAGGGCACTCCAACCCGCAAATTGAGGAATCCTTTCACCACCTGAAAATAATCCCTTGCAAACAAACCACATCTACTCAATCTGAGACCTGAAGTCTCGAGATGGTCTGACTCCCTGATAGACCACCCATACAGAACTGTGACATCCCCATTTTCACGGACAGAAAAGACTCATTTTTGTTTATGCTTTATAAAAATCAAAGTATCTCTTTTAATAAAAATGTTGCGAAGTTTGTTCCCAGAAAAACATGATAAATATCAAAGCATTTCCGAAGAAATGTATTTTTATTCATTTTAAAACATTTGGGATGTCATCTTCAATACAGAAACATAAGCATAAACAGAACTTATATTCATTTACACTAGTGATCTACATCTCTTTTAAATCTCTCAGTGTAAAGTAGCTTCATATCGACACCTGTGATACAAATAATCTAGAGTGGGTCAGGTTGGAAAACCTGGTGAGTTCATAAGAGTTTTCAACCCACAATAATATAATTATAATGTTTAAACATCAAACAATCAACCCAATTTCCCATCCCCATTATCGTTTTTACTCTTAAGGATCTACCCTAAGAATCAGCTATTTCTCGTTCATTTCTCCCTAAGGATTATCGTAAGGAATAATTATGAAGTCCATCATTGTCAATGACACAGTTGTCAAGCACAGCTGCTAATATTATCATTTAGGCGCAGCAGCCAGAATTATGACATTCTCT
This sequence comes from Lactuca sativa, assembly GCF_002870075.4. Classification (NCBI taxonomy): domain Eukaryota; kingdom Viridiplantae; phylum Streptophyta; class Magnoliopsida; order Asterales; family Asteraceae; genus Lactuca; species Lactuca sativa. The sequence goes on from NC_056628.2 coordinate 143,291,003, forward strand.
ATTTAGGTGTAGCTGCCGATATCGTCCTCTAGGCACAGATGCCAGGGTTTAGGCACTAAGTCTGCATAGTCACCAGGGTTTATCTTGTTTATTGACAGTATCATTTTTGAGATTCCACTCGCAATACATGTCAATGGGTTTTTTTTAGAGTACACCGGTGAACACATCGTTCACAACACCTACAGGTTGCGAGCCTGCTAGTGTTCCACTGGACTGTCTAGAATAGTCTGTGGTTGTTATCCATACTCTACTAGATGATGGGGCCAACGCTTGGGTAAAAGGCTTCTCTCATTGTTTACCTCTCACCCTTATCTCGTGGTCTATATCACCTCTCATCTCATCATCCAACTCATATTTCATCTACCCATGTTTTACCCAACATATTTTGTAGATATAAAATACATATACAGTTTAAATAATTTAAAATATTTATAAAATCGCTCATCCAGGATAGATAGAAAGTATAAAGATAATATGCACACATACCATGTAATTTATATAAAATACTTCATATATGTGTAAGATGAAAGTAACTATGCACTCACTTGTCAAAGTGATGATTCCAAATTCGGGCAGCGCTTCGCTTCTGACGATTCTATTTTCCTTCGACAAAACGTAAAATTATTATTGCTAACTTTTAGTCTAATCTTTTTTGAGACTAATTATTAGTCAAGAATCATCATTAAATCAAAGTATACTTTCATGATCTATCAAGTAAGGAACAACCAGGTAGGGTCATATCAGAGGCAGGGTCCGTTTTGTATATGAATTATACCGTTTGGAAATATCACTTTAAACACCTCACTAAATCATAGCCTAGACATCATCCACATAAGTAGATCAATCATTATAATGACTTGAAATCACTGGTAAATCTTGTTTATAGGTTCATAATAACGATAATGAACTTAAACATAAGTTATACTTAAAGTAGGTTAAGCATAACTCACTTACCAGGGGTTTGGCTAGGAGCCGGGATCTGTAGGGGCAGAACTTCTAAGTCGAAAGCACTTCTTCTCGGAGCCTTCCAGCTCTCTGGGACTCGCCTCTAGCACTTAGAAGTTGCTAAGGAAGGGGGAGAGGGTGTGGGGGTAATGGGAGAGAAAATGTATGAAAGGTGTGAGTTTTGGGGGTGATTTACGCTTCTATTTATAGGCTGTTTGGGCCTTCTCATGTCGTGAGACAAGGTGCTCATGTCGTGATCTTTGTGTAGGCTCCAAGGTGAAGTCTGGTGCTGACACGTGGCGTCGGACGCAGGTAAAACAACCAATCTTTAAAAATTCATAACTTTAGCATATGAACTCTGTTTTCGAAGTTCTTTATATCCACACGTAGCTAAAAACAAGATCTAAAACTTTCCTTTTGACTTCGTTGGCTAATTCTTGACTGATTCTAAATTTAACAGTATGAGAAGATTATACTGTTAAATGACTATCTAAAATTAATAACTTCTACATATGGACTCCGTTTTCGTCTGTCATTTAGGCTGCATTGGCCAAAAACCGCTCGATATAAAATTCGAATTTTGGGCTGTGCACTGCTTGGCCAAATCTTAGAAAAACCATAACTTCCTCGTACGAAGTTAGATTAGGATGTTCTTTTTATGCGCGCTATCGATTTAAAGTATACTACGTATTTTGTTTAGATTGCTAAGGATAAAAAGTCTTCTATCGTAAATTCACTATTTATGTCACACAGCGTCGTGCCAATTTTGTCGTGAAACTTCGACGGGCTATAACTTCTTCGTTATACCTTGGATTTCGGTGTTTTTTATATGTATGGAAGCCTCGTGACATATTCTACAACTTAGTTAAGATTACTCCTTCTAAATAATCTTCCATCAAAAAACTCATTTTTGATGCTCATTGTCTCCAAATTTACTAGCCTGAATCTGCAGGCGTTACAAGAACCATTGCTAAATCCATTCCACTTATCTCCCATCTGACTACTCAACTTCTAATAACTCAAGGTTCCCACTAGAAAACAGAACACATACCAAATATCCTTGCAGAACACTTATACATAAAAGAAGGCTCAGATAATCCTTCGAGTAGGAGATTTATCCCTGCAACGGTTAGACTCAGACAAGAGCTGCGCAAGAGGGTCATATCATTTACTCTGAGATTATCTAATCCCAACTGCAATTGACCTAATGTTTCCTACGAATAACAAGCTACTCCACACACAAGTTCCAAACCAATAACACTTCCCTGACTTATATGGATGTCGTTCACCAATAAAACCAATCCAAGACACAATCATGAGAGCTTGATCTGTCATCAAAATTGAATCCATTCATTACCATTGAACCTTCGACTGATGCCCTTGGCATATAGATACCCCAATCCTTACCCCGACTATTTTTTTTTTGCATAAAACACTCGTGATTCCCAACTCGATATCTCAACCAAAACCCACCCGATGCATAACTCATAACCCAAGATCTACTGATCTACACTTTCATTTCACCCAAAACCTTCCGGTTCACGACAACCCTTACTAGACCAAGATATAAAGATTCCTAACCATCGTTGAGACTACCAGTCTCGCACTTGGTCTCACCACCAGGTTTCCAAATTACGAGGCTACCCAGCCTATGAAACCCTCTACATTAGACACTGACTACCCACTTAATCATGTAACTCAAGATCCCAAAACCTTCACCCAGCGGTCTCTACCAGGTCCCACTTGTATTGCCATAATCACACGGGCCTCGCCCGTGGGTCCCACCCAACTAAATTACGGGGCAGCCTTGCCCACGAATCCCACCCACCTAGAGCTAAAAAGGCCCGACTCCATCTCAAACCCCAATGGTCTTCAACCCAAAACAAAGAAACACTTTGTGACAATCTTGTTCGGTGTGCCCAAGGCACGAACTAGTTTCCCTTTTACACTCTTGACCACTTCCAATCAGTGTCTACTTCAGACTGGTGAATGCTAAGATCCCATCATAGTATTCCAACACTTTAACACAACCATGGTTACCATCCATGTCCTAACCACACCCCACTCACCCCTAAGCCGTAACCTGCATCCAATCAGGTGTTCAGGTCGTACTTCGGATTCCGAGGCCCTCATCCTGGACTCAACCACAAGCCTTCTATGCATAATACAGAAGACGCCGGTTAGCGGCTAGAAGTTTCCTAAACTCCCACTTACACAACCTCAATATAAATGACCACTTGAGATGTCTCTCCTGCTGTCCAGGATGTAAAACTTTCCCTAGTTCACATCCTTACTGACTTCCGAAAAACCTGATCAATTCCCCCCCTCTTGGATTCGACGAAGCTTTCTACTTCCTTAAATTCGATTGATTCCCAACCCAGCTACCTTACGTAGCATGAATCGCCTATGACCTGCGCTTATCAACACTAACACTCAATTGTTAGCCAAATTCAATGATCGCATAATTCCTGAAATCCTAAAGAATACTCATGAAACCTTACCCAGTCTGATAACCCAAATCACTTCCCATGATACCATACTAAATCCTTAAGTTCTTATACGGGTGACTAAAACCACAATCCTTTACATGTACTGACGAATCTGTTGGATTAACATGTCTAAGCCAATAACTAAATTCGTATATTCTTGAATTAGAAGCGAAGTCCTTTTGGGTTTACCTCAAAACTAGTAACTAATTAGCACGACAGTTGGAGATAGAGGATAATTTGTTAGTTTATTATATAAATAGTAAAGTAATTGGAAATTAAAATATATGATTCATTAATATATTATATGATTAATATATTAATTGGAAATAGGTATGATTAATTGATTAATTAGAATTGATTTGGATTTAATGCTAAAATTAATTAGCATTAATCATTCAAAGGACTCTTTGGTTTCCATAGGAGTTTCCTTGAGCAAGTATAAATAGGACACCATGGATGCCATATTATCCACACACATATACTTGCTTTTTATAGAGCTGAATTTATACTCTAGTCTCCTCTCTCCTCAAGTCTTCTTGCTAATAGAGTTTTGGGTACAAACCATTAGAGGCATCCATTTCTTTGGTGCTAGCTTTTCAAGATTTAGAATAAGGATTCTACTTTGATTATTTGCAATAATAATCAAAAGGTATGCAACCTTAATTCTATGTATGAATTTAGATTTCATAGCCTCTCTGCTGGGGTTTTCTTGATATTCATAATTAGTTGCTATCAGTAGAGAAAACATAGATCCTTTCTAGGTTGCATGTGAACTTAATGGCTTAAGTGTTTTTCCAACACATGTAATTTTTTTTTATAACCTAGAAAACCCATCAGTGGTATTAGAGTTATAGGTTTTCTATTTGATTGTGCACTAAAATGAATTGATCAAAAGAACTATAAGGGATTAGGATTAAATTTGAATTATTTAAATAAATTGTTTAATTGGTAAATAATACAATTTAAGTTTATTTAATTAATTTTTTAATTAATATAAAAGATTAAATCATTATTTAGAATTTTTTAATACGAAAAAAATAATAATTTTAAACCCTACTATTTTAAAAAGTGTAAAATACACCTTATACAATATATGTGATTAAAAGTTTAATATATTATATGTATAAGATAAATAAGTCGAATAGCTAGTATGCCTCATTAATGAAGCCATACTCTAAGAGGGGTTTTAAGGAAGCGGCCTATAAAATGATCATTGAATGGGTGTCCACTCTCACCCACCGCTCCCTTGTTTGGTGAAGGTCGTTAGCCAAACGGATTTGATATGACATAACCTCTTAAAAGTATGATACTATAAAGTAACTACACCTTTGATAAATCCCACTCTAGTTACTTTAGGAAAAAAATGTGAAATTGTATGCTATTCCATGAAAACACACATTATTTCCTTATGAGTCATTAGTGGAGCGTGTGTGGTTAACCAACACACTAATTTGGGACTATAAAGGTGAAATAGTGAAACAACTCATGTTTATGATTGTTGATGGGACGTTTGTAGTTAACCAGCACATTAATGCGATATCATAAATCGATTGAGGGTGTTTGAGCAGGTTTGCATGGTTATTCACATCTTCATTGTGATCATCGACATCCCAGACACAATTGGTAAGAGCATAATCTGAGATTAAACATGTCATTAATAAGATACAATGAATCTCAAAAGATCTAGGAGTTTCATGTGATTGAAATTGGTGAGACGACTCTACCTACCTAAAATACATTCCTTATTCAAAGGTCGAATCGAAAATATGGATCATAGCCTTAATTTAATTTTGGGTTAATAATTAAGGATTAAAATCACCTAACTTGAATTCTCTCTTCTCCCAAATATTAGATGTCAAGTCAAGATAATAATGGTCTTCCTCCTTCTTATAGAATGGGTTTCCTCAATCTTCTGGAGATGATCTTCCACCTTCAAGCCAATGGGAAAATGTATTCCCTTCCTTAGGAAATGGTGGAACTAGACATCGTCTCTCTTCAACTCTTCCACCACCTCCTCCTCCACTTGTGACTCTCCCAACATCACCAGTTGAAAGATATGAAACAAATCAAGACCTTTTGGCATGTAAACATGAAGATGAAAATTTTTGTGTGTGCACGTTCTAAAAATAAATTCGTACATTGACAAATTGGGTAGGATGGGTGTCATATTTCCAAGGGAGCAAGCCATTTATTTGGTTCTTATCTCGCTTCCTAAGTCGTATGGTCAGTTCGTTGAGAATTTTCATATAAGGAATCTTGGTGTGACCCTAATAGATATGACCCAAATATTGGTGGTTGTTGAGGCATAAATGATTAAGAACACATCTGAAGCAGAGACGCATATAGGGTCTGATTCCAAGGTTTTTATAGACATTGGCAATGGTGACATTAGTGATCCAGAAAAGATTTATCTTCCCAACGGAAAGGGGTCGTCTAAGGTCAAACCGTTTGATCATATGGTTAAGAGAAAGTCTTTTTCTAGGATCGTTTCATGTGTTAAACCCAAAGAGTCCATTTGTTTCTATTGCCAATTGAAGGGACACTGGTTGCGAAGCTGGCCAAAGTACCTGAAGGATCTTAAAGATGGTAAAGTCAATTCATATGACTCTACTTTAGGTACATCCAATATCTAATGCCATTGCTTTCATAAGTTCTTATTCTTAGACTCTTAATATATAATGTGATAATCACATTTTGATGGTATTGTAAGATTTTAAAGGAAGAAGGAAGCTTAAGTGAATTGAGCTAAATCCGATCGTGGGAAATGGACTTTGGTCACATGGTTTGATGGTTAGAATTTTGAGCTACTACTAGGAAGTTTGGATAATTTAATAGATTGCTATTACTCTTAAGAAATGTCTATAAATATAGTTTTTTATTTTATACATTGTAAGGACAAATTCTAATTTTCTTTTTAACAATAAAAATGAAGTTTTGGTTTACGTATTTGCCTTATCTTATTTCCTCACAATGGAATTAATGAAAGTGTGAAATATTAATTGTGGATTTGATTCTTATGATATCGTTTGTGGTAATATCATAATAAACCAAGTGAAAGGAAATCTCATTACCAACTAGACTGATACTTGGAATCTTACAATTCGAATTATACTATATGTGAGATTCTTGTTCATTGGAAAATTAAGACTCAAATAATTATTAACAACTTTATGTGAGGCAAGTGAATGACAAATGGATATAGTACATATTGATATGTACTCTTCAGATCCACCACAAGGGACGATAACTCTATTCGTCATGATTTACTGATGTTTCAATAAATATAGTTTTGTTTATAAGATTAAACAAAATTCTAATACTTTTAAAAAGTTCAAAGAGTAGCCGAATGAATAGAAGAATCTGTCAAGCAGAAAGATAAAAGATTCTCCAATCTAAAAAGAAAGGAGAAAGCTTTAGTATCATGTTTTATGATCATCTTAGTAATTGTGGAATTGTATCACAATAAATCATCCGAGAACATCTTAGTGCAATTATATGAATCATATCTTGAAACTCATTTAAAAAATAAGAAGGATAACAACACCTCGTAATATGTTGAGTAATAATGTTTTCTTACTCTAGCACATTTGGAATTGGAATTATGATGTTTTTGTTGATCAAAAAACAAGTTGAGACTTATTCTATAAAGTGTTATCCCTTCAGAAATCCACACTTTTGAATATTGTTTTTAGCTCGTCAAGGAATGTTTCTTGAGAGAAAAACTCATATATCAAGAAGACAGTGGGAGTCTTATTGATCCTGAGAGTTTCAAGAGTCAACAGACAATGATCCTTTTAGTTATCACTAGCACGCAACCTGAGGTTGATAACCTGTTGTGTTTTATTTTAATTTATGTGCACTTCAATTGAGTTGGCAACCCGTATGAGTTCTATGTTTTTCATTTAACTACAAAAGGCTAAGCACGTTGGTCAGTGAAAGTACATTGATCAATACGGGTGAGTTGTTAAAAACATGGAAGCTCTGGTGGGCTTTTGAACTGCCATTAGGCAAGAAATTTTGATTAAGCGAAGTTTAGTCCATGAAGGAGAACTAAATGTGATTTTGGTTTGTCCTAAACCATGTCTTATGACTGTAGGTTGAAAAATAAAGATTTATATAGATAAGAACATATGTGCCTTCGAATCTAGGTGACAAAAGGTTTCACTCTAGTTAATGAAAATGATTATGAGGAAACACTTTTGTTGATTGCTGTGAAGGGTCTAATAAAGATCAACATGGATATTGGTTGTGTTAATTGCATTCTCAAATTCACAATATGATTACGGTATCCCTCTTCATATTTCCAATTGTGAGGAATGACATGGAATTTTTTAAACTTTCAGGAGATATGTTTATCATGTCTTGAAAGAGGTTGAACACATACATTATCCAGATAAAGTGAATAAGCTTAAGAAGCCTAATTAGAGGCTTGACGAACAATCGCGAAATAGGAAATTGTACTTGCATGAGAAAGTCAAAAGGTATTGATTTCTACAAGTCTAGTTGATTTTTGAGTACCTGTCAAAGCTAGTGGGAGCATAATTGTTATGTCTGGTATTGCATGTTGACAATACTATCGAGAGGGAACAATGTTCTAATTTGCAAGTTGCAAAAGTTGGGGACTATTATGCTATAGTGGACATAAGGGAGAGGTCACTCATACCTTGAATCTAAAGCTTTAGATTGAAATTCTTAATAGAAATTAGTTAAAGGCATACCGTGTTAAAGTGTTATGACATTGGGTATTCTATATATGGAAATATTATAGCAAGGAATTGAACAAATAATGGATCCTTGTAATAATGAGTCGAGTCCCATATGCTTCAAATATAGGATCGATTACATACGCTATAATATTCGATTATTCTATTTTTTAAATGCTTTTAGCATTGTGTGAAAAGGATTAGAATTCCATGTGACTGAAGTTGTTAAATAAACTATCAAGAACATTCTGAGGTTTATTGAAGATTGGTTGTTTGTGGACAGTTGGAAGTATGGTATTGTTTTGGAAAAACCATAGTGACACGTTTTGGATCGAGATGATTCTTGGTCAGAATTGATGTTTATATGGGAATATGGTAATGATTCCATAATGGGAGATATGTATATGGAAATGTCTCCATAATAAGAGTCGGCTATAAAATCTACATGTGAGCTGGAAACTTTAATGTAAGAAAGGTGTTCAAGGAGAGTACCTTGAATTTGAGACCTAATTACCATGGAATTGTTTATAGTAACAAAGTTCAAGTGAAATATTTTGTACTATCGGAGACTCAGTCTTTGAGACTTTAGAATCCCGATATCACAAGAAATCAATTCATGTAAAGTTGAAATTCCATCACATCTTGGATATCGGTACGAATTTAGCATCGTGAATTGAGCATTATTAGACTAATTTCTAATCGGTCTATTCATAAAGGAAGGACCATCAAGAGATATAGTATGCATCTTCAGGACATGGGATGACTGATGCTATAAAATTGAAGTACTTAGTTGATTACTTGAAACATTATACAATGAATAAATTCATAATTCTTATGATGATTAAATAATAGAGATTTATTTATAATCGACGGGTATGATGTCATAGTTAATTAATTTATTATTGTGTTTCACGTTACATGTTTTACTTCCTTGAGTATTTTAAATATTATTAAAAATTTCATAGTCGTTCATACTTTTGGAAGTAAGTAGTAAATTAAGACTATCATGAATTGATTGTAGATTGCGATTGAGGTTAAGACATTGAAATTGGAGTTGCTACAATATTCATGAGTACTTTGAAAATAGAGATTTTAAGTATTGGATAAACCCAAGCTTAGAGATTAATTCACGGATATTGTCATGAGTAATTCTAAGACGATAATATCTTCTTTTCTTAAATAGAGATATATAGTTAATAGTTTATAGATCAGTTGTGCGTTGGTTTACTCAAGCACATCTCTTAACTGGGTGTTATAAAGGGATATTACATGTGTAAATTGTATGACTATATACTCAAAGTAATTCGTTCATTTTTCCCTAACAGGAAAAGCGATATCATTGGGCCCCTCAATGATTTAATTTTGACTATATAATGTTGGGCCTAACCATAACTAATTGATGTGTTCAATTTGAAGTCCAATCAAGTCTTTACAAATCGGGAAATCAGGAAACAGAATTTTAGACAATGAGATGTATTCTGATCCATGTCTCGTGTCCATACTATATCTTGAAGAACGAAGAAATGGTTGATCACTTATCTTAGGGCCAAAAGCTGATTTGAATCAAAGTTCGACAATGGCTTTAGAAAGCACTTTTTCTATTTATTTCAAGATATATATACTTTCAATTGTAGTTATAGACTTATCTAAGTGGGAGACTGTTGGATAAAGGTGTCTAAGCCAATAATTAAATTGGTATATTCTTGAATTAGAAGCGAAATCCTTTTTGGGTCACCCTCAAAACTAGTAGCTAATTAGAATGACAGTTGGAGATAGAGGACAATTTGTCAGTTTATTATATAAATAATATACTAATTGGAAATTGAAATATTTTAGTTATTAATATATTATATGATTAATATATTAATTGGAAATAGTTATGATTAATTGATTAATTAGAATTGATTTTGGTTTAATTCTAAGTTTAATTAGCATTAATCATTCAAAGGACTCTTTGGTTTCCATAGGAGTTTCCGTGAGCAAGTATAAATAGGACACCATGGATGCCATATTATCCACACATATATACTTGCTTTTTATAGAGCTGAATTTATGCTCTAGTCTCCTCTCTCCACAAGTCTTTTTGCTACTAGAGTTTTGGGTACAAGACATTAGAAGCATCCATTTCTTTGGTGCTAGCTTTCCAAGATCTAGAAGAAGGATTCTACTCTGATTATTTGCAATAATAATCAAAAGGTATGCAACCCTAATTTTATGTATGAATTTAGATTTCATAGCCTCTCTCCTAGGGTTTTCTTGATATTCATAGTTAGTTGTTATTAGTAGAGAAAACATAGATCCTTTCTAGGTTGCATGTGAACTTAAGGGTTTAAGTGTTTTTCCACCACATGTATTTTTTGTTTATAACCTAGAATACCCATGAGAATATTCATACCCGACTCCTAATCTCAAAATAATCACCAAACTCTAACCGACTACAACCCATGCGAAAATACAACTCCACTGACACATCCAATGATCAAACAACTCACGCAACTTACACCACCATATTACTGCTACCGCTCCTCTCCAAGGAACGATAGGGTTCGAATCTAAAAGTTCTTCCATAGGAATCCACCAATCATACCATAATAGATAGCAAACCCACTGAACCCTGACCAGAGATCTCCCAAGCAACTCCCCTGGACTGATCCCCACAAAGACCTGGATCAACAACTGAACACGATGATCCCACTCAATCTAGATACAACTCTAGACATGAAGAATGGAAAATAACGACCCTTGATAACCCAGAAATTTAGCAGAGAATCAATCTGAGATATAACTTACCCAAGCCAAGCAAAATCCAATGCAATCCAAATTCCCAATAACAACCCAGAAGAAAACAAAAGATGACATACCCGTAAAACATTTGAAGGAATCCTAACCTCCTCCCCCTGAGTTACCCTGACCATCCTGAGAACATGGTGCAAAACTCACTTTTGATCCTAACTGGTAAGTACTAACAATAGGATCCTCCCTCCTGAAGTATCTAGAGATCAACAAGCTTTAGGCTCCAGATGAGCCCCTATTGCCCTACTACAAATTTGGCCCAAAAGTCCCCGAGATGACTATCCAAGAGCTCCAAAATCCCTTCTTTCTTGAACCATAGACTATTGAGGTCCTTTCCAAAATACTGTAAGTAATCTCCGATGAGATGAACTCCTATGTCCGTGCATCGATCAGCTTCGTACCTGCTACTGAACCTGGACCCCATTCCTGAGTGCTCAACACCATATTGAAACAACATGAAACAGACCCAAATATCCCCAAAAATCTTCCTCCCCTAGGATTCCTAGATTCTCCAAGACTCTCCCGATTCAAGTATGAATCATATGCTTTCAATAGTACGGGCCCAATACTATCTTCCACACCTATCCATACTTTCCTCAAGAATCCTCCCAATTCCTCTAAGTCACCTTTTCAAATCCATCCACCAAAACTTGCTAACCCACGCAATAGAACCCACTAAAGCAATTCATAGGCTTTCCGAGGTTCCTAACCTCACACTGCCATCAGCTACTAAAGAACTCCCATAATGATAGTCACCGACCTCACAAATACAATCACATGCAACAAAGTTTAGATAATCCTTTGAGTAACAGGCTCATGCCTACAATGGTTGGACTCAAACAAGAGTTGTGCAATAGGTTCGAATCCATCACTCTGAGATTACCCAACCTTTGTCACATGTGACTTGACATATTCACTTAGCAGCTGACTCCCATCACCTAAGAGTTCCACAAAGCACAAACCAAACAACATTCGAGCAGTAGCACTCCAATCCCACATACAACAACTCCTACTAGGAGTTTCCACTTCTGCTACTGATTGCCTTACGAATACCAACTATACCCAACCTAACATCCCATGCTTCCTAGGCTACAAGGCATCACGTAACAAGCCAACCTATCATTGGCTAATCAAAACTAGCATGCAAGTCTACAAGCTCATATAATAGGCACACAAGGCATCACTCCTAGCATTCTATCATGCAAAAACTGAGCATATTCTTATCCCTAACTAGCATGTGATTCACAGATTCACAATTCAAAGCATAATAGATAACATGTATGGGTAATTTGGGAAAACATACTTGAGCTCGGCTGACTGCATGCACCACACCCTTTCTTCTTTTAGAAAAACTCCTTTTCTAATATATATATATATATATATATATATATATATATATATATATATATATATATATATATATATATATATATATATATATATATATATATTCCGAAATCCTGAAAGTAATGACATAGAATTTCCATTTTCAGATTAATAAATCGCTAATACATAAAATTTCCACAAAACGAAGGTAATCAAGATTCATCAAAACATCATCAATCATAGTAAATCACAAAATGCGGATACATGTGGTGTGTGCTCTGTAATCATCCTGAGCTCTTCCATTTTGAAAACCGAAGTACCTGAAACATAAATTGAAACTCGTAACAGCAAATATTAGTGAGTTCCCCAAGATAACACATACCATACAAACATAAAAAACATATTGGAACCCCTCCCTCAATTGTACCTCTCCCGCTCTTGATTCCCACTTGGCTTCGGGCCCCACGCAACATCAAGCCCTGCCCGACATCAAGCCCCACTTGAATTACATATCTTTCAATTACCAACCCTGCTTAACACTGGGCCCCGCCCGCAACACACATAATCATATGACTACATAAACATAACCATATGAACACATGCAATAATCACAAAGACTATTCCATACCATACAGTCGTTAAGCCTCGCCCGACATCGGCCCTCGCCCGGTAAGCATAAAAACAGATACTTATAACTAGAATTCAACATACTCATCAGGCCCCACCTGGCATCGGGTCATGCCCGGTAAACATGTCATCATACAATACATGCATGAGTCGCGCACACATGTACCATACTAACATATAACCCATGGACCGAAATTGGTGCCTTCGACCCGCTAAAACTAGTGAGGAGAATCACCTCACAATGCCGAATCACACAGAAGATCATGTTGTATTAGGTGTCTAAGCTCATAACTATAATTGGTATATACTTGATTTGATTTGTAGCATGGTGCTTTTGGGTTGCCTTCACTTATGCAACTTGATAGGATAGCTAGTGGAGAAGGAGAGAGAGAGAGAGAGAGAGAGAGAGAGAGTAGGATTTATTATATGAATAATAAATTGGTACTCGAAATGATTTTATTAATATATTATTTGGAAATTATATTATTAATTAATAATTAGTAAGAAATTAATTCGATATTAATTTTGGGATTAATGGAACTGATTAATAGTGGAGGGACTGGTTTTGCAACTCATTGATAGTTGCAAAGTTGGGCTGATGGAATCCTATGGGAGGACTGGATGAAATCTATAGGAGGCTCTATAGAATTCGTCTAAGGCTTCTATTGTGGAGGTTCATGGATTGCTTAAGGCCTAAGCAAGGAAATTAGGGTTTCCACCTGAAAACCCTAGCAATCACAACTATATAAATCCTCTTAACCTAAGGATTTATGCCCTATGCTTTTCTAAGAGAACCCTGTCTGATTTCCTCATCTCTCCTACTCATCCTTGTTGTATTGGGTGTTTGTGACTCCATTCGAGGTGCAACAGTTGGGACACTAAGTTTTTAATAGTCAAGGTGGTTCTTGTTATTGCTACATAACAAGTTGGGTAATGATCAAACCCTAATATTATATATGAATTTTAAATTGTATATACTATATATAGGGTTATTTCTTTGGTGTTCATATTTGTATGTTCAATAGAGAAAAACTTAGATCCAAAGCAATTAGGGTTGCATGATCACACAAGAATATAGATACGCTCAAAACCCATCAGTGGTATCAGAGCCTAGGATATTTTTCAACTGAATTGATGCAATAGTGAATTGTCTAAAGAAGAAGAAAAATGTTTTTTGATGTATGATCAAAGAACTCGACGAGTTCAAGCATGAACTCGACGAGTTGGGTGAACTCGACGACTTCCTTGCCCAAATCGACGAGTTGACTTGTCAGTTTCTTTTCGAATTTTTTATCAGATTTTGATTAGGATAACTACCATAACTCGTTTTTATTGCCTAAAATTAATTTTCTGATTGGTAACGTGATATCCTTATCAAAATTAATGGATTTGGTTAAATTTGGATAAGATAAATTATTTTTAGATAAAGATAATGTTATATTTAATTTAACTTAGTATTTTTGAATAGTTTAAAATACACCCTCATGGATTTTATTAATAAGATCAATTAAATGTTTAATTAAAAGAGAATTAATATATCCATAATATGGTTTAAATTTAATTGAATTAAAAGTTTAATTTATTAAAAAATTAAACCTTAGCATTTTAAAATGTTTAAAATACACCCTTATACTATATAAGATTAAAAGTTTAATTATATATATATATATATATATATATATATATATATATATATATATATATATATATATATATATATATATATATATATATAAGTAAATGTTAGTCTTAACGTTAGTAGGCCTCATTCACGAATTTGGTCTATAAGGGGTGTTTAAAGAAGCGACCTGTAAAATTACCGCCATTGGGTATCCACTCTTACCCACCGCACTCTTGACTAATGGAGGGTCGTTAGCCAAATAGGTAGGATAGGACATTAAATCCTCATTAAAAGTATAATGAATTGTAAATTAACTAACCCTATTATAAATTCACAATCTTAGTTAGTTTAGGAAAATGTAAATTTGATGCTAACCCATGAAATTGCACATTGCACCTTTTTGGTCGTTATTGGAGCGTGTGTGGTTAGCCGCCACACTAATTTGGGATTAATGAAGGATGAAAATGGGTAGATCATAAATTATCATTAATCAATGGAGCGTGTGTGGTTAATCGACACGTTGATTAGATGATAAATGATATCGACAGTACCAAGCTAATTTGCATGGTTATTCACACCTTGTTTGTGATCCTCGGTATCCCAGTCACAAACTTAAAGGGCATAATCGAGATTAAACATGCCATTGAAAAGTTCAATGAATCTCAAACGATCTAGGAATTTCGTTTAAAACCTAATTCGTTAAAATTTCGTTTTCATGGTGGAATTGGTAAATCGTCATTTACCTACCTTCAAATAATTTGCAATTGGATTACAGCATCCCTCTTCTGAATTGTGAATTATTGTGTTGGGTCCTAGCCTTGATATTTCATTTGGGTGCTATATTAAGGACTGTATCAACTGAATTCAATTTCTCCCTTTGTAGATGTGTAGTTCTAACAACTATGGTCTTCCTAAATCCTTTGGAAAAGGTTTTCCTCTTGAAGATGATCCTCCACGTATCGATCAAGGTGAAAGATCAATTCCTTCTTTGTACATTGGTGGAATTGGAAATCATTCTTCTCTTCCTCCACCTCCTCCAATGACTCTCCCTGACCTACGTTTTCGTCGACTTGAAAAGTTCAAGGCAACTCAAGCCCTATTGGCATGCAAGCATCGAGATGGAAGACCTGTGTGTGTACACATTCTAAAGATGAAGGTGCGCATTGATAGACTGTGAATGTTTGATTTTGTTTTCCCAAGGAAGTTGGTTGTTGACTTGGTTCTTCAATCACTTCCCGAGTCATATGGTCAGTTCGTTAAGGACTACTATATGACAGACCACGATGTGACCCTTATCGATCTGACGTATTGATAATTGTTGCTGAATCAACAATGATTTGGCACACTGGTAAATCAAAATTGATTGGAAGATCCACTTCCCAAATTTCCATGGACATAGGTAACCACAACGTTGATAGTCCATATATGATTTCTTCTCCTAAGGGAGAGAAATTAGCCAAGGTCAAAAAGTTTGACCGTAAGAGAAAGGCCGACTCTGAGATAGTTCCACGTGTTATTCCTAAAGAGTCCATTTGTTTCTACTGCTAGATGAAGGCAATTGGAAGCAAATCTACCCTGAATACCTGAGAGATCTAAAAGATGGTAAAGTCAAATTGGATGGCTCTACTTCAGGTACATTCAATATCAAACTCTATTAAGTTCCTATTTATAGATTCTTACATGATGTGATAAGATTGCATTTTTCATGTTTTATAGAATCTAAGAGAAAGAAGGAAGCTTAAAGGAAAAGTAAGATGATTCCGATCATGAAGAAGTGGATTTCGGTCGCATGGTTCGATGATCATATTTTTGAGCTGCTGCTTAGGAGTTATGATAGATTGCTTAGGAATATTTAGAAACATAGTTTTCATATGTATTTGCGTTGTAAGCACAAGTTTTCGCATTTTAATAAAATAAGTTTATGATTTGATCTTATTTTACGTATCCTTTCAATGGCATTTGTGAAAATTGGTGTTTATATTTCTATTGTTAGCAATGTTGAAAGAGGCTTTGATTCTTGGTTAATTATATCGTTTGTGGTAGTGTCATAATTTACCAAGTGAGGAAGGATTCTCATCACCCAAGTTTCAATTAGACAAAAACTTGGAATCATATGATTTGAATTATGTGATGTATGAGAAGCTTGATCCTTGGGAAATTGGGACCGATTCCTTGTCCACAAATGTATGTGAGTCAAGTGAAAGACTGAAGGATGTAGTACACATTGATGTGGACTGGTCAAATCCACCACAAAGGACAATAAGTCTATTCATCATGATTTACTGATAGTTTAGTAAATATGGTTCTACTTACAAGTTTAAGTGTAATTCGAATACATTAAAAGGTTTCAATGTATAGCAGAACGAATAAGAAGAATCAAATTGGGCAAAAAGATTAAAGTTTCTCCAATCTGAAAGGAAATGAGAGTACTTTAGTACGGTGTTTATGATCATCCTAATCATTATGGAACCATGTCACAATTGATCCTCTAAGGACACCTTAGTACATTTACATGACTAAGAAGAGGTATCGGAAATTGTTGAAATGGATAAATCAATATGATAAATCGTACTTCGTTCCAAAAATCAAGTTTTAGAGTTATAGTCTAGTTACTCCAAGATTGGATCATGAGTAATATGCTCTAAGTAGGTTTATAACACCTCATGAAATGTAGAGTAGAAATGTTTTCTCACTCTTGCACATTTCAAATTGTTAGTTATGATGTTTTGGCTAAAACAAAGACTGACTAAGACCAATTATATGAAGTGTTATATTGATTATAATCCGCACTAACTCTTGATTATTGGTTTGTCAAGGAATGTTCCTTAACAGAGAATCTTATGTTTCAAGAGGTCAGTGGGAGTCTTGTTGATCTTGAAAAGGTTCTCAGAAGACAATCAAGAATAAACCTTTTAGTAATCACTAGCACACGACCAAAGGTTGATAACCTATCATTTTGTTTTTGTGCCCATTCTGGTTAAGTTGACTATGCATGTGAGTTCTATGAGTTCTCATTTGATTAAATAAGGTAAAGCACCTTGATCAGTGAAAGTTCATTGATCTGTATGGGTGAGCTACTAAATAAATTGGAAGCACTGGTAGGCCTTTGTGCTACCGGATGGCAAGAAATTAATGAAAAAGCAGGTTCAATCCATATGAGTTTGGATTTGTCATAAACCTTGTCTTATGACAGTGATTGGAAATGACAAATTCACATGGATAGGAACACATACACCATAAAATCTAAGTGGTAAGAGGTTTCTCTCTACTTCATGAATATGATTGTGAGGAAACACCTTCACTAATAGATTTTAAAGGATTGATTAATATCATTAGAGTTAGCAGTTATGATAATTGTGTTCTCAAATTCGAGTATGATTACGACATCCCTTTTCATAGTTCGAATTGCGAGAAATGGAAAATAGTTTGAATAATTGGGACTTATCGCTATAAGTTCTGAGAAGGTTTAGACACACACATCAACTATCTATTGAAAGGTGTATGACCTTGAGAAGTCTAGGAAAAGACTTATCACAGCACTACGTATCAGAAATCTGAACTTTGGTAAGAAAGTCAATAGGTATTGATTTCTAGAAGTCCAGTTGATTTCAGAGTACATGTCAAAGCTAGTGGGAGCATAATTGTTATGCTGGTAAGAACATAATTGTTATGCTAGTGGGACCATGATTATTATGTTAAGTGTTTCAAGTTAGCAATACTGATTTATAGGAAATAAAGTTCTAAATTTGCAAAGTTGCAGAATTCGGAAATTGTTTCGCTACAGTAAGGCTTAAGGGAGAGGGCATTAATACTTCATTTCGAATCTAAAAGGTTTAGATTGAAATTTTAATAGAACTTAGTCATGAATGTATATGAATGTATGTTGAAATGTTTCAACATAGGAAATTCTATATATGGAAATATTATAGTGAGAGACTGGTCTAGTATCATGTCGTTATGTAAGACATTATAAATCGCATCCTATATGCTTCGGGTATAGGATTAATTGCATATGCTATAATATTCGTCTGTTCTGATTTTTCCAAATGCCTAGTGCATTAAGAGGGAAAAATGACCAGAACGTGACATGACTAAAGATGTCAAGCAACTGTCATGGATAATATTAGGTTTACCAAAGATTGGTTGTTTGGGACAGTTGGAAGTATGGTAATGGATGGACCATATTGATATAATTCTGAATAAATAGAATTCTATTAAGAATGGATAGTCGTATGGAAATCATGGAAATGTTTCCATAATGGGAGTTGGATATTAAGAATCTATGTGTAAGTTAGTAACTTTAATGCAAGAATGATGTTCAAGGAATGCTCTTTGAATGTGAGACTTTGTATCTATGGAATTGTTGTTCAATGGAATGCTTTGTAATATAACTGGCCAAGTCTCTGTGACTTTGGTGCCTTGACATTACAAAAGGATCACTGCATGTAAGTATAGACTCTAACAGATTCTAGTATTGGAAAGAATTTTTTTATTCTTACACTTATAATAAGGATTAGGGAATTATGAAATGAGCATCACTGGAAATATGTTCAATTGATCTATTTGACAAAGGAGGGGCATAGATAACCATAATGTGCATGCTTGGAGCATGGGATGACTATTGTTTTAATTCAAGTATTGAGTTGATTAATCGAAACAGTAAACAATGAATAAGGTCTAATTAATATGGTGATTAAATAATAAGTGTTTTATTTATATTCAAAAGTTTGAGACTATATTGGATTAGGTTATTCTTGTGTTTCACTTCGCATGTTTTACTTCCCGAATAATAAGATTATTCAAACATCCACAGTCGATCATACTTTAGAAGTAAGTAATGAGGTAAGACTGTCATGAATCTGACTGTAGATTGTCTAAGTGTGTAGACATAGCAAATGTTTGTTGCAGTGTTCATGAGTACTCCTGAAATAAGAATTTGAGTATTGGATTAAACCCACGCTCATTTGAATCACTTCATGGATTTTATCACGAGTGATTGTGAGACGATAATATCTTATATCCTTGAAACGGAGACATATAGTTGTTGTTTACAATTCGGTTGTGCATTGCTAATACGTAAATGCATCAGTAAATTGATGTTATAAACCGTATTGTTGTGTGTGATTTGATGAGTAAATAGTACAAGCATATGAGTCGAATTTTATCCATTCCTTTTACCCTAAATCGGATAAAAGCGATATATGTGGGTCCCTCAATCAATAAGTGATGACAACCTAAGCGCTTAGCCAAGCCTAGACTAAGTTGATGTGTTCAATTGTAGTCCAAGTCAATCGTCGTAGATCAGAAATCAGGAAACAAACCTTGGACAGAGAGAATGATTATAATCCACATCTCATGTCCATACGATATCTTGTAGAACATAGGAATATTTTATCCCTTATCTAAAGGACGCGTTGTTGATATGATCAGAGCTCAACAGCGGCTTTCGAAAGCTACGGTTGCTAATCAAATTCTGAAGTCATACTTGCAATAATAGTTATTAGACTTATCCAAGTGGGAGACTATTGGATTAGGTGTCTAAGTGTGACAACCCAAGTTTGTTCCGTTACATTTCCCCGTTACCATTAACGGAATATTCCACTGTATAAAAGATCCGTTAATTAGAGGTCGCCAATTTAATAAATATTTCATTTATTTATGTCGTTTAGTCGTGATAAGAGAAATAGAAACTCATAATGCACATTTCCATTTAGTTGGAAAAGTTAGTTTTTTTTATTATTACGACCACTAAATCGGGTGCGACCAAAAGCCCCGTTAAACGACAGTATCGGGTAGAATTCCACTGAGCTCCAACTCCCACCCATACATATAAGGGGGAGTAAACTCCATTGGAGCCTTTTCCACGCTCTCTCTCTATACTCTCTCTCTAGACTCGTTTTCGACCCGAATCCGCAACCAAACGCTTCCAAATCGTAAGTCCACTTACCCTAGCTTGTTCTAAACATTATGACTCGTGATTATAGCTTAAAATTCGACCATTTAAGCTGTTGAAAAGGAGTTCATGGCCTAAGATCCTCCTTAGGCCGTAAACCCCTTAATCAAGGCGAAAATGACCCCAAAATGTCCTTAGAGGCTTGGAAACTAATTGCGGATTTAGCCTAGGAGTGTTTGATCATTTAAAACAATCAATTTTGGGCATAAAAGAGAGTTTATGGCCCAAGCACATGCTTAGGCCGTAAAGCCCTCTAAACCATGTCAAAATGCCCCAAAAACACTCCCAAACCACCCTTAGGCTTAATACATAAATTAGGGGCTTATCATTTCGGGTTTAGATCATCCAAACACATAGATTTAGGGGATTAAAAGGAGTTTACAGCCCAGGCATGTACCAAGGCCGTAAACACCCCCAAACATGCCCAAATGATAGTTTTAATTCCCCCAAAATGGCCTCACACTTCATTATAAATTGCTAGAAGTGATATAAGGGCTTGAAACTTCACTAAACTCAAAGAATAAGAGTTTACGATCGTAAACCCCCCTAGGAGTTGTACCTGGGCCATAAACTCCATTATGATGCCCTTAAATACCTTAAACTCACTCATGCCTTTTGTGATTGGACCTAGAAAAATCCCACTATCAAAATTGAAACCTTAAAACACCCTAGAACCCATCACCATGACTTTACGGCCATAAACTCATGGTGAGTAGTCCCTGGGCCATAAACATGGTATTGAGAGTTTACTCTCGGAGAGTAAACTCCATTCCTAAACCATTTGAGCCCTTAAATGTTACCCGGGACACCCCAAACACTTAACCAAGGTGTTTTCCGCTCTTTAGGGTGCGTATACTTGTTTAATTGGTATTATATGTACTAATTGTATGTAAACATATGTTATCATATGTTTAATAGGTCACTAAGTGTGTCCAAGTCTTTACTTGACACCGAGCACCCAACCGGCGCCTTCGTCGGATCCACTTACACCAGGTGAGTTCATACCCCTGAATGAACCTTTCAATGTTTTTACATGTTTTATAGGGGGGAATACAAGTTAAACATGCCAGTTATCATGTCAATCATATGTGATTGATAACCCGCATGCATAATATTTTACCACACTGTACACTGTTTTACCGAGTAGGATACTATAATGGTTTTCAAAAAGGTATTCAATTGTTTCAAAACTCTTACTTATACTGTTTTATCTAAATTCATTTTAATCTGCTTTATAAAGGTCCAAAGATTTCTAAAGGTTTTCTAACTTATTTTACCAAAGAATACCAATTGTGATTTTCCCTGAGTATAAAGGTTTTTCCAAGGTTTTCATCAAAGTTCCCTTTTCACGACATATACTTTTACTTGTTAGTTACTGCTGCTTCGCTTTCATTTATTTTAAAACTCCTACTTGAATACGCATTTCCTTCGTGATACGCTTATACCGGTTATTGTCTCTATATCGCTTATACTTGTAGCCACTTATACTTGATAGACGTTTTTACTTCACCAGTTGTCGTTTCCACTTCGTGATATACTTATACTTGGTACACTTATACTTCACGATTCGATTATCCCACACTGTACACTTATACTTCACGACTCGGATATTCCACTGTACGCTTATACTTCACAAGTCGGTTATTCCACATTGTACACTTATACTTCACGATATGATTCCACTTGATACACACTCAAGCGTAGTTAGATGTATGTCTGTGCTTGTATAGATGCATATAAGAAATGATTGAAGGACTTAGGAAGGTTCGTCCGCCCTATATCCTTTTCTTCGTTGAGATGTGGTCTGGTGGGATCGGATGTCTATCCGAAGGTCGTTTGATTCATTAGTTATATGTTATGTATATGAGCATAGACATATAGGTTTGCTCTAGTCAGTTTAGTCATGAGTCTCCACCTCTAGTTCAGCACTTACATTAGAAACCTACTACCCACTGTTTGGAAGTCATTACCCACTATTTGGGATGCATCTTCGGGACACGGCCTTCTCCGTCGTCTAGTTGGTAACCAGAGTTTCCTGTAGGGAGAGCAGACATTGTGTGTATAGATCTATACGGGATTGACACCCCCGCACCCTGACTGCTAGCTACAGTCCACGGCCCACCAAGCCAAGGGGTGACAAATGTCACATTATATAGACGCTTGTAGGGCGTCTGGTACTCTAGTGTCGATTAGTATGGTTACGAGTATCCTGGGTTACCTTATAATTCATGGCCTTAAGGTAACAGTATTCACCGGCAATTTACACTGTATGCTGGTAACTCATTTTTAGAGTCACACTGTTTTGACCTTGCAAGATGTATCTTTCATTTGATACTGTCTGCGGTCTGTATCCTCTGTTTTGACCATGCAAGATGTATCTTTCATTTGATACTGTCTGCGGTCTGTATCCTCTGTTTTGACCTTGCAAGATGTATCTTTCATTTGATACTGTCTGCGGTCTGTATTCTCTGTTTTGACATTGCAAGATGTATCTTTCATTTGATATTGTTTGCGGTCTGTATTCTCTGTTTTGACCTTGCAAGATGTATCTTTCATTTGATACTGTCTGCGGTCTGTAATCACTGTTTTAGACCTTACCAGTTGTACCTTTCATTTGGTACCTTCTGGGGTCTGTGTCTTCTTTTGGTAGACTGAACCAGGCGTGTCGTTCGTTCGATACCCTCCTGGAGTCTATGATTCCTTTGCCTTAGTCAGCAGTCCTTACTGCTGAGGCATATGTTATTTCCCGGACTTCTCTTGCTTTCTTTAATAATCAAATTCAATATTTTGATAATGATAGCGATTAAGGGGAAACTACTTTTACCACATAACTCTTTCCAGTCTTGGTAGAAGGCTGCTTTTATTAAAGAAAATATAGGATTTTCTGGAAAGAACTCTAATACACTGAAATCTCTTAAACTACTTCATTATAAGGTTATTTGAATAAAATGTCACTAAATGCTTATGAACTCACCAACATTTGTAAAAATGCTGATACTCGTTTTTCAAATAACTTGTATTCTCAGGTTAGCATTAGACAGGTACATCCCAGGAGCTGTTGATGAAGATAGCTTAATACCACGCCGTATTTATTCTATTACTTGTATTACTTTGATGTACTGTAATGTAACCATGTAAAACTATTACTATTAATGCAATGTTTTGTTGTACTTTGATTACTATAATGCATGTGTTGTGATACTTGACATGACGTCATCCACCCCAGAACGTTTCCGCCGTTCCGGTTTTGGGGTGTGACACTAAGCCCATAAACTATAATTGATATGTACTTGATTTGATTTGTAGCATGGTCCTTTTGGGTTGCCTTCACTCATGTAACTTGATAGTATGGCTAATGGAGAGAGAGAGAGAGAGAGAGTAGGATTTATTATATGAGTGATAAATTGGTACTCGAAATGATTTTATTAATATATTATTTGGAAATCATATTATTAATTAGTACTTAATCAGAAATTAATTTGATATTAATTTTAGGATTAATGGAACTGATTAATAGTGGAGAGACTGGTTTTGCAAATCATTGATAGATGCAAAGTTGGGCTGATGGACTCCTATGGGAGGACTGGACGAAATCTATAGGAGGCCCTATAGAATTCGTCCAAGGCTTCTATTGTGGAGGTCCATAAACTGCTTAAGGCCTAAGCAAGGAAACTAGGGTTTCCACGTGAAAACCCTATCAACCAGAGCTATATAAACCCTCTTAACCAAAGGATTTATGCCATATGCTTTTCTAAGAGAACCCTGGCCGATTTCCTCATCTCTCCTGCTCATCCTTGTTGTATTGGGTGTTTGTGACTCCATTATAGGTGCAACACTTAGGGCACTAAGCTTTCAAGTTTCAATCGTCAAGGTGGTTCTTGTTATTGCTACATAACAAGTGAGGTAATGATCAAACCCTAATATTATATATGAATTTTGAATTGTATATGCTAGATCTAGGGTTGTTGCTTTGGTGTTCATATTTATATCTTTAATAGAGAAAAACTTTAATCCACAACAATTAGGGTTGCATGATCACATAGGAATGTAGATATGCTCAAAACTCATCAGATCCCTAGCTACTAGCTGACAGATCCCTAAACTGTTAATATCGAAACAACACCCAATTAACAATTGGGTTCCACTCCAAAACCATAAATCCATACTTGGGGTAAAAAGACCATTTTCCCCCTGGCCTAGCTTAGTCCAAGACTAAGGCCCAAACTCACAACCTGCAAGGCCCAAAACCAAATAACCAACCAAGGCCCAAATATGGCCTAATTTTCCAAATTGGGCTGAAACCCCTTACATGGGCCTTACCCTAGGGCGCAACCAATTTCCTAATCCAAAACATTTATACTAAGTTGGCCTATTGAGAACTCAAACAACCAACCCCAAAAAAGAAGCTCAACACGAAGCCCAAAAGCCAAAACCCTCCTGACTAAGTACGTGAGGTGTACTCAGTTGTAAACTAAGCGTACATGCACTATAGCGTGTACACCCAACGTGCAGACTTGTATGCCTAACGTACTCCTCCATTAAGCCATTTTCAATATTAAGCTCTTAATACTTAAGTCTAGAAGTGCAAACCATATATCTAAGTCATAAACAACGGCTAGAACCATAAAGTCACTAACTTGGTGACCTTGCATGACCCAAACGAACACAATCTCAAAATATAACCTTCTACTTCCATTAAATGAGCTGAAACTCAAGAATGGGGGTTTCTAAGTCTTAAAGGTGCCAACTTTATGAATCTAGGACCACAGAAACACCAAGAGTGGCAACTCTAAGCTCCAAGAATGGTAGCAACCACTAAATCTCATCCATAGGACCAAAAAGGGTCCAAAACCCATACAACATAGATCTAAGCTAACAATGAAAAAAATCAAAGCTTTTTACCTCAAACAAGCTGGAAATGAAGCACATACTCAAGATTTACAAGCTCCTCTTCGATCAACAGCCTTGCACCAAGCTCCATCTTCTTGGAAATGGCCTAAAAACACCAAAATGCGCACCATGAGCTCAAAATCACAACCATGGAGGCTTAGAGACGATTTATAGGGTTTTGGGGACTTGGAGGCTAGTAAAGAGGAGAACCCCAAGGACTAAATGTGTTTATATAGGGACCTATACCAAATATTAGGGTTTATTAACTCGTCTCGTACGCCCCGTGTACTCCTCGTACGCCCAGTGTACGAGGCTTCGCATTCCCGATCAGTCCTCACATTACGCTCAGCGTAATCCATACTACGCCTCACGTACCCTCTTCCGCAACAGTACGCCCCTGCGTACTCCCTAGGTACACCCCGCATACTAGGGTTTCCCCTCAAACCCTACACATTCCAAAGGCCATAACTTTTTCGATATACATCTGATTTCGATGATCCATATATCCATGAAAAGGTAACGAAAAGCTCTATGTTTTAATCAACTTGTACCCGACTTACTATATCCTGAACAAACATCCATTATCCATAGAAGCTCGAGCTGACAAATTACTGAAATACCCTTTAACTCCAAAACACAAACTAAATACATGGATCATCCGATATACATCATCCACCTCCATTTTCCACTTTAGCCCCTAAAAGTTAACTTTAACCATGTCAAAAGCAACTTAACAAGAAAACATAAGTAAACTAACCTCAATGGTGAAGTAGGAAAATTTGGGTCATTACATAAAACATTTTATAATATTATCTTTATATTTAATAGCATATATATGTCTAGGTTTTACTCTTAAAATTCGTTTGTGCACATTATATAACATTTGAATAATTTTTAATAAAGTAGTGAAATTTACAAGTATTTTTTATTGCGAAAAATCGACGATGTAAATGGTTTTTTTGATGACAAACTAATCTACTTCTAAATATAACCACCTACATCTTAAGCGATACTTGAACTCATGACCTCTCAAATTATAGAGTCACTCCTTACGGCTAGGCCAAAGGACATTTGGTGATGTAAATGGTTTTATCATCGAGCTTTTTTTACAATATATTAGAAACATTTATTTGATTTATTCTTATAGCTTAATAGTTAAGAATAATTTAAGTACTGAACACCAAATGATTATTCTTTTATTTTTTATAATATTTTACAATTACATTTTTATATATTTTTTTTATCATCTGTGTTGGATGAAACGTATCTTTATCTTCAAATATTTTTAATACAACTGTAATTGGTGAAGAACCGAGTCCCACGTTACACGCAGTTTAAGTACTTACGACTAAAAAAATTGTCTTAAAATGTCTCCAAATTCTTCAAGAATTAATTGTATTTGTTCACAAGATAAAGCATTTCTCACTCAAATTACTGAAAGTCCTCCTAATTGCTTGAATCATGTTTTACATTTTTACAACTGAATACATTGTTCAAAAGAAAAAAATCAAAATCAAAATCTATAATTATTTACAAAAACATAGCCAAAATAATCACATATTCTTCGAAATAAACACTAAGTTTGCATAGCCACACCGCAGTGTACTAGTACTACTCACTGCAAAATCATGCACTATATGTAAGTTTTTTTTAGTACCGTGAAATTTACATGTCAAATTGTTTATGTTTTTATTTTCTATAAAAATCATGATGCTTTTAGGCCGGAAGGAACCAGGTGTGGGATGAGCCGCAGGAAGCTTCCCGTTCTGATGAACACCGCACCGGCGGTGCGGGGAGGAGGTGGGGGTGGGGTTGCCGGGTTCTCTCCGATGGGGATTGGATATAAATGTTGTTTTTTAAATAACCGTTAAAAAATGGTAAAATCTGATTTTTTTTTTCTTTTTTTTTTTTAATTTGCAACGGCTAAATGGATTAAAATATTATTTTTTTTACCCTCTACAACCTCTATAAATACTCATACTCATTTACCTTCAATGAAACCCTCAACAACCTCTATTTTCTTAAAAAAAAAAATGAATCCCGACAATCAAACCTCAACCTCCGATAGAAGGAAAAAAAACTCATGTTTCGAGTTTAAGCACCCCTACTCGAAACATTTTGCTATCGATACATCATCACAAGGAGTTTTTCGTCCCCAACTCGATGCTCCCATTCAATCTCCACTACAATTTCAATACCAAAATGTTAGACAATATTACCCGGTCCAAGTTCCAAATGAAACGTCCCAAAAATACGACCCAAAAAATTTGTTTTTAAAACATTATCAAATCATAAAATCATCTAACATTTAGCAAAACCACGAATCGCATATCTCAAAATGTAAAAGCGAATGTATCAATTCAAATGTTGTCAAAACATATCAAAAATATCAAAATAAACTCCCAGGATAAACTGAAGTTGTGGTGCGTGCCATGCCATCATCCCGAGCTCTTCCCCTTACTAGCGGAAGTACCTGAAACCAAAAACTGAAACCGTAAGCACATAGCTTAGTGAGCTCCCCCAAGCTACCACATACCATACAATAACATATAAACACGTATTGGGCCTTGCCTATTGCATCAGACTGAAGTCCGGAACTAACCAGGGCCTCGCCCTCTGCATCGGACCGAAATCCGGAAACTGCATCGGACCGAAGTCCGGAAACTACATCGGACCGAAGACCGGAAATAACCAGGGCCTCACCCTCTGCATCGGACCGAAGTTCGGAAACTAACTGAACATAGCATATCATAATCATATCTACTAGCATAAACACATATATTGCATACTGCATCGAACCGAATTCCGGAACACATAACACAAAGACATGCTTGAATCACAAAGACATCAAGCACACTGAACTACTACATCGGACCAAAGTCCGGGACTACTGCTAACTAAACGGGCCAGCATTGTGGCCTTAGACTCGTTCCTTCTGAAAGGAAACTCAACTCGTAACGCTGGTTGCTGAGATGCTAAATCTGAAACTAGCTGACTGCTGCTCCGGAACTCCCCGGCTACAAATCCCATAAACACTAAATCAGATACTGATAACTACTCTCAGGGTAAAATGACTATTTTACCCCTGGTCAAAGTCAACTTTCAGTTGACCGGACTCGCTGAGTTGGACTGCCAACTCGTCGAGTCCCTAACATCCTTTCTAATTGTAGCACCTGGTTCTTGGTACATATTCTTTTATTAATATTTTTGCATTTTGGCCTTGGACTCGGCGAGTTGATGGACCAACTCGCCGAGTAGAAGCGGGATGAGACGCGGGGTTTAAGCAGTGGACTCGACGAGTCGGGTCCCGGACTCGGCGAGTAGGCCCTGTCTGGACAAAAACCCTAACCCGAGGGTTTGCACCCTATTTAAACACCTTAACTTGGCCTCCTTCATCCCATTTGTTCCCAGAAGACCCCCGTAGCAAACCCTAGTCGTTATTGAAGCAATCTAAGGCATTTGGAGTGATTTTGGTGCTTTAGTGATCCAAGGAAGGAAGGAAAAGCTTAAAGGATCAAGAGGAGGCTAGTAGGATCCGATTTTGAGCATCATTTGCAGTCTACAGAAGGTATAAAGTCTATACCTTGTTTGTTCTTAAGATAGATCCCATTTTGTGGAGTTCTAGGGCTTTTCTAAGCCATTTTGGTCACCAACCATGATTGTAAGCATGGTTAGGGGTTGATGTTTCGGATCTAGGTCCTTTGAGGGGTTACAAGGCAGAAAGGAGTGGCTTTTGCACTCAAAGAAGGCTCCATGCATTGTAAGAGCTTGTTTTAGGACCTTTTGAGCTCAAAGTCCCACGCAAGCACGTAAAGGTTGTAACTTTACGTGCTAGATCGATTGTAGAAGCATAGATCTACCTTTTGATCAAGGGTTGTACATCAGAAATAGAAGATTTAGTGAGTGGATGTGACCGACTCGACGAGTCCATTCTTGGACTCGGCGAGTCCAAGGTTTCTGTCCCATATCAGTTGAGGGTCAAAAGGACTCAGTTGAGTGTGGAAAGGTTTTAGGGAGTCCCGAGGAGTGACCCAACGTTCTAGACTAATCCATTGTTCTGGAAGTTAATGGGACTCGGCGTGTGCATGAACGGACTCGGCGAGTCCAAGACAATCTTCTAAGGATGAAGATGAACTCGACGAGTTGTTCATACAACTCGACGAGTCAAGGACAAGACCTGTGTATCAGTTGAAGATGAACTCGACGAGTTGTTCATACAACTCGGCGAGCCGGATGAGGATTCAGTCGATGTTCAATTAGAAGAAAAACTCGTCGAGTGATCGCCTAACTCGATGAGTAGAGACAGGTATAAGGACAAATGGAAGGATAGGGACTCGGCGAGTTGGCGAGCCAACTCGGCGAGTCAGGTCAACTGGAAGTCGACTTTGACTTTGACTTGGTCAGGGGTAAAATGGTCATTTTACCCTAAGAACAGTTAGCAGTGTATGACTAAGTATTTTGTGGGAATTATAGCCAGAGGATTTCTGGAGCAGCAGCGGCAGCAGTCAAAGGATTCCCGCACAGATCAGCAGCTACTACGAGGTGAGTTACCTTCTAGTAGTTGTGGGTCTACGGCCACAATGCCGGCCTACTAGTAGGAGTTGTATGTTAGGTGATTGTCTTTGTGATATCATCTATGTTTGCTACTACCTGATATGTTATATGCTGGCATGATATGTTATATGTGATAGTAGTATAGTTCGGTTGTTAGGACCGAAGGGTAGGTCAGACACCCCAGATATGTCTGACAGTATGTGATGATATGTTTATATGCTGGCATGATATGTTTTATATGAGAGTGGTAGTAGGAGGGGAATAGTCCCCAAGTTCGGTTGTTAGGACCGAAGGGTAGTTCGGACACCCCACATATGTCTGATAGTATGTTTATGTTATGATATATGTGATAGTAGCAGTAGGGGTGGAATAGTCCCCGAGGGTTGGTTGTTAGGACCGACGGGTAGGTCAGCACCCCATAATGGCTTGACACGGGTAGGTCAGCACCCCAAAATGGCTTGACACGGGTAGGTCGGCACCTCAGAATGGTCGTACCGGGTAGGTCGGCACCCCAGAATGGTCGTACCAGGTAGGTCGGCACCCTAGAATTGTCGGACAGTATGTATGCTATGTGATTGTATGGTATGTGGTACGATGGGGGAACTCACTAAGCTTTGTGCTTATAGTTACAGTTTTGGTTTTGGCTACCTCTTCAGCGAAGGGGAAGGAGCTGGCGCGGTAGCAGCACATCAAACACACACATTGTTTTCCGGACTACGAGTTATTCTGGGATTTGTACTCTAACATTATTATGTTTTTACGATTCGGTTTCCAGACACGAGACATGTTTTTATGAAATGATATGATCGGTTGATATTTTGTTACAAATGTTTTACAAATCACTTAATCAAAAATGAAATTTTTGGACGTAAAAATTGGGTCGTTACAAGTTGGTATCAGAGCCCTTGTTTGAGGGATTCGGACGCACCTTCGGGGGTGTCTGGACTCAAACCAAGGGATTAAAAGATTTTTACAAGGAAAATGACTTTCTAAAAGCTAAGATAAAAGATTTTTGAGAAGGAACAAGTGTGTGATGTGCGCAACCGGCCGAGCTCAAGTAAGTATTCCCCATAGTACCCATACCAGTTATCTTATGTTTATCAGTTTCAGTAGAACAACATGCTAGAATAGGACTAGGGATTTAGGAATGATGCCTTATGTGCTTCAGTTTATGAGAATTGCATGCTAGCATTGAGTAGACAGTAGTAGGATAGCCAGTTTAGGTTATGCATGGTAGTATGAGCTCAGTTTTATATGCTAATTCAGCTTCTCAATATGAGGACAGATTTCTTTGAGTAGTTTTCCTGCATCCGAATGTCGCTTGCTTTTTTCTTTGTGGGACTCTGAGTGATGGGAGTTAGACATTAGGTGAATACGTTACGTCACATGTGATCAGCGTTGAATAATCTCAGAGTGCTAGATTTGGCCCTATTGCGCAGCTCTCGTCTGAGTCTAACCGTTGTAGGGACGAGTCTGTTACTCGAAGGATTATCTGAGCCTCATCATATGTGATGATATTCAGGTAATTGCTAATTGGCATTACAAGGAGGCCTTCAGCAGCTAAGGACCGGTTTGGGTGGAGTTAGAGATTTTCCCTAGGGTAAGCCTAGGATGTGAATAGCAGAGAATCAGCAGTGGTGAAAGGGACTTGGTGGAGTCAAGGCAGTCCTTGAGGAAGGTACGGATAGATGTGGAAGGTAGTATGGGCCCGTACTACTGAAAGTAGAGGATCCGTACCTAAATTGAGGAAGGCTGAGACAAGACCAGGGAACTTGTAGTGGATGTGATCCCTCGAGATGTATCGGTATCACTAACGGTTGGTATTATGTTTTGCAGAATGGTGGTACTACGACAGAGGCCAGTGGTTGGCAGCTCAGGAGAGGGATCGGGTTCGGGTTCAGGCTCCAAACTAGTAGATGAGAGGCTACGCGAGTTCATCGCGTCAGAGATCACCAGAGGCATCCTTGAGTCGACCCCCATCATCTTCGGGTCGATCATGGAAGGGATAGTTGAGCTGATGGAGGATCGCCTCAGGGCGTCCAAGAGTGATATGGAGTCTAGCCAGTTAGGATCCTGCACACTGTCCTTTAAGGACTTCAGGGGCAGTGGTGCACCATATTTCCACGGGGCGAAGGACCCCATTGCTGCCAGACGATGGATTGCGGACATTGAGTCCGCGCAGCTGACCAGCTTCTGCCCCAAGGGGTCGAAGGTATGATTTGCAGCAGGGTGTTTGAGGGACCAGGCTAGGGATTGGTGGGAGTCAGTTGGTGACTCTCTGGGAGCCTCGGGTGTTGAGGCTATGATATGGTCAGATTTTGTGACCCGGTTCCGAGCAGAGTTTGCGCCAGCTGTAGAGCTTCAGCATCTGGCCAGGGAGTTTTTGGACATGAGACAGACTACGGAGACTGTGGCGGAGATCACCGCCAAGTTCCGGGAGAGGGCATTGCTGGTGCCCCAATATGCGGGAGATGAGGATATGAGGAGAACCCGCTACCACGACATGCTACGGGCCAACATTTGGGAGCATGTTAGTTTTTCAGCGTGCCCTACCCTGGATTCCATGATTGCCCGGGCTAGAGAGAGGGAGATCGATCTGAAGCATGTCCAGAAGAAGAAGATTGAGGAGGGTCAGACGACTGGGGCTTCGGGGAAGAAGCCCAAGGGATCAGATGGTAGGCCGAAAGGCCAGTCAGGACTGGGCCGCTGCAAGAAATGCGGCAGGCCACATGAGGGGTTGTGTAGACTGGGATCGTCGGGCTGCTACAAGTGCGGCAAGACAGGGCACTTCAACAAGTATTGTACTGCCCCTGCACCGGTTATTCAGACGTCTGAGTTGCTATGTTTCCACTGCATCCAAAGGGGCCACAAGAAGGCCAACTGCCCCTAGTTGACAACAGCATCAGCGCCAGTGAAGGCGCCAGCTCCAGCAACCCTGCAGATCACTGATGGCCAGCAGGGCAAAACAAAGGCTCCAGTGGTGAGGAGTCGGGCATTCCAGTTGACTACCGAGGAGGCACGCGCTGCACCCGATGTAGTGGTGGGTATGATTTCTTATCTTTATGCTTTATGCTTTATGATTTCCATGTGAAAGGTATCCCAGTTCAGGTACTATTTGATTCGGGGGCTACCCGATCATTTGTCTCTCTTGCGCTTAGCAAGAAGTTTCCTGAGTCTTCGGGCATGTTGGATTGCCCTTTAGAGGTAGAGATTGCAGATGACCGATCGGTGCGAGCATCGATGTTATTCCGAGACTGTGTGCTGAGATTATTCAAGGAGCGTTATCTGGTGGACCTGGTTCCTATTCCGTTGAGAGGGAACAAGGTGCTTATAGGCATGGATTGGTTGAGCCCCAATGTGACAATGATAGATTGCACGCAGCAGCTGGTTCGGATCAGGACCCCAAGTGGGGGAGAGTTGGTATTTTAGGGCGAGAGGCCACAGCAAGGACCAGCAGTATGTTCAGCAGCAAGAGCTAGGCGTTACCTTCAGCAGGGTTGCGTAGGATATGTCGCTTATGTTATGGACACCCGGGAGGCGAGTAAGGCGACAGTGGACGATGTGCCCGTGGTGTGAGAGTTTACGGATGTATTCCCCAAGGAGCTGTAAGGGATACCTCCGGAGAGACAGGTGGAGTTCAGGATCGACCTAGTCCCTGGTGCGGCTCTGATAGCCAAGGCACCGTATCGGTTGGCTCCTCCAAAGATACAGGAGTTGTCTACACAAATGCAGGAGCTGTTAGACAAGGGATTCATTAGACCGAGTAGCTCTCCCTGGGGATCCCTGATTTGTTTGTGAGGAAGAAGGACGGGTCGCATCGGATGTGTATAGATTACCGGGAGCTGAACAAGGTAACGGTGAAGAACCGTTACCCACTCCTGAGGATTGATGACCTCTTTGACCAGCTACAGGGAGCATCTTGGTTCTCCAAGATTGATCTGCATTCAGGATATCATCAGATGAGGGTCAGAGAGGAGGATGTATAGAAGACTGCATTTCGGACGCGCTATGGCTACTACGAGTTTGTGGTGATGCCCTTCAGGCTCACCAATGCTCTTGCCGCGTTCATGGACCTCATGAACCGCGTGTGTAGACCGATGTTAGACCGGTCTGTGATAGTGTTTATTGATGATATCTTGGTTTACTCCTAGACGTAGGAGGAGCACGAGGAGCATCTGCGAGAGGTTCTGGAGACTTTGAGGAAGGAGAACTTGTATGCTAAGTTCTCCAAGTGTGAGTTTTGTTTGCGCGAGGTGCAGTTCCTTGGGCATCTCGTCAACCAGAACGGGATATCAGTGGACTCGGCCAAAGTGGAGGCCGTGATGAGATGGGAGGTTCTGAAGTCTCCATCTGAGATTCGGAGTTTCCTAGGATTAGCCGGCTACTATCAGAGATTCATCCAGGATTTCTCTAAGATAGTCGTACCCCTGACCAGGCTAACAAAGAAGGTCGTGGTCTTTCGTTGGGGGCTTGAGCAGCAGGCCGCGTTCGAGACACTAAGACAAAGGTTGTGTGAGGTGCCAATCTTAGCCCTGCCAGAGGGCATAGAGGATTTTGTTGTGTACTGCGATGCGTCCATCTCAGGTTTGGGCGCAGTATTGATGCAGAGAGGGCATGTCATCGCCTACACGTCGAGGCAGCTGAAGCCTCACGAGGTGAACTACCCGACGCATGATTTGGAGTTGGGGGCTGTTGTATTCACCCTCCAGATTTGGTGTCATTACCTCTATGGGATTCGCTATACCATCTACACGGACCATAAAAGTTTGAGGTCCCTCATGGATCAACCGAATCTAAACATGAGGCAGCGTCGGTGGATGGACATGGTAAAGGATTACGATTGCGAGATCCTTTATCACCCGAGGAAGGCCAATGTGGTGGCCGATGCGCTTAGCCGCAAGGCGGCGCCGATCAGGGATATCTGCCTGAGGATGACAGGGGTCACTTCGCTGTTGGAGCGGATTCGGGAGGCCCAGCAGGAGGCCATGAAGGAGGAACATCAGAAGAGCGAGAGGATCATGGGGCAGGTTTCCTCCTTCGACTATGACAGCCGAGGATTACTGACACTACACCGTAGGGTGTGGGTGCCATACCGCGGGGGTGTGTGCCAAGTTCTGATGGAGGAGGCGCACAAATCTTGGTTCTCCATTCATCCCAGGGTGATGAAGATGTATAAGTATCTTAGTCTGGACTATTGGTGGCCCTGCATGAAGCGGGATGTGGCATGGTTCATGGAGCGGTGCTTGACCTGCAGGAAGGTCAAGGCTAAGCATCAGAGACCTCACGGCAAGATGCAGCCGTTGGATATTCCGCTGTGGAAATGGGAAGACATCATGATGCATATTATCACCAAGCTTCCCAGGACCGCGCGGGGAGTTGATTCGATCTGGGTCATCGTCGATCGATTGACCAAGAGCACCCATTTTATCCCGATTCAGGAGAGCATCTCGGCCGAGAAGTTGGCAGACGTCTATATCCAGGAGGTGGTGGCGCGGCACGGTGTGCCAGTTTCTGTGATTTCAGACAGGGATGTGCGGTTCACTTCCAGGTTTTGGAGGAAGTCTCATGACGAGCTAGGTACTCGTCTGCATTTTAGTACCGCCTTTCACCCGCAAACGGATGGTCAGAGCGAGCGGACCATCCAAACCCTGGAGGACATGCTGCAAGCATGCGTATTAGACTTCGGAGGTAGTTGGGATACCTACCTTCCATTGGCAGAGTTCTCCGATAACAATCGTTATCACACGAGCATTAATCGTCCTCCCTTCAAGATGCTATATGGGAGGAAGTGCAGGACCCCGATATGTTGGGGCAAGGTTGGCCAGAGGGTAATGGGGAGCACTAAGGTGGTGCTCAAGACGACAGAGAAGATTCAGCAGGTTCGAAGCAGGCTTCAGACTACTCAGAGTCGGCAGAAAAGCTATGCCGATAAGCACCGATCAGACCTGGAGTTCCAGGTCGGGGATATGGTTTTCCTGAAGGTGTCGCCATGGAAAGGCGTTATCCGATTCAGGAAACGGGGAATGTTGGGCCCCAGGTACATTGGACTGTTCAAGGTTATAGCCCGGGTGGGCAAGGAGGCGTACAGACTGGATTTGCCAGCCGAACTCAGTCAGATACACAGCACTTTCCATGTTTCTTAGCTGCGAAAGTGTCTAGTGGATGCCTCAGCAATGGTACCCTTGGAGGACATTCAGGTTGATAGCAATCTGAACTACATTGAGCGACCGGTGGCAATCCTCGACCAGAAGTCGAAGGACTTGAGGAACAAAAGAGTGGAACTCGTGAAGGTGCAATGACAGCACCGGTAGGGGTCGGAGTTGACTTGGGAGCCGGCGGACGAGATGATGGAACATTACCCTGAGCTGTTTCAGGATCGAGCAACAGACTTCGAGGAAGAAGTCTAAAATAAGTGGGGAGATTTGTAGCACCTGGTTCTTGGTATGTATTCTTTTATTAATATTTTTTCATTCTCGCATTGGACTCGGCGAGTTGAAGGACCAACTCACCGAGTACAAGCAGGATGAGACGCGGGGTTTAAGCAGTGGACTCGATGAGTCGGGTCCCGAACTTGGCGATTAGGCCCTTCTGGACAAAAACCCTAACCCGAGGGTTTGCTCCCTATTTAAACAACTTAACTCGGCCTCATTCGTCCCATTTGCTCCCAGAAGACCCCCATAGCAAACCCTAGTCGTTATTGAAGCAATCTAAGGCATTTGGAGTGATATTGGTGCTTTTTGTTGGATTAGTGTCTAAGTCCATAACTACTTTGATATGTACTTGACCCGATGGTGCATGGTCCTTTTGGGTTGCCTTCACCAAAGCAACTTGATAGGATGAATTATGGAGAGAAAGGATTAATTATGATTTATTAATATATTATGAGAATAATATATTAAAGGAAAAATCATATTGTTTAATTAATATTAGTCAAGAATTAATAAGAATTAATTTTGTGGCTAAAAGACATTAATTAAACTTAAGGGACTAGAACTGTCAATTGTGTGATAGTCGAATATTGAGCTAATGGACTCCATATTAAACGGGTGGACGAATTCTATGGGGAAACCCATTAGAAATCGTCCTAGGCCTTTAAGGAAGGAGTCCATGGGTTGCTTAGGGCCTAAGCATCCAAATTAGGGTTTCCTTGTTAGATAACCCTAATAGCCTCACTATTTAAAGGACCCTTAAGCCCCAAAAACGTGAAGAACTTGTTCTCTAGGGTTTCCACACGTTTTGGGCAGCCTCCTTCTCATCTCCTCTTCATCCTCTTGCTCTTGGTGTTTGTGAACCATTAGAGGAGTGACATTTGTGACTCTAAGCTTTCTAAAGTCATTACAAGGAGGATTTGAGATTGTTATTGCTACATAACAATCAAGGTAATATCTTAAATCCATTATTATGTTAATATTGATTATCATATGCTAGATTTAGGGTTTAAAGTCTTGGATGAATAACATGTACAATAGAGAAACCTAGATCCAAGCATTAGGGTTTGTATGAGCACATAGGATGTTCTTATGGCTTAAACCCATCAGTGGTATCTAAGCCTTGATTGGTTTCTATTGTACTGATGCCTTGTATGTTTGTTCAAGTTGCAAAAACGTTTTTTGAGCTCCCTGCCTGATGAACTCGGCGAGTACCACAGTGTACTCGGCGAGTAGGCCTCAACTCGGCGAGTACAATATGGTACTCGGCGAGTTCGAGCGTCAGATGGAGCTAATTTCGAGATTTCTTGTTGTTTTACTCATGGATACTTGCCTTAACTGTTATGGGTCATTAAAATCCGATTTTATACATATTTATGAGTATATCCTTGATTAAACAAAGATAATTACCAATTGATTGGATAATAACTTCCTTATATGATAAAGTTTGATTATTTGTATTAATTGGGTAACTTACTTTGCAAGAAATTGAAATTATGTCAAATATAGATAATGATAAAATAAATTGTTTAATTTATATTATTTGTTATTTGATCCTTGTGTTATGAAAAGTTTCAATTTTTCCCCTTTAGGTTTTATAGTTTAAATTTGAACTCAAAAGTTTTGTTTTGTAATTTAAATAGTTGAAACTCTAATGTTTTGAAAAAGGTTTCAAAACTTGCTCTCAAGTTTTGGAATTTAAATTTTGATTGATAAGTTTGATTTTGAAATATTTAAATTCTAAACCCTAATGTTTTGAAATGTTTCAAAACTTGCCCTTAAGTTTTGGAATTTAAAAGTTGATTAAAAGTTTAATTTAGGAATGTTGAATTCTAAAACCCTAGTATTGTTTTGAAAAGTTCAAATCACACCCTTATGGTTTTATTAATTAATTAAAGTGTATAATTAAAAGAGATTTAGTAAATCCATAAAGTTTTGGTGTATAATTTAATTAAATTAAAAGTATAATTATTAAATTAGACAACCTAGTATTTTAAAAGTGTAAAATACACCCTATACTATATATAACATTAAAAGTCTAACATTATATATATATATATATATATATATATATATATATATATATATATATATATATATATATATGTATAAGTAAAAGTCAGTCTTACTGTTAGTAGGCCTCATTCACGAAGCTGGTCTATAAGGGGTGTTTAAGGAAATTGCCTATAAAATGGCGATTGAATGGGTATCCACTCTTACCCACCGCACTCTTGACTAGTGGAGGGTCGTTAGCCGAACGGGTAGGATAGGACAGAAACCTTCCATTATAAGTATAACGAAGTATAAAAGTAACTAAATGCTTTCATAAAATTCCCAATCTTAGTTACTTTAGGCAAAAGTGATTTGATGCAATTCCATGAAATTACACTTTGTGCTCTTGCGAAGTCGTTAGTGGAGCGTG
The DNA here is from genome assembly GCF_002870075.4 of Lactuca sativa. Classification (NCBI taxonomy): domain Eukaryota; kingdom Viridiplantae; phylum Streptophyta; class Magnoliopsida; order Asterales; family Asteraceae; genus Lactuca; species Lactuca sativa. The sequence continues at coordinate 143,329,754 of NC_056628.2, forward strand.
TGTGGTTAACCGGCACACTAAATGGTTCTAAGCAAAGGTAGCAAAGGGTGACTCAATGTTTTTCATAGTTCGGTGGAGCGTGTGTGGTTAACCGGCACATCGAATAGATGACTGTAACATGTGGGGGAACCATGTAGATTTGCATGGTTATTCACACCCGCTTTGTGATCCTCGGCATCCCAGTCACAAACTAGAGGGGCATATCAAGATTTAAACATGCCATTGAAAAGGTTCAATGAATCTCAAAGGATCTAGGAGTTTTCAATACATTTAAGACTTAATCTGTTTTTCGTTTTTCATGGTGGAAAATTAGTGAATCGTCATTCACTTACCTTCAAATGTTCTGCAATTTGGGTTACGGCATCCCTCTCCCGAGTTGTGGAATATTGTGTTGGGTCCTAGCCTTAATATCTCATTTGGGTGATTTATTAAGGACTCAATCAATCAACTAACTTGAATTTGTTTTCTCCCGTTTTGTAGATGTCAAAGTACGACAACTATGGTCTTCCCAAATCCCGTGGAACAAGCATTCCACATGAAGATGATATACGACGATTCGATCGAGGAAAAGAAATCATGCTTCACTTCCTCCACCTCCTCCCGTTATTCTCCCTAACCCACAAGATCAAAGAATTGAAAGGTTCAATGTCACTAAAGCCCTATTGGAAATGAAACATGAAGATGGTAAACCCGTGTGTGCCCACGTTCTAGGAATGAAATCACACATCGATAGGTTGATAATGTTGGGTGCGTCATTCTCGGATAAGTTGGTTGTGAACTGGGTTCTGCAGTCACTTCCCGAATCATATAATGAGTTCAAAAGAAAGTATTATATGATGGATCATGACGAAAACCTCATTGACCTAACTTACATGCTCATTGCTGCTGAATCGGAAATGATTTGGAAAAGCAATGGAGCGTATTTGTTGGGAAAGTCAACCAACCATGCTTCCGAGGATGTTCTAGGAGAACCGTCCTGCGTTTGCTGCCAAAAGAAAGGGCGTTGGATACAAGTCTGTCCTTAGAGCCTGAAGAGTCCAGAAGATGGGAGAGTCAAAAAGTATGGCTGTGCTTTAGGTAAAATCCACTATCTAACTCCATTAAGTTCCTATTCGTTGATTCTTAATACATAATGTGATGAGATTACATTTGAATGTTTTACAGGATCAGTGAAAAGAGAGGAAGTTTGATGGAAAAGCAAAATGAGTCTAATCTCAAAGAAATGGATCTTGATCGCAAGGACTTGAAGATTAGATTTTGAGCTTAGAAAGTTATGATAGAATTGTTATGAATATTTGATTACATAGTTTTTCAGTTGATTTTGCATTGTAAGGACAAATGTTTTTCGCTGCTGTTATGAATACAAATAAATTTTGGTTTGACTCATTTATTTATTTATCTATTTTCTTGCAATAAAATCGTTATGAAAAATTGATGTTTGCATATTTCTACAACGAATGGATGTGATTCTTAATTATGATAATTTTGAAATGTCGAGAATTTACCAAATAGGTAGAGTTTCTCATCGCCCAAGTTTCAATTGGACGGAAACTTGGAATCATGCAACTTGGTTGCACGATGAATGAGAAATTTCATATTTAGAAATTAGACTAAGTCGTTGACAAAGTGTCAAGTGAAGGACTAGGAGATCGAGTACACAAAGTTGTGTGTTGATCAAGTCCACCACAAGAGTAACAAAGATATTCGTCATGATTCACTAAAGGTTTAGTAAATATGATTATACTTATAAGATTAAGTGTAATTCTGAATTGACTGAAAAGGTTTAAATCAATAGCAGAACGAATAAGAAGAATCAAGTAGGCAGAAAGATAAAAGTTTCTCTATTCTAAGAAGAAGGGAGAGTACTTTTTATGTTTTATGATAGGTCTTAATGATTAAGAACCATATCTCAATTGATCCTCTAAGTGAATCTTTGTGCAATTGTATGTCTAAGAAGAGGAATCGAGAATTGAAGAAATGGTTAAATCAAGAAGTCAATCATACTTCGTTCCAAAACCAAATCTTAGAGTTAAGATTGTGACATTGAGTGACAAGTCTTAAGAAGGTTTATAACATTCATCAAATGTGGAAAGTTGTGATGTCTTGGATAAGACAAAAACCAACTAGGACCAATTTTATGAAGTGTTTTGTCTTGATAAAAACTACACTAACTCTTGAATATTTGTTTGTCAAGAAATGTTCATTGACAAAAGAATCTTGTATGTCAAGGAGTCAGTGGGAGTCTTAATGATCTTGAAAGGTTTCGAGAATAAATCAAGAATAAACCTTATGGATCATCACTAGCACACGAGTTGAGGTTTTGACATTATCTTGTTTCTCTGTCGTTCCAATTGAGTTAATTATGCATGTGAGCCCTATGAGTTCTCATTTGAATGCATAAAAGGCAAGGACCTTGATCAATGAAAAGTACATTGATAGGAAAGGGTGAGCTGCTTAACTACTTGGAAGACATGGTGGGCAGCCATGTTACCATTAAGAAAGTTCGGTCCATATGAGTTTGAATTTGTCGTAAACTTTGTTTTTGACAAATTCACATGGATAAGAACACATACACCATTAAAATCTAAGTGTCATAAGTTTCCCTCTTTCATGAAAATGACTGTGAGGAAATACTTTCACTAAAAGAGATTTTAAGAAGATAGTGATTGTGATAATTGGATTCTCGAATTCGATTATGGTTACGGTATCCCTTTCCATGATTCGAATTGTGAGATTTGGCAATTTGTCTGAATTGGTTAAGACACACATATGAGCTATTTAAGGAAAAGGTGTATAAGTTCAGGAAGCCTTGATAAAAGATTATCAAAGCATTAGGTATTAGAAATATGGACTTAAGAAATTCAATAGGTATTGTTTTTCTGAAAGTTAAGTTGTTTTTTAATACATGTCAAAGCTAGTGGGATCATAAGTGTTATGTTTATAATAATCATCGTGATAGTGGGAGCATAAATGTTATGCTTGTATGATTATTAAGGCAAGTATTGCAAGTTAGCAATATTAATTATAGAGAACAAGAGTCATACTTTGCAAATTTGCAAGGGTTGAATAGTTGTTTTTCTATAATTAAGGGAGAGAATATTATGCTTCATTTCAAAACTAAAGGCTTTGGTTATGGAATGTTAATAAACTTAGTCAAGGATACATAGTGAGTTCTTAAATTTCGATTATGATTACGACATTCCTCTTCATAATTCGAATCATAAGAACGTGACACATAAGATATTATGGCAGAAGATTGATAAAGTATCAAATCTTTATATAAGACATTATGCATCGTGTCCCATACGCTTCAGGTATAGGATAGATTGCAAATGCTATAATATTTAACCATTCTAAAATTTTCCAAATGTCTAGCGCATTTAGAGGGAAAAAGGATTAGAATCGGTTTTGACTAAGATAATTAAACAACTATCAAAGGATGATCCAAATCTTGCTAAGGATTGGTCGCTTGTGAGTAGTTGGAAGTATCATATTGGATGGAGCATATCAACATTATTATGAATAGATAGGATTCTATTAAGAATGAGTTGTCATATGGTAAGTACGGAAAGGTTTCCATATTGGGAGTTGGATATTAAGAATCTATGTCTAGATAAGAAACTTTTATGCAAGAAGGATGTTCAAAGGAATGTACTTTGAGTGAGAGACATCACATATATGGAATTGTCTTGTAACAATTTCCGATAGAGAGCTTTGTAATTCATTGGCAATAGTCATTATGACCTTAGTGCAGTGACATTACAAAAGAATCATTGCATAAAATGTTAAAATCTAACATATTCTAAAAGTGGCAAGAATTTGATATTCTTATACTTATGATAAGGATTGGGAGTTGTGAAATGAGTATGATTGGAAATGTGTTCATTTGATCTATTTCACAAAGTAAGGACCATAGGTTAGCATTGTGTGCATGCTAAGAGCATGGGACAAGTGTAGTTATAATTCAAGTAAGAAGTTGATTACCCGAAACAACAAATAATGAGTAATCGATATGGTGATAAATAAAAGGTGTTTTATTTATACTTAAAGGTTTGAGGCCATATGGGATTAGTATTATTCTTGTGTTTTACTTTGAATGTTTTGACTTCCTGAATAATTTAATTGGTTCAGAACAGTCAAATTATTCGAACAGACCACAGTCGTTCATATGTTGGAAGTAGATATGAATGAAGACTGTCATGAATTGGTGTGTGGATTGTCTATAGAGTGTTGGACATAAGAAAATGTTTGTTGCAACGTTCATGAGTGCTTATGAATATGATTCGAGCATTGGATCAAACCCACACTCACTTGGATCACTTCATGGATTTTATCACGAGTGATTGGTGATACGATAACATCTTATATTCTTGAAACCGAGATATGTGAGTTGTATCTTGCGAGTCGGTTTCACATTGATAATATGTAAACGCACCAGTAACTTGGTGTTATAAAACATATTGTTGTGTGTAATTCGGTAAGTGAGTGCAAGCAAGCACTGAATCAAAGTTTATCCGTTCCTTTTATCCAAAGTAGGATAAAAGTGATATCTTTGGGCCTCTCGATGATTCAGTGATGGCACCTAAGCGCTAGGCCAAGCCGGGACTAATTTGATGTGTTCAAAGTGTAGTCTGTTATCAATCGTCATAAATCGGAAGTCGGGAAATAGTACAAAAAGAATGATTAAGTTCATGTCTCATATCTATATGATATCTAGAATGGAGGAATATATGCTCCCTTATCTAAAGGACACGCGTATCTGATAAGATCAGAGTTGACAGCGGCTTTGGAAAGCTACGATTGCAGATCAGGATCTGAAGTCATACGCAGAATAGTTATTAGACTAATCCAAGTGGGAGATTGTTGGATTAGTGTTTAAGTCCATAACTATTTTGATATGTATTTGACCCGATGGTGCATGGTCCTTTTGGGTTGCCTTCACCAAAGCAACTTGATAGGATGAATTATGGAGAGAAAGGATTAATTATGATTTATTAATATATTATGAGATTAATATATTAAAGGAGAAATCATATTGTTTAATTAATATTAGTCAAGAATTAATAAGAATTAATTTTGTGGCTAAAAGATATTAATTAAACTTAAGGGACTAGAACTGTCAATTGTGTGATAGTCGAATATTGAGCTAATGGAATCCATATTAAAGGGGTGGATGAATTCTATGGGGAAACCCATTAGAAATCGTCCTAGGCCTTTAAGGAAGGAGTCCATGGGTTGCTTAGGGCCTAAGCATCCAAATTAGGGTTTCCTTGTTAGATAACCCTAATAGCCTCACTATTTAAAGGACCCTTAAGCCCCAAAAACGTGGAGAACTTGTTCTCTAGGGTTTCCACGCGTTTTGGGCAGCCTCCTTCTCTTCTCCTCTTCATCCTCTTGCTCTTGGTGTTTGTGAACCATTAGAGGAGTGACATTTGTGACTCTAAGCTTTCTAAAGTCATTACAAGCAGGATTTGAGATTGTTATTGCTACATAACAATCAAGGTAATATCTTAAATTCATTATTATGTTAATATTGATTACCATATGCTAGATTTAGGGTTTAAAGTCTTGGATGAATAGCATGTACAATAGAGAAACCTAGATCCAAGCATTAGGGTTTGTATGAGCACATAGGATGTTCTTATGGCTAAAACCCATCACTTTTGTGATCCAAGGAAGGAAGGAAAAGCTTGAAGGATCAAGAGGAGGCTAGTGGGATCCGATTTTGAGCATCATTTGCAGTCTACAGAAGGTATAATGTTTATACCTTGTTTGTTCTTTAGATGGATCCCATTTTGTGGAGTTCTAGGGCTTTTCTAAGCCATTTTGGTCACCAACCATGATTGCAAGCATGGTTAGGGGTTGATGTTTTGGATCTAGGTCCTTAGAGGGGTTACAAGGCAGAAAGGAGTGGCTTTTGCACTCAAAGAAGTCCCCATGCATTGTAAGAGCTTGTTTTAGGACCTTTTGAGCTCAAAGTCCCATGCAAGCACGTAATTGTTGTAACTTTACATGCTAGATCGATTGTAGAAGCATAGATCTACCTTTTGATCAAGGGTTGTACATCATAAATCGAAGATTTAGTGAGTGGATGTGATCGACTCGACGAGTCCACGGTTTCTGTCCCATATCAGTTGAGGGTCAAAAGGACCCAGTTGAGTGTGGAAAGGTTTAAGGGAGTCCCGAGGAGTGACCCAACGTTCTGGACTAAGCCCTTGTTCTGGAAGTTCATGGGACTCGGCGAGTGCATGAACGGACTCGGCGAGTCCAAGACAATCTTCTAAGGATGAAGATGAACTCGATGAGTTGTTCATAAAACTCGACGAGTCAAGGACAGGACCTGTGTATCGGTTGAAGATGAACTCGACGAGTTGTTCATATAACTCGGCAAGTCGGATGAGGATTCAGTCGATGTTCAATTAGAAGGAAAACTCGTCGAGTCATCGCCTAACTCGACGAGTAGAGACGGGTATAAGGACAAATGGAAGGATAGGGACTCGGCGAGTTGGCGAGCCAACTCGGCGAGTCAGGTCAACTGGAAGTCGACTTTGACTTTGACTTAGTCATAGGTAAAATGGTCATTTTACCCTAAGAACAGTTAACAGTGTATGACTAAGTGTTTTGTGGGAATTATAGCCGGAGGATTTCCGGAGCAGCAGCGGAAGCAGTCATAGGATTCCCGCACAGATCAGCAGCCACTACGAAGTGAGTTACCTTCCAGTAGTGGTGGGTCTACGGCCACAATGCCGGCCCACTAGTAGGAGTTGTATGTTAGGTGATTGTCTTTGTGATATCATCTATGTTTGCTACTACCTGATATGTTATATGCTGGCATGATATGTTATATGTGATAGTAGTATAGTTCGGTTGTTAGGACCGAAGGGTAGGTCAGACACCCCAGATATGTCTGACAGTATGTGATGATATGTTTATATTCTGGCATGATATGTTATAAATGAGAGTGGAAGTAGGAGGGGAATAGTTGTAACACCATGATTTTCAAAGCAAAATTTTTCATTTAAATAATCAATTTAATATTAAAACACTTGTTTAAAATCTTATTCATATTCGAATTACAAAACATAGTTCCATTTTCATTTGAATAGGCAACCAGGATCCTCCAAAATACAACTCTTTCCTCGGTGTGTACAATCGAGCCGATGCCATTCCGCGTTACTGAAAGAACCTGAAACAACATAACATAATACTGTAAGCACGAAGCTTAGTGAGTTCCCCAATATACAACTTACGCACATACGCCTTTCCAGGCCCGACCTTCCGGTCCATGTGTCTCAGGGGACTTCCGTCCCTGCTGGGTAAACCTTCCGGCCTTACCCACGCCGACCTTCCGGTCCATCACACATCATATCGCCTTCCGGCCCATAACATATTGCCTTCCGGCCCATAACATATTGCCTTCCGGCCCATAATATAATCGCCTTCCGGCCCATAACATACATAGCACATATAACACATAACTTACCACATATAGCATACATATCACATATCATATCCGACCTTCCGGTCACACAGTCAAACCCTTCCGGGTACAGTATAGTGAGAAGACTCACCTCGCGGACACTGGAAGATAGCAACTCCTGAAATCTCTTGCACTTGATCCTCCGAGCTACAAGCTCCCTGTCTCATCATATATCTCTTTTTAATACTTCTATCTTCCACGTTAACTGACCCTAAAACGTTACACACAGGTCAACTCGGGTCAATGGCCATCTCGACTGGACTCGGCGAGTACCCTGGCGACTCGGCGAGTCTAGTCGTCCTCACCAATTCCTGCATGATCCCTTTCTACTCGTCGAGTATCCCTCTTGACTCGACGAGGTCCTCGTGGAAGAATCGCGGGGCCACCCCGACTCTACTCGCCGAGCCTGAAGAACAAACTCGGCGAGTCCCAGTGAATCTTCAAGCTACTCGCCGAGTCTGATCATCCGACTCGGCGAGTCCACGCCATGCAGTCGATCGAACTGCTTCCTGAGATACATATATTCTCGAATATACAAACATGGGACCTTCTGGACCTCTAAGGGTCCTAATACAAGGTTATAAACGTTGAATAACAACACAACAATCCATCTAGACTCCAAATGGGTTCCATAAACCCTAAATCTATATACACATCAATCACAGGAGAATGTAATCCGAATTATTACCTGAATGATGCACCTTCCATGTCCCCAAACTTCAGAACTCGAACTCCCTGCAGTTCCTTTAGCTAAAACCCTTCTCCTCCTTGCACAACAATTCCTTCAAGGTCACCAATGGCCTTCAAGCTTGTTCTAGCCGCCCCAGTCGCCTAGGGTTCTTCCCAATCGATCAAAAGTCGTGAAATGACGGCATAATAACCCTTATATACGACCCAATACTGAACGGCTAGGGTTTCCGCTGAACAGCGTCGACTCGCCGAGTCTATATCTGGACTCGTCGAGTCCAGTCGCGGACCCGCGACCAAGTCTGCGACCCTACTCGGCGAGTCTGGCTCCAACTCGCCGAGTCTCCCCTTTAAAACACCCCCAAAATGCAACTTAGCAATACTTGAGATTTTGGGCTGTTACAATTCTCCCCCACTAGAATCAGACTTCGCCCTCGAAGTCTCACTCTGAAATTAGCTCCGGATGCTGCCCCCACCTATCACGTTCCAGACCACAGTTCATTTCCGATCCCCTCCGGCGCTGCCACTGAACTAACACCAGAGGTATCCCCTTGCTCCTCAGAACCTCGATCTTCCGTTCTCTGATGACTACTGGCTTCTCGGCACAATTCAGGCTTGCATCCACCTGAATGTCTTCTAATGGAGACACTGCCGACTCATCGGCTACATACTTCCTCAATTGCGACACATGAAAAGAAATATCATGGATTTGTCTTAAATCCATGGGCAACTCCAACCGTTAGGCCACCCGGCCTACTCCCGCAACCTCATGAAAAGGCCAAATGTACCGGGGCCCCAACTTGCCCCTCTTCTTGAATCGAATCACTCCTCTCCAAAGAGAGGCCTTCAGGAGTACTAAGTCATCGACCTGAAACTCAAGCTCGGACCGGCGTCTGTCCGCATAACTTTCCTGTTGGCTCTGGGCGGTCAACAACCTCTGTCTCGTCTGCTGGATCTGTTCTGAATCCCAACAATCACTTGACCAATAAGGGTTAGGAAACCATGAACCACCGGATCCCCAATCCAAAGCCCACTTTGTCCATTCCGGACCGACTGAGAGATCCATTCTCACTCTCAGAGCAACTCTCACAAGTTCTCCCCTTGCCACTACATACACATACTGAACTAGTCCCAACACCCGCAGGTGGAAAGACCCGATACACTGATGATATCCTCGAACATCTCCCAAGATGAACCACTACATCCACCCTACACTCTGATCAGATTCACACTGAGAATTTAAAATTTTCTCTCTCCATGCATCCCTTCTGAGCCTCAACAGACATCCCAACCGGATGGGTTCCTACTCCACTGCCGCGAACACGATGCTCAAAACCATACTCGAAATACTCTAACCATAACTCTGCTCTGCAGCTTTCACTTTCGTGAACTTGCACCCCCTTCGGAGTTACATACCCTCCTCTTTTCCTTTTCCACGGAACCCTCTTGAACATAATGCCACTCCAACCGGTGCCACGGTGCTCGCCCCAAGCGACACCACCCTTTTTGCGTAACTGCTATTCACATACTCTGGTTCTCATTGCAGGGGCTCTCAATCCCATGCGCTCTCTCCACTCATCAAAATCACTGCCTCCGCTAAACAAGATCAATAACCCGGGGCCAGACCTTCCAATGCAATCACACTGCAACATACGCGATCCGTAAATCTCAAACTAATCCAGCAATACCAACAGAGTCTCCAGTATGACTGGACCGACTCTCATAACACATACTAGCCACTCGAGGCTATATCTCTGTGGGTCCGTACACCCAAACTCTGCGAACCCTCAGGTTCTAACTCTGGGAACCTTCCGGTTCCAGCTCTAGAAACATGCACAACATAATCCCGTGGGATTTATGCAGTACAACCCATCACGTACCTCAAACGTACCAATACTCTGATCGCAAAATTCCGATTACTTACTCAAGCTTGATCCCGGCCTCCTCTCAGGCCTCCACAATTAAATGCCCTAGGTCTGTATCTCGCCCCGCATACCCAACACTCGCTCTCGTCGGCCTATACTTTGCGCTGACAAACACTGCCGAATCCCAACAGCTAAGCACCCTCACATACTCATCGATCTCCCGGAGAATTTTACAATTCTCCCCCACTAAAGCACTGACTAACTGCCACCGATCGTCATTAACGACCTTTCAGAACCATCCTGCACAAAGAGAACATTTACCCACTGGCTGCTTCCCACAAGCGTAAGCAACCCTCAGCAAAACACATCTCCTCCCTGATCAATCCGCTCAAAAGAATCCGATCTTTCAATTATCCACTCCACAACTGCAGATGCTACCCGACATTCAACCCAGTGCCGCATCTCCACTATCAACCCTCACGAACGATGACCAACGGAATTCCCAAGCAATAACCCATAACCAAACCCACAACCTGCCAAAGGTTGAATATCGCATCGAAAACTGCACAAGGCTACCGGCACCAAAACACCAAACTATAATCATACTAAACCATCAGGGAACAACGAATGCCAAGCGAAAACCTGAAGCACCAATCCATAACCATGCCAAACCCGCGAAACAACGAATACCGCATCGAAATCCACACCAGACACCAGCACAAACAATACGCCACAATCAACGCAAGCTAATCAAGACATCAAGAGAGCATCATACCCGCAGCTGCCTCCGGCACTGCTCCGTCTCCCTCTGCCGCAAGCCGATAAGCACGACCCTGAGCCCTTGGGCTCTGCTCCATCCTGTCCTCTTCCTGAACTCCTCAAGGTGGCCGATGCTAGAGCCTGCACCGGTCCTGCAGGAAACTGTGGACGGTTGACCCTCAAATGTCCAACCTGCCGATACTGACAACAAATCCTGAAATCCCGAATTGGCACTGACTGCCGACAATCCCGTGCACCGTGCCCCTCCTTTCCGCACTTGCGGCATGCACCACTGGACCAACAAGCTCCGGTGCCATCTCTCTCACACTTCCCACAAGTGTGACCGCTCCGATCCCCCATTCTAACGTCTACGGTCATGGACCGTTTCGGCGCCGACTGCGACTGCATCGGGGCCTGTCTCATCTCACGCAACTGCAACTCAACCTCTAACTCACGCCACATGGCGGCCTCCTGCGATACCAACACGGTCTCGCGCCTCTGCGCAGACACGAACTGTCTGATACCCCCCCCCCCTTGAGTATACTCGGATATCGGGACATCTGAGCCTGCTCCGAAGCGAACTCAGGACAAAACATCGCCCTCTCAATAAACACCCCGGTGCTGTCAGTCACCGACTCCAAATCCTGCTTCAGCTTAAGGAACTTCCGAGCCAATTTCTCCTTTTCATCCCACGGAACATAGCGAGTACTGAACATCCCTCCGAATTGATCCCATGAAACCGCAGCCCTCTGCGCATCGGAAGATGACCTCGTGGTCAATCTCCACCAATCCTTCGCCCCGAGCCTCAATAGGTTCAGAGCACACCCCACCCTCTGATCAGCAGGGCATAAACTCGTGGAGAAACACCCCTCCATGTCTGATAACCATCTCATAGCAACAATCGGGTCCTGAACTCCATCGAATGTGGGAGGCTTCGCATAATAGAAGTTCCGATACTGGAAACCCCGACTAGCCCCTTTCTTTGCCGTTGCTACAGCCGTTGTAACCGCCGCGGCAGCCGTCTCTGCGAGAGTCGTATATCGCTCATCAAACTACTTCAATCATAGTGGTCCTGATCGACCCAAACAATTCTGGCGACTCAGCCCGCAACAATGCAGCAACCTCATCACGCAGGATCTCGCGAATCCTCGCATCCCGCTCGCTCGTACTCGTCCGATCGATAACCGGATAACAAGATAGCCACAAGCATCATCCACTACGAACCATGGTACTCATCCCATGACATCCCTCCTCAACATGCTTCGGTGAATGGTACCTGAACCATAGCACCACTCCTCAATCTGCTCCTATGTATAGCACTCGGACCACAACATCTATCTCAATCTGTTCCGATGTATGGTGCCCTGACCATAACATCACTCTGTATCCGCTCCGATGTATGGTATTCGAACCATAACATCACTCCTCAATCTGTTCCTTAGGACCTTCAGAATGCCCCCTGTATCAAGTATGGGTCCTCTGCTTTCAGTAGTACGGGCCCATACTACCTGCCACATCTACCCATACTTTCCACACGGACCATCCCAGAGTTCCTAAGTAGCTGATAAATCTGCTCTTTCACCCATCTCATCGCGCGTGCTCGCTTTCCAGCGAAATCTTCTACTCTACCCGCGCACTCATCTGGCTAGGTTTACTCCCTAGTCCCTTCCACTGTCCTCCCACTTCTTTGCTATCAGCTGCTGAAGAGTTCCTAATGATGCCAGCCCTCTACCTCCTGAGTATCGTCATACTCACTTAGTAGCTGACTCCCATCATCGATAACTCCACAAAGCACAAAGCAAGCAGCATTCGAGCATTGAAGCATACATAGGACTCCCCATCTGTGGTAGCTCCACCTTCTCGGCTCATCCTCGGAAGTACCTCTGTACCCCGTAGCTTTACCCCTTGTGCGTTCTAACTAGATACTCTCACTCATCACATACACACAAAAGCATAACGCACATATAACAGCACACCCTAGACTAAGGTATCACAAATCAGGCCACTCTAGTCCTAAGATATGAAATACCTAGCCTGTCTCTAGCATGCAATAATATCTCATAAAGTGCACAATAGATATTCCATATTACAAAAGTAAGGGTATTTTGGGAAATCACCGTTTGGCTCTGGCTGATTGTACACACCGCTCTTTCTTGCTTTCTCTTTGAACTCTTATTCACTTTTAGAAAACTATTTATTTGAAAACCTTTTCTTAATTCCTCAGTTTGAGTCCAGACTCACCCGTAGGCGCGTCCGAATCCCTCAAACCAAGGCTCTGATACCAATTTGTAACACCATGATTTTCAAAGCAAAATTTTTCATTTAAATAATCAATTTAATATTAAAACACTTGTTTAAAATCTTATTCATATTCGAATTACAAAACATAGTTCCATTTTCATTTGAATAGGCAACCAGGATCCTCCAAAATACAACTCTTTCCTCGGTGTGTACAATCGAGCTGATGCCATTCCGCGTTACTGAAAGAACCTGAAACAACATAACATAATACTGTAAGCACGAAGCTTAGTGAGTTCCCCAATATACAACTTACGCACATACGCCTTTCCAGGCCCGACCTTCCGGTCCATGTGTCTCAGGGGACTTCCGTCCCTGCTGGGTAAACCTTCCGGCCTTACCCACGCCGACCTTCCGGTCCATCACACATCATATCGCCTTCCGGCCCATAACATATTGCCTTCCGGCCCATAACATATTGCCTTCCGGCCCATAATATAAACGCCTTCCGGCCCATAACATACATAGCACATATAACACATAACTTACCACATATAGCATACATATCACATATCATATCCGACCTTCCGGTCACACAGTCAAACCCTTCCGGGTACAGTATAGTGAGAAGACTCACCTCGCGGACACTGGAAGATAGCAACTCCTGAAATCTCTTGCACTTGATCCTCCGAGCTACAAGCTCCCTGTCTCATCATATATCTCTTTTTAATACTTCTATCTTCCACGTTAACTGACCCTAAAACGTTACACACAGGTCAACTCGGGTCAATGGCCATCTCGACTGGACTCGGCGAGTACCCTGGCGACTCGGCGAGTCTAGTCGTCCTCACCAATTCCTGCATGATCCCTTTCTACTCGTCGAGTATCCCTCTTGACTCGACGAGGTCCTCGTGGAAGAATCGCGGGGCCACCCCGACTCTACTCGCCGAGCCTGAAGAACAAACTCGGCGAGTCCCAGTGAATCTTCAAGCTACTCGCCGAGTCTGATCATCCGACTCGGCGAGTCCACGCCATGCAGTCGATCGAACTGCTTCCTGAGATACATATATTCTCGAATATACAAACATGGGACCTTCTGGACCTCTAAGGGTCCTAATACAAGGTTATAAACGTTGAATAACAACACAACAATCCATCTAGACTCCAAATGGGTTCCATAAACCCTAAATCTATATACACATCAATCACAGGAGAATGTAATCCGAATTATTACCTGAATGATGCACCTTCCATGTCCCCAAACTTCAGAACTCGAACTCCCTGCAGTTCCTTTAGCTAAAACCCTTCTCCTCCTTGCACAACAATTCCTTCAAGGTCACCAATGGCCTTCAAGCTTGTTCTAGCCGCCCCAGTCGCCTAGGGTTCTTCCCAATCGATCAAAAGTCGTGAAATGACGGCATAATAACCCTTATATACGACCCAATACTGAACGGCTAGGGTTTCCGCTGAACAGCGTCGACTCGCCGAGTCTATATCTGGACTCGTCGAGTCCAGTCGCGGACCCACGACCAAGTCTGCGACCCTACTCGGCGAGTCTGGCTCCAACTCGCCGAGTCTCCCCTTTAAAACACCCCCAAAATGCAACTTAGCAATACTTGAGATTTTGGGCTGTTACAATAGTCCCCAAGTTCGGTTGTTAGGACCGAAGGGTAGTTCGGACACCCCAGATATGTCTGGTAGTATGTTTATGTTATGATATATGTGATAGTAGCAGTAGGGGTGGAATAGTCCCCGAGGGTCGGTTGTTAGGACCGACGGGTAGGTCGGCACTCCAGAATGGCTTGACACAGGTAGGTCGGCACCCCAGAATGGTCGTACCGGGTAGGTCGGGCACCCTAGAATTGTCGGGAAGTATGTATGCTATGTGATTGTATGGTATTTTGTACGATGGAGGAACTCACTAAGCTTTGTGCTTATAGTTACAGTTTTGGTTTCAGGTACCTCTTCAGCGAAGGGGAAGGAGCTGGCACGGTAGCGGCACATCAGACACACACATTGTTTTCCGCATTATGAGTTATTCTGGGATTTGTACTCTAACATTATTATGTTTTTACGATTCGGTTTCCAGACACGAGACATGTTTTTATGAAATGATATGATCGGTTGATATTTTGTTACAAATGTTTTACAAATCACTTAATAAAAAATGATATTTTTGGACGTAAAAATTGGGTCGTTACACTAATCCTCTTCCTGCTTCAACTCGTCGAGTTTGGCAAAGACTCAACGAGTTATTCTTCGATACTAACATCGAGTCTAGCTTCATCCGAATCGCCGAGTTGTATGAACAACTCGTCGAGTTATCCTTCATCGTATGAACATGTCCAGACTGTGACTCGCCGAGTTGTATGAACAACTCGTCGAGTCTATTCCTGAGGCAAGAAGATTGTCTTGGACTTGTCGAGTCATGACGTAGATTCTCCGAGTCTCATGCATGCTATTACTATACAGTCGATTCTAGTCGATTTCATTGCATCCACTTCGTAGATCTGGGCTTCTAGGGCTGGTTTTACATGTAAAGTTTCCAACTTTACGTGCATGCACAAGAGAATGGGGCTTAAACACCAAAATCATCCAACAATAAGCACTTAGGGTTTGGAGCAAGGTTATATCTGCATAAAGGTAGCTACATTGAGCTCCTAGAGCTCAATAACATCCAGATCTATGGTTTCCATCCCAAGCAGAGTTCGATTCTCGAGTTTGAATCATATAAAGTTCCAAGAGAACCATAAACAAGCATAAAAGAGGGTTTAATGGAAGAATAAGAAAGGTGATAACTTTATTACAAGAATATGTAGCAAAAGGAAGCTAGATTCTGGATCTCCTTTCTCTTCTTCTACAACTCCCAAGCTAGCACAAAACACTCAAGCTAAACAATGGGGACTAGGGTTTATAGAGTAATGCTCTGGAGGTGCTGGAGGCTGGGATGGGAGGCTATAATGACGTTTAAATAAGGTACAAACCCTTGGATTTAGGGATTCACCCAGACTGGCGGACTTGCCGAGTTCGGGAAACGGACTCGTCGAGTCGCCTACTAAAAACACGTGCAAAACTCGCCTCTACTCGTCGAGTCGGGCTACTGACTCGTCGAGTTCCTCATAAGAAGGGAAAATACTATATTTAAATTACATACCAGAAATGGGGCGTTACACCAAATGTTACTCTGCAAATGTTTTCAAACTTCGTTGTTTTCCCGATCAACATTCGCCAAATCAACCTCAAACCCAAACCCAACCCCAAATCCAAACCCAAATGCAACAACAATTCCAACTTGTCGATGAGTTGGATGACTCGGAAGAAGAAGAGAGTTCCCGAACTCAGCCCATACCACTAGGGGTAAGCGCGGTGCGGTTCGGTGCGGTTATTAGCCAAAACCTCACCACTAACCGCAAATGCGGTTAATCCATTTTCAAAATCGCATGGTGCGGTTAGGCGGTTATTTTTGCGGCGGGGTTTTGTTTTTTCTGTGTTACGGTTATTAACCGCATGAATTTGGTGCGGTTATTTTATGTGGTTTTTAACCACAGTTTAGAACTCAAATAGTTTTAAGAGTTCAAACATATTACTTGTAATAATAATAAAAACCATAAGGTATAAGACAATTAACTATTTAACTTAAACCACAAACAACTAATATCTTAAAAACGTCAAATCAATAGTAATTAACAATAAATATCTTAAAATTTTCTAATTTTACCATTTTTCGAAAGTTAAACATAAAAAAAACCAACATTTTTGTCTTTTATTATTTTATCCGTCTTTCATTCATGAAACTTGTCTTATTTTTAATATTTAATAAACTAATAATTGATAAAAAAAAAATTGTATATAATATATGCGGTGCGGTGCGGTTTTTTTTGCGGTTTTTGGAAACTAATAACCGCACCGCACAGCAAATTTGCGGTTTTTGAAAAACAGAAAACCTCACCATCGGTTTTTATTGCGGTTGCGGTTTTTCGGTTGCGGTTTATGCGGTTTTTGCGGTTAATTTTAGTTGCGGTGCGGTTTTTGCTCACCCCTACACACCACCCCACAACGACGCAAAGGAACACAACAAACGCGCGAGAGTGTTGCACAACCGGGAAGACAAAAGTCAATACCATCGCTTCCACAAGAAGAGCGAGTTTTGGTAAAAGCTTGGGTTGACATTTCTGAGGATTCGAAGACGGGAAATGCACAACCGGGAGATCATTTTCGGTTTCGCATTTTAGAATAGTTTCTGGAGGAACTAGGAAAAGATGGCGACTACCGTACGAAACACCAAATGAATTCAAAGTTTCGAGAAATAGCAAAAGGGTTTCAAAAATAAACGAGTCGTACAACAACCTAAAAAACCAACGAAAAAGCGGCCAAGGTGATGAAGAAATACTTCAAGAAGCTTTGCAATTTTACCTTGAGTAAGTCGGAAAACCATTCAAGTGGCACAATTGTTGGAAATTATTAGTTAGAAGTCCTAGGTGGAAAAAACACGAGCAAGATTTTTTTTAGTACAACAATCAAAGCGAACGAAAATAGGCTCTAGTGGTTACACAACTTCCTCCGATGCTCGGGTCGGTCTAGATTTAAATCAGGAGGACGAACTTAAGCTAGAACAAATTGACCGACCGATGGGTAGGGACAAAGCAAAGAGGAAGGGAAAAGGGACTTCTTCGGGTGCATTGGATTTCAGCAAGGACCATTGACGAAATGTGTAAAATAACAGCGTCGTTTGATCGATATAATCTTAATTTCACTGAACGTATGGCGTTCGACAAAGAAAAAGAAGAAGCAAGGAAGAAGGAGCGCGCGGAGACACAAGAAATGGAGGATATGAAGTTTTTGATGGAAAACACCGATCGTCTCTCGGGACCAGCTCTCGAGCTCGTGATGAAGAAGAGAGAAAAAATATGAAAAAATATTTTCCATAGGTTGTTGTTGGTTTGTTTGTGTTTTTTTATTTTTTTTTAATATTCTACTTTTTCAAATCTTAGGTTTATTGTAAATTTTATTTTAATTAATGAAATGCATTTTCTTTTTAATTAAATTTTTGTTTATTATTAATTTAAAAATTATAAATCATAAAAATGAATAAATTTTATTTAAAAAATTTTTTAAAAAAACAAATAGTGAAGGAATCTTCTCACCCATTCCTTGGGTTTAGGTGAGGGAAAGAAAAGTAAGGGAAAATGTGTTGTGACCCACAAAAAATGATAGAAGTTTCGCCACCCACTACCTCTGGTTTTATCAACAATATATATATATATATATATATATATATATATATATATATATATATATATATATATATATATATATATAGGAGCAGGTTGATTAAAGACTATACTAATTTTGTGAAACTGTGAGACGCAATCTAAAAATAAGTTTAAAACACAAAATAAAAGGAAATTTCTGAAAATTCTTTTCTTAATTATTATTTTCGTCACTTTTTTTACTTAAAAAAATTACCGTTTTTTTAAATACATGAAATATTCTAATAGAATATTACATTATAAATATTCTATTGTGATTTTTAGAATGTTAGAATATTCGACTAGATTTGGCAGTTATGTAAAATATTATAATATTCTACTAGAATATTCTTATATTCTACTAGAACATGTAGAAAAACGGTTTTTTTTTTTAATTTTCTGGTATTGTTTTTAATTTTTTTTTTTTGGAAAATATAAATGACGAAAATCATATTTGAAAAAAAAATCAAAAATTTTAAATTATTTTTTATTTAAATTTTTTGTTATCTACAAAATAAGTGGATAGGATTGCGTCTCACGGTCTTATAAAATTAGGCCGTCCCACATTAACCTAACCCTATATATATATATATATATATATATATATATATATATATATATATATATATATATATATATATATATATATATATATATATATATATATATATATATATATACATATATATATATATATATATATATATATATATATATATATATATATATATATATATATATATATATATATATATATATATGGCTTATGGAATATGTGTTTGTCATGTACCTAAGTTTTTATATAGAAGCCTTCAAACAATGTAGTTTTGATCCATTTATATCCAAACTAATCATGATATATCGTTTACTATTCTTCCTTAATCATATGATTTACTAAATCGATCAAATTTAATTTCTTTTTCTTTATTGTATCTAAAAACTTAAAGCATTAAAAGTCATGACCAATTTAATCAACCTTAGTAAAATCTAAATGAAAACTAATAGAATAAAAGATAAAAGAAGAACATGTCATAACTTAATGAAGCTTTTTACAAAATCATTGGATATATTTTTTCAACTGAAAGACAAAACGCTTGAGTTATATTCGTTAAAAATAATATTGGTTTTTTATTTTCTTTATAAACTTCAATAATTATTTGCAATATATATATATATATATATATATATATATATATATATATATATATATATATATATATATATATATATATATATATATAATTGATCTGTTTCATTCTATAATTGAACTTAATTCAACGTTTTTCTATTAAAACAAAACTAAAAGATAATGAAATTGGATTTGTTTTGTTTAAAACTACGACGTTTAAAAGATTTTATAACTAAGCTTAGCTACAGAACAACCACATATTTATTTTTCTCATATATATATATATGTATATATATATATATGTGTGTGTGTGTGTGTGTGTGTGTGTGGATCTTCAAAGATTATTTTGATAGCGAAAAAGGGTTTCATATGGTGAAAACGAAACCTTAGCTTAAGAAAGATTTTATAAAATAAAATTACACCAATATATATATATATATATATATATATATATATATATATATATATCATATACCTATATGTGAAACCCTTTTCTGCAAGATGAAGATACTTACGTCGATGAGCAGCTTGCCTGCTTAAATTCCTCTCAGCCTTACATCAGCCCCACGTGACAGTGGGATTCAAGAAACGACGTCGTTTATTTGTTGATGAAAGATGCCTTCCTGCTTCCGGTCAGCCTGACCTCACGATGAGGCAAAATACTTTGCCCATGGGTTTTCTTTCTGGCGGGGTTTCCCCAAAGCAGCTTGCCACTCTTGCATCCCCTTTTACCGCCACTTCCCCTTCATTGCAATTGAATCACCCTCTTGACTTCCTCTTCACGTCGACTCCTCTTCACGTCGACTCCTCTTCACGCCGACTCGATGTTTATTCTATATTTAAGGTCAAAGATTCTCCGGTTTCTCTTTTAATAATCGTACCACTAAATTGATTTTCCTGGTTGATGTATTGGAGAGCATCTGTCTTCGGCGAGAATTACTGGCGATAATTAGCAAGGATTCAAATTCAAATGACTTAAAAGATGATTGTTCAGAGACATTCGATTTGGGGATTTATTGGCGATCATAGCAAGATGAAAGAGGTAAGATACCAATGTGGTGGAAGTACACCATTCACTTCCATCGGCTAACCCACCACCATACATCAACCATACACTGTCACCCGGTCATCTCTCTCTATACTACCTAAAGTTTCGTGAGTTTTTTTATATCTCAGGGAACAATACGAAGTGGTTCACCAGTATCTTATCTTTCAACAATTTAGTTTTTAGTTTTTGATTTCTGTTTTTTCTATTTTACCTTTGTTGCTTGAAGTCTTTTCTTCAAGATACTGCGTTATATCTTGTAAAGAGCTTACATAAATTTTGAAACTCTATTTCATATGTTTTGCTTTTCCCAAATCATCATGGTTTTTATTTTGTGTTTCTTGTTTAATCAGAAACGATGGTATGGAAGCCAAGATCACAGCGTTGCTTATTCCTTATGAAGGTAATCGTTGATTTTCTTGCGTAACTCCTCTCTCTCTCTCTCTCTCTCTCTCTCTCTCTCTCTTATTTACATATTATGCCTTCTGCTTGCATCTCACGCCCTTTGCGGTTTCCCGGTTTCATTATCGGTATGTTATTCGTAAATTCACACAAAATTTCCCCTAATTTGTCCTTTATTTTCTCCACCAAATTAATGTTGTAGAATCTCTTTTAATTTAAGACTCTCTTTCCACGTTATGAAACTCATTTTTTCTACAAAAATAAGTCTAGATATCTCTCACAAAATTTCAAAAAACTACTTTTTTCGAAAAAAAATTTCATATAATAATATGAACAATTTTACATTGTTAAGTTGTGAAATATGATTTACATTTAGTTCTATTATTGTTATAGGGAAATAAAACAAGCTTCATGGGCTAGATTATTAGTATTCTTTGAACTTATTGTCAACTTACTGGTATAAATATATCACTAAATAGTTATATTAATGTAACCTAAATGTACCCTAAATGTACCAAGCCATTGGAAAGAATCAATAAAATATCTCTCTCTTTCTTTCTCTCTTTCTCTCTCTCTCTCCCCCCCTCTCTCTCTCTTTCTCTCTCTCTTTCTCTCTGTAACATCCCAAAATTCAAGGCCAAAAATTTTGTTTTTAAATAAGTTATAACATAAAACCATCGGTATAAAAACATTCATAAAGATATCTCATGTCACAACCACTATCTAAATAATCCAAAACATGTCCCCATAAAAACCATTTTGTCAAAATTAAAATAAATCAGAGTACATTCCCAGGAAGCTCCATGCGAAAAACATGAGTGTGTGTGTGTGTGATGCACTGCCACACCGCCGGCTCCTTCCCCTTGGACGAAGAGGTACCCGAAACCAAAACTAAAACTGTAAGCACGAAACTTAGTGAGTTCCCCCCATCATACCCATAGCACATAATCATCGGTATCTTTCAACCGGTAACCGGGAGCTACCATCCCCTTCGGTATCTTTCAACCGGTAACCGGGAGCTACCCTCCCCTTCGGTATCTTACAACCGGTAACCAGGAGCTACCCTCCCCTTCAGTGTCTTTCAACCGGTAACCGGGAACTATCCTCCCTTTCTATATCTTTCAACCGGTAACCGGGAGCTACTCTCCCCTTTGGTATCTTTCAACCGGTACCTGGGAACTAACATCCCCTTCGGTATCTCTCAACTGGTATCTAGGGACTATTTCACCCCTATCCCTATTACATATTACAGGTCATAACATATTTGTTTCACAATAACATACATAATAATAATGAGTCACATAATGACATATCATAATCATATTGATATACATGCATGGGTTTTGTCCACCCCTTCGGTATCTTTTAACCGGTAATTGTCCTCGGTATCTTTCAACCGGTAACCAGGGCTAGCATGCCCTACTACTACTGAACACATTCTCAGCATAGATATAGCAACCAAACAATTATCACAAAGATAACCATCTCAACCATAATCACATACTGGTGGGCCAACATTGGTGCCTTAGACCCACCCCTACTGGAAGGTAACTCACATCGTAAGGCTGACTGCTAAAAAGCTGATCGACAAATGTCTGACTGCTGTTCCGGTGATCCTCCGGCTATAATTCCCATAAAACACTTAGTCAGACACTGATAACTGCTCTTAGGGTAAAATGACTATTTTACCCCTGACCAAGTCAAAGTCAAAGTCAAAGACAAGGTCAACTTCCAGTTGACCTGACTCGCCGACTTGGGCCTCCAACTCGTCCCTACCCTTCATTTGTCCTTCTTCACGCTTCTACTCGTCGAGTTTAGCAATGACTCGACGAGTTCTCCTTCTAAAACAACCCCGAATGAACCTTCATCTGACTCGTCGAGTTGTATGAACAACTCGTTGAGTTCATCCTCGTCCTACAAACAAGTCCTGTTCTTGACTCACCGACTTGTATGAACAACTCGTCGAGTTCATCTTCAACAGTTGGGAGATTTCCTTGGACTCGCCGAATCTGCTCATGCACTCGTCGAGCCCTATGAACTCTAGGTCTATGGCTAAGTCCAATGCGTCGGGTCACTCCCCGAACCCTTCTAAGGCCATTCTAACACTCACTGGGTTCCTTTGATCCCTAACAGAAAAGGGAAGTCAAGCCTCGGACTCGCCGAGTCCCAAGAACAACTTGTCGAGTCAAGGTTGTCCAAGTCTCATTTCTTGGTTTCTGATGTACAACACTTGTCCAAATGATAGATCTAGGCTCCAAAGATCGATCTAGCACGTAAAGTTACGAACTTTACGTGCATGCATGGGATTATGAGCTAAAAAGACCCTAAAAGAAGCTATTGAGCTGCATGAGGCTTTCCATGGGTGCAAGGGCAGTCCCTTTCTGCCTTCTAACCCTTTAATGAGCCTAGATCTGAAACCTTAACCCCCACCATGCTTGAAATCATGGTTGATCACCAAGAATGGCTTATAAAAGCCCTAAATCTCCCCCAAAAGGGATCTAATACAAGAAGGAGCAAGGTGACGACTTTATAGCTTCCAAGGACTGTAGATGATGTACAAGTTTGACTCCTCTTGCCAATCTCTTGGTTCCTCAAGCTTCTCCTTCCTTCTTGCCACCACAAACCATCAAGAATCATTAAAAAGGCCTTAGATCTTCACCAAGGACGATTAGGGTTTGATGAGAGGGGGGTTCTGAGAGCATAAGGGACGAGGGAGGCTGAATAAGACGTTTAAATAGGGTGAAAACCCTTGGATTAGGGTTTTGTCCAGCCAGAGTCTACTCATCGAGTCATGCCGCCGACTCGACAAGTTCGCCACTTAACCCTCGGGTCCAAGTCGCTACTACTCGACGAGTTGTCCATCAACTTGCCGAGTCTTAGTCCAAATTGAAAAACACTTGAATGAAATACACACCAGGAACCGGGTGATACACACACACACTCTCTCTCTCTCTCTCTCTCTTGCTGTCTCTCTCTTGTTTTTGTATGTAGACATAGTCGATCATTTCGATCGTGGAACCACGTTAAATAATGTAGACTAAATTACTTAAATTGTCTCTATGGTTTAGTCAAAATTACATGTTTCGTCCCTAACTTTTTTTTTTGCACTCGGGCCATCCTTATAGTTTGTTTTTGTTTCGTTTTTGTTCCATGTTGGACATGAAAAGACTATATTACCCTTATTTTATTATTTAAATAATTTCTTAAGAATTGTATAATTAAGTCCCATAAAATTAAGAAATATTATTAAAATATCAAGGAGCCCATCACCCCACTTTTATCCCAATCCACGTGATTCCCTTCCATTCCACCTTTGTTTTTTTCTGGTTAGACCTTCGCCCGCTCAAGTCGGAATTGTATAGAACTATAGATAAACACCTCAAATTCTAACATGAAACTCAAAACTAAATTATAAGATTTGAATTTGAAATAAAAAAAACTAACCTGAAACCTAACAAAATTATGAGATTAAAAAAAAACCTAAAACTCCAAATCAAAACTTGCACTAAACTCAAAAATTAACCTTTAATCTGAAACTCAAATATTGATTTGCATAAATATGAAACTTAAAATCATGTCTAATTTCACAAACTAAAAATTGAAAATTAACAAGTCACCATGTCTACATCCATTTTCATCACCAAAATCGATATGTCATGAACAAATCCACCCTAAATCTAAAATCTTGAAATCTTTGTTTCGGGAAACAGAATTTGAAATATGGTTTTGCATCTATTCATGACACCAAAAGTTACTCATTTTTTGGTTGAGGTTGTCGATGACTTCTTGTCTGAAAGTAAAAAATGGAGATGGATAAGAGCTAAGAAGATGACGATGATGAGGTCGTAACCAAAATAGAGCCCAAGAAATAGGGGCGAAAACGCACAATTAGTGATTCTTAACTGATATGGGCGAAGGTTCCAGTGGTGAGCGATTCAAACCATGGTTGGGGCTTTAGAGAAAAAGAAGTTGTCGTAAAGAAGTTGGTGAGGGTTGTTGTCATTGATAAGAAGGAGAATTTTCTGGAGACTATCTCGTTGCCTTGATTCGAAATATGAACTGTGGTTTATCGGAGACAATGGCCTTGGACCTACACCATACTCCAAAAATTCTCCAGCCACCTACTTTGTGCGTTTTCTTCTCGGTGAGATGGTTCCAACAATGGACGAGAGGGGGTGACAGAAGGGGTACCAGAGAAGAGAGGAACAAATTTGGTGATGAAGGAATGGGCGTGTAAAAGACAGAGAAGCGACAATTAGGTTAGGATTCCTTTTTTACTTATTTGAGATTTAATTAATTTACTCTAATTAATATAATAACAAATAACTTAACCAATTAAAAAATCCTATAAGGGCAAAAAAGTCATTCTAAGTCGGCAAAGGATCAAAACCGAAACAAAAACAAATTGCAGGGATTGCTCGAGTGCTAAAAATAAGTTACATACAAAACACATAATTTTGACCAAACCATAGTGATGATGGGTTTTAGCCATAAGAACTTTCCTATGTGCGCATGCAAAACCCTAATGCTTGGATCTAGGCTTTCTAATTAAACATGCTTTGAATCCAAGACTTCTAATGACTAATTAGGTATAAGAACAATACTAAATTAGATCTAGAATCATACCTTTGAATCTCTTGTTTGATCTTGTTGTCTTGGAGCTCTAGAGTCACAATTGTCACTCCTCTAATGGCTTACAAACACCAAATAGCAAAGAGGATGATTTGAGAGAGGAGAGGGGAGGAATTCGGCCAGGGGTTCTCTACTTTAGATCAAGTGCCGATTTCCCTTTGCCATAGGGTCTATTTATACTTGTAGACTCCTTAAGGGTTACAACTTAAACCCTAATTGGATAATCTTCTCTTAAAGCAATCCAAATCCATTCCTTAGATAGACTTGGACGATTTTAAGCTATCCTTAGCTTCTAGAATTCGTCCAACCCCTATCCAATATGGATTTACAGTCTAAAGTTTAACTATCAAACAATTGACAGTTTATACCCTCTTATTTAATTAATCTCTTTAAGTCACCAAATTAATATTAATTAATTTATGACTTATATTAATCAAATAACAATATTATTATTCCTTATATTATTCTCATAATATATTAATAATATTTATTCTCTCTTAATAAATCATCCTATCAAGTTGCTATGGTGAAGGTAACCCAAAAGGACTATGCACAACCGGGTCAAATACTTGCCTAATATAGTTGCAGCCTTAGACACTATTCCAACAGTCTCCCACTTGGATAAGTCTAGTAACTATATGCACAAGTACAATTCGATTTGCAATCGTAGCTCTCAAAGACGCTGTCAAACTCTGATCTAATCAATTTTTGTCCTTTAGATAAGGGATCGTACAGTCCTCTGTTAGATATCATGCTGACAATTCTATGGAATGATTAGTCTAGCATTTAGGTTTCTCGATCTCTGATTTATTTGACATAGAACTTAATCGAACACATCAATTCAGTTCTGACCGGGACCGGCACATAAGTCAAATCAAATCATCGAGCGGCCGAGATATCGCTTTTACCTTCTTAGGATAAAAGTTACAGATAAACTTCGACTTATATGCATTTACTTACTCATTAATCAACTATACACAACAATGCGTTTTATGACACCGAGTTACTGATGCGTTTTCGCATTAACAATGTACAATCAATTAACAAATAACAAACCATATATCTAGGTTTTAAGACTATATGATATTATCGTCTTGCGATCACCCTTTTATATCATATTCCATAAGGTGATTCCAGCAAGCGCGGGTTTGTTCCAATGCTCAAAACCAGTTCATAAGCACTCATGAACGTTGCAGCAATCTTTTGCTATGTCTAATACCATTTAGACAATCTACGCACCAATTCATGACAATCTTCATTCATATCTACTTCCAACATATGAACGATTGTGGACAATTTGAATAATTCGATTATTCTTAGTAAATTCAATTACTCTGGAAGTCAAAACATGCAAAATGAAACAATAGTTAAACAATTAACATAAGATAGGAACATTACTCATAAATAAAACTCCTTTATTTAATCATCAAATGTTAATTATATTTATCTATTACACGTCTCTACTACTATCTAATCTATGCTAATATCATCCTTCAGCCCAATACTCCTAGCATGCTGCAAGTGCTTAACCCTACTCAGTCCCTTCGTAAGCGGATCTGCTGGGTTATCTTCTGATGATATCCTCTTCACTACGAGTTGTCCTTCTTCAACACGATGTCTAATAAAGTGGTATTTTCTGTCGATGTGTCGTGATCTACCATGATCTCTCGATTCCTTGGTCAAGGCAACCGCTCCTTCATTATCACAGAAAATCTCCATGGGCTCCTTTATGGAAGGTACAACTCCAAGATCACCGATGAAGTTCTTCAGCCATATTGCCTCCTTCGACGCTTTGCTTGATGCAATGTACTCTGATTCGCACGTTGAATCAGCTACGGTTTCCTGCTTGGAACTTTTCCAAGTCACTACTCCTCCACTCAAGGTAAAGACCCAGCCCGACTGCGAACGGTAGTTGTCCCTGTCAGTCTGAAAGCTGGCGTCACTATACCCTCGCACCTTCAAGTCATCACTCCCTCCGAGGACTAAGAACCATTCCTTCGTCCTCCGAAGGTACTTAAGGATATTCTTCACGGCAATCCAATGTGCTCTGCCATGGTTCCCTTGATATCTACTAACCATGCTCAAAGAAAAGGCTACATCAGGGTGAGTACAAGTCATAGCGTACATGATTGAGCCAACTGCGGAAGCGTATGGTACTCGGCTCATTTCTGCTATTTCAGCTTCGGTACTCGGACTTTGAGTCTTACTCAACTTGGCATTACTTTGTATCGGTAATTCTCCCTTCTTTGAGTTTTCCATACTAAAACGTTTTAGTACTTTCTCTAAGTAAGTGTTCTGACTAAGTCCTATTAGTCTCTTACTTCTCTCTCTTACTATCCTTATTCCCAAAATGTAAGAAGCCTCTCCGAGGTCCTTCATAGCGAAGCACTTCCCGAGCCAGGACTTAATTTCCTGCAGAGTCGGGATGTCGTTTCCTATAAGTAATATGTCATCGACATATAGAACGAGGAAGCTTACTATACTCCCACTGGCTTTGACATATACACACGATTCATCTTCGCTTCGTACAAATCCAAACTCTTTGACTTTCTTATCGAAGCAAAGATTCCATATGTGAGATGCTTGCTTAAGTCCATAAATGGACTTCTCAAGCTTACACACTCTATTCGGATGCTTTGGATCCACAAACCCCTCTGGCTGAGCCATGTAAACATCCTCAGCCAACTTCCTGTTAAGGAAAGCGGTCTTGACATCCATCTGCCAAATCTCATAATCATGAAATGCGGCAATCGCTAGCATCACTCTAATAGATTTTATCTTCTCAACTGGTGAGAAGGTCTCATCATAGTCAACTCCGGGAGTTTGAGTAAAGCCCTTCGCGACCAATCGCGCTTTATATGTGTATACGTTTCCATCCACGTCGGTCTTCTTCTTGAAGATCTATTTGCACCCAACGGTCTTACGTCCGGGCACATAATCAACCAAATTCCAAACTTGGTTATCATACATGGATTGGATCTCGCTATCCATTGCCTCTTTCCACTTCGCAGACTCCGGGCCTGCCATGGCTTCCTTATAGCTATTAGGTTCATCAAGATTTATTAGTGTACCATCACTAATATACATATCCCCTTCGGTAGTAATATGAAAACCATAAAACTGGGGTTGAACTCTAACTCTATCGGAACGTCTAAGAGGTAAGGACTCGTCAATCGGTTCAACCAGAGTTTCCTCCTCGGGTTGAGTGCCAGCGGTAGAGGTTCCTTCATCTATCGACTCTTGAATCTCTTCAAGCTCGATTTGCCTCCCACTGTCTCCTTGGCTTATGAGTTCTCGCTCTCGGAAAACTCCTCTCCTCGCAACGAAGACAACATTGTCCTTCGGTCTATAGAAGAGATATCCAAAGGATTTCTGCGGGTAGCCGATGAAAATAAATCGCTCACTTCGAGGTTCGAGCTTGTCGTGAGTATCTCGTCTTACGAAAGCCTCGCAACCCCAAACCTTGATATGCGCCAACGAGGGAGCTTTCCCTGTCCACATCTCGTGAGGTGTTTTGGCAACCTTTTTAGTAGGGACTCGGTTAAGGATATGGGCGGCAGTCTCTAAGGCATACCCCCAAAAAGAGATAGGTAGTGAAGCACAACTCATCATAGAGCGAACCATATCCAATAAGGTTTGATTACGCCTTTCTGCCACACCATTCAATTGTGGTGTCCTAGGAGGCGTCAATTGTGAAACTATTCCACACTCCTTGAGATAATCGTGGAATTCAAGACTTAGGTACTCTCCTCCTCGATCGGATCGAAGCATCTTGATTTTCCTGTCCAATTGATTCTCCACTTCATTCTTGAACTCTTTGAACTTTTCAAAAGTTTCTGACTTTTGCTTGATTAAATAGATATACCCATATCTACTATAGTCATCGGTAAAAGTCACGTAGAAGCGGTTTCCATCCTTCGTGGTTGATCTAAACGGTCCACATACATCGGTATGTATTAGGTCCAATAGACCCTCACCCCTTTCACATGTACTTGTGAAGGGTGACTTGGTCATCTTTCCAAGTAAACAAGACTCACATGTGTCATCTTCCCTAAGGTCGAATGACTCCAACACTCCATCCTTTTGGAGTTGGGCTATGCGTTTCTTGTTGACATGTCCAAGACGACAATGCCACAAGGATGCTTTATCCATACTAGTGGAAGAATCTATGTTTAAAACATCATTTCCTAAGTTATCAACAATCATAATAGTTTCATAAATTCCATTACATGGTATAGCTTCAAAGTAAAAGACACCATTTAGATAAGCCAAAATAGAACCATTCTCATTATTAAAAGAAAATCTAAAACCTTGTCTAAACAAACCATGAAATGAAATGATGTTTCTAGCCATTTCTGGCGAATAGCAACAATTGTTCAAATCTAAACATAAACTATTCCTAAGCACTAAAGAATACACTCCAATCTTGGTCACAGGCGACGATCTTCTGTTCCCCATGATTAGATTGATCCTTCCTTGCTCCACATCCCTACTTCTTCTTAGTCCCTGCACATTAGAGCAAATGTGGTAACCACAACCGGTATCAAGAACCCAAGAAATAGCATGATTAGAATCGTTAGATTTAATTGTGTATATACCTGCGAAAGACGGCTTGATATTTCCTTCCTTGATGGCTTGCAGGTACTCTGGGCAGCTTCTCTTCCAATGTCCTATCTTGTGGCGGTGGTGGCACTCTGCCTCCTTTGGGTTAGGGCAGGGCTTAGCAGGATCAACTTTGGTCCCACTAGAAGAGGCACCATCTCGGGCTTTAACCTTGTGATAGTTCATAGACGAGGCCTTCCTCTTCTTCCCCTTCCCTTGTCCAATAGCTAAGACAGGAACAACGGGTGGATTGGGAGTTGGTGCAACAGACTTGTCCTTGAAGTTGCTCTCAGCGACCCTCAAGAGACCTTGGAGTTTGCTTAGGGTGACCTCCTCTTTGTTCATGTGGTAGGTCATCCTAAATTGATTATAGCTCGGAGGCAAAGAGTGAAGCACCATGTCGATCGCCAAGTCTTCCCCAAAGTCAACATTTAACTTGCGAAGGCGGTCGACATACCTTTGCATCTTTTGCAGGTGCACGGTAAGAGATTCTCCATGACCCATCTTAGCGGAAATCATGTTAGTGAAAATCTCATAACGCTCTTGTCTCGCGTTTTGGTGGTATCTCTCCAATAAGTCTTGATGCATCTCGTACGGGTACATGTCCTCATAGGACTTTTGGAATTCGGAGTTCATAGTGGCTATCATGATGCAATGTACCTTCGTTGCATCTCACTCATGAGTTTCAAAAGCGGTCATTTCAGCCGGAGTAGCGATTTCAGGGTTGATTTTCTCGAGCTTCTCATCGAGGACATACTCCTTATCCTCATAGCGAGCAATTGTGCGAATGTATCTTATCCATTCGCTAAAGTCCGTCCCATCGAAAGTGACCTTTTGACAAAGTCTCATCAATGTGAAAGAACTAGCAGCAGCGTTGTTTGCGTTCGACATCTACAAATAGAAAGGACAAAGATAGATTAGAATATGAATCCCTAATTATCACCCAATAAGAAAAATTAGGGCTAGGATCCAACAACAATATTTACATATTAAAAAAGGGATGCCGTAATCTAATATGCAAATAATATTAAGGTAAGTGAATGACGATTCACTAATTCTCCACCATAAAAACATAACTTTAAGTCCAAAATGTATTGAGAATTCCTAGGTTCGGGTGAGATTCATTGAAACATTTCAATGGCATGTTTAAATCTCGATAAGCCCCTCTTGTTTGTGACTGGGATACCGAGGATCACAAAGCGGGTGTGAATTACCATGCAAATTCACATGGTGCCTTCATTGTAACGATCACCTATTCGATGTGCCAGTAAACCACACACGCTCCATCGAACTATGATAAACAATGAATCACCCTTTGCCACCTTCGCTTAGAACCAATTAGTGTGCCGGTAAACCACACACGCTCCACTAACTTCTTAGCAAAGTGCAATGTGTAATTTCATGGGATTGCATCAATTCACTTTTCCTAAAGTAACTAAGATTGGGAAATTTAAAAAAAAGGTGTAGTTACTTTGTATTACTTATTATACTTTTGATGAGAGGATGAGGTTGCCCTATCCTACCCGTTCGGCTAACGACCCTCCACCGATCAAGCAAGCGGTGGGTGTGAGTGTACACCCATTAAGCGTCATTTTATAGGCCGCAACCTTATACCCACCTTATAGATCGGCTTCGTGAATGAGGCCTACTAACGGTAAGACTGGCATTTTAGTTATACATATATATACATATTATTCTTGTAATATTATATTAGTATAGGGTTGTATTTTAAACCTTTTAGAATCTAGGGTTTGAAATTTAAATTGTTTAAATTAAAACTTTTAATCACAAAACATAAATTTCAAAACTTGAGGACAAGTTTTAAACATTTAAAACATGGAGGATCAAATAACAAATAATTTTTAATTAACAATTAATTCCATAATTATCCATATTTTATTTATTTAATGATTTCTTGCAAGATAATTACCAAATTAATAAAAATAATTAATTAATTATCATATAAGGAAATTAAATATTTTATTAGTTGATAAATATCTTTAATTAGATTAAGATTATAGTCATATATATCAGAAAATCGGATTAGGGTTGATCTAATATGATTAAGGTAAGTTTCCATAAGATAAGTATGGAAAAATTCCGAATCTGGCCCTTCCTGACGCTTGAACTCGTCGAGTTCCCAACTGGACTCGTCGAGTTAGGCCAACTCGTCGAGTCCACCATGGGACTCGTCGAGTTTACGACTCAGAATCACAAAATTCAAATTTTGCACACAAGTTTCAAACAAATAAGCAACAATTTAATAGAAACCAATCTAGGCTCTGATACCACTGATGGGTTTTAGCCATAAGAACTTTCCTATGTGCGCATGCAAAACCCTAATGCTTGGATCTAGGCTTTCTAATTAAACATGCTTTGAATCCAAGACTTCTAATGACTAATTAGGTATAAGAACAATACTAAATCAGATCTAGAATCATACCTTTGAATCTCTTGTTTGATCTTGTTGTCTTGGAGCTCTAGAGTCACAATTGTCACTCCTCTAATGGCTTACAAACACCAAATAACAAGGAGGATGATTTGAGAGAGGAGAGGGGAGGAATTCGGCCAGGGGTTCTCTACTTTAGATCAAGTGTCGATTTCCCTTTGCCATAGGGTCTATTTATACTTGTAGACTCCTTAAGGGTTACAACTTAAACCCTAATTGGATAATCTTCTCTTAAAGCAATCCAAATCCATTCCTTAGATAGACTTGGACAATTTTAAGCTACCCTTAGCTTCTAGAATTCGTCCAACCCCTATCCAATATGGATTTACAGTCTAAAGTTTAACTATCAAACAATTGACAGTTTATACTATCTTATTTAATTAATCTCTTTAAGTCACCAAATTAATATTAATTAATTTATGACTTATATTAATCAAATAACAATATTATTATTCCTTATATTATTCTCATAATATATTAATAATATTTATTCTCTCTTAATAAATCATCCTATCAAGTTGCTATGGTAAAGGCAACCCAAAAGGACTATGCACAAACGGGTCAAATACTTGCCTAATATAGTTGCAGCCTTAGACACTATTCCAACAAGTGACGATTTCAATAATTTACTGAATAATGTTGCAAACTCTAAATATTAGTTTAATATCCTTGAAAACTTTAAAATGACACATATATCCATCCAAAACTATAAAATTACATAAATATCCAAAATCATATTTTAATTAGAATTATATCAATTTTTTATTTAATATTTCATCTATTATTCAAAACTGTATATTAGTTTACCAAAATACTCTTTCTTAATCAAATTCCAAACTAAATCAAAAGGCAGATACATATCATCTCTTACAACTTTCAACAACAACATAGGCTTATCCTTGCTTTTAGCCACCAGTGCAATATGATAAGTCCTTATCATGTTAATTATACCTCCACTTTCAACAACTCCATCTGCTTCTATAATCACTATGTCAACTTCATCCACACTGTATGCTAAAACTATGCTACAACCGAATCAATTAGGAGCTTCACAAGAATAACGAAGTTTGAATACATACATGGATTGGGATTTTATGAGTATTAAACTCTGCATCCCCTTGTAAAACTCAACATAACAACCTTTCCTAAAACACACTCACAGATGCATTACTTCTATCAAACAACAATCATTAAAATTAAGATTTCAGTCCAAATTGGAAGAAGCCATGCCATCGTTCCCATAAGATGAAGAATTGGAAATCTAATTCTATTTGGGAAAAGAATTAAGACTCTTACCTTGGTCTGCTTCATAAAAAATACACATAGGAACAAAATCCTTGAACATATTTAAAGAATAACTATTGGATTCCTTTGCAATCTCAGAACTAGCGATCTCCACTAAGAATTGATGGTGGGAATGAAACATATAAAAGATTAATCCATAAGTTTTCAATAAACCACAAAGGTCAAAGAATTGTTCATAAAAATAAGATCTGTAGATACGATTTCCGTGTCCACTCCTAATAAACTTCCTATAAGTAATAAAGATGCATCTTTGGGCTGGAAATTAACATAAACAAATGGCTCTAATGGGAACATTAATTTGATCGATTCGATTCTTGAGGTCAAATACACAAAGCTTTTAAAGCACGATTATCAAAAAGGAAAGCAATACCATTAACTTCACTTAACCCAAAAACCAATAGGGAAAATGACATAAAAGCCCTTAAGTTTTCATAAAAATGACAGTTTTACCCTTGGACGTGTTTTACGTCCAGTAAAACCTGATATTTTGTTTAATCTGTTTATTTATACCCTTGTAGCCGGTTTCCAAGTAACCTACCGGTTACCTAATGTCAGTAAAGTCCTTGAATTTTCAAAAATATTCGGATTTACCCTTAAGTTTTTAAAAAATGTTCGGATATACCCTTACTTTTATTGTTATTTTAATTATTTTGATTATTATTATTATTATTATTATTATTATTATTATTATTTTTAATACAAATGTATAAAAATATTTTTATTAATATACATATAATTTTAAAATATATTTACTTGTATTTAGTATTTTATTAATATAAATATATTTTTAAAAATATATATATACTTATATTTAGTACTTATATACATTTAAAAGCTCATGTATTCCTTTAGAAATGTATTTATATATTAAAAATGTATATATTTGTATTTAGTGGGTATAAATATATATTATTTCATATAAAAATATATTATATACATATAAATATAAACAAACATATTTATATGGTTTATATTGTATAAAAGATATAATTATATTTATTTGTACATATTACTATGTTAAATATGTCTTTAGTTGAGAATTATATGCATACGATAGTTTTTATACAAAAGAAATACATATTTATATCTATTAAATACAAATAAAAATATTTTTAAATGCATGAATATGTTTTTAAATGTATAAATACGTTTTTATTTGTATTTGATACATATAAAGATGATTTTAAATGTATAAATATGTTTTTATTTGTATTTAATAGATATAAATATATATTTATTTTGTATAAAATATATCTTATGCATATAATTATGAAATAAATACATATTTATGGTTAGTGATATGTGCAAATACATATAATTATATCTTTTATACAATATAAACGATATAAATATGTATTTTTATATTTATATGTATATAATATATTTTTATATGAAATAAATATATATTTATACCTACTAAATACAAATAAATACATTTTTATTATATAAATATGATTTTACAGGAATATATAAATACTAAATACAAATATATATGTGTGTGTGTATATATATATATATATATATATATATATATATATATATAAAATATATTTATATTAATAAAAATATATTTATGCACTTAAAAATGTATGTATAAAGTATTTTTATACATTAAAAATGTAATAATAATAATAATAATAATAATAATAATAATAATTACAATCAAGGTAAGGGTAAATCCAAACATTTTTAAAAAACTTAAGGATAAATCTGAACATTTTTTAAAATTCAAGGTTTTACTGACACTAGGTAACCGGTATGTTACCTGGAAACCGGATACAAGGGTATAAATAAACAAATTAAACAAAACATCAGATTTTACTGGACTTAAAACACGTCCAAGGGTAAAACCGACATTTTTGTGAAAACCTAAGGACTTTTATATCATTTTCCCAAACCAATAATCAATCATCGAGGACCGATCATAATTGCGAGACGTGGTCGGCGCACTCGTTTTTTGAAGTAGCATGATTACACTAAGCTTTACCTATGGTGGTAGTCAGTAGAGCAAGGGAGAAGAAGGTGAGACGGTAACTTAATGAGAGTGTTGAATTAATTGAGAGTGTTGTATTGAAGTAATAAAGATGAGGGCTTTTAATCGATTGAAGGCTCTTAATCGATTGAAGGAGGAGAGGACAATTTAATAAACTAATATTTAATTCTGAATTTTAGATAAAAAAAAATTAATAATGAATTAATATAAATCTAATTAAAATATGATTTTGGATATATATGTAATTTTTATAGTTTTGAATCGATATACATGTCATTTTAAAGTTTGCAAGGATAAAGTAATATTTAGAATTTATAAGGATATATATGAATTTTTTTTAAAATTATTTTTGTTTGCATTTGAATCATTTGTTAAAATGATACTACCTCCGTCCCAAATTAATTGTCCACATTTTACTTTTCAAGTCTTTATTCTTCAACTTTGACTTTAAATAATTTTCTTTTTGATAGATAATATTTGATGCAAAATATATGAATGAATTGTATTTTAAATGTCTTTTCATTGTTATAAGTTTTATCAAATAATATATAACACAAATAAAAATATTTAAGGTCAAAGTTGAAGAAAAAAGACTTCAAAAGTCAAATATGGACAATTAATTTGGGACGGAGGGAGTAAAACCTTAACAACTATATACGGTGGAACTTTCACAATACTAAAAAAATAATATATTCTTTGATGGGACATACAAATAGTGAATTTCATTAGACACTTCGAATTTCATAATACAACATTGCGAAATTAATCACTATTGTGAGGAATATATTAGGTTTTAGCTATTTTATTTTAAATCATTAAAACAAATGATTTTATTTGTCGTTTTTTCTCTTGTTTAAGTTCTTAAAGAATATTATGTTAATATATTATAAGATGATTATAAAATAAAATAATAATATTGGTTACAAAAAGATACCTGTATAACTTATGATTTGTTGAAATTCTTTTAATGGTACAACTCAAACTTTTTTACTGTACATTCAAGCTTTTTGTATACCTAAAAAGAATAAAAGTTAAAAATAGTAGAAAAGCTTGGCGCAGAAAACAATGTAAACAAGTACTAACCCACGTCACTCAAATTAAACAATATTATCTTTCAAAAAATGTAATTATTTCTTTAATACCAGATTTAATGATTGGATAAGATGAATTTTAAATAATACACTTCTTTGAACGGTGTATTATTGGAAAAGTAAGGTTATATATTTCTTTATGTTACCAAATATTTAATAAATCATGTCAAAACAAAAAGAAATTCTAAAAAATTTATAAACAACGCCAAAGATTGAATACTGTCTATTAAAACTGTCTACTAGATTAGAACATCCTTCAAAATGTATTTTATAATAAATATAATCTTAAAAGAACTTTTTTAACTGCATGTTGTCATATAATTTTCATAACCCCGTCTTAAAGTGAGGCATAATCTGAACTATGGGTGGCTCAACTATTTTGGGGCTCTAAGCGAACCAAATTTCTGGGGCTCTTTTGCCTTTACTATACTCGGAAATTAAAAACGGATGAGATGAATATTTTGCAAAAATCAGAATTTGTAGAAGAATGCAAAGTTGTTTCAACTTCATGAGTGCAGCTATCATTGATTTAGTATTCTGCTTTATTTATTTTGTTGTTATTGGATTAGAATTTTTAATGGACTAAACCTTTGGATTTTGGAGAATATGAGGCCCCTTAAAATTGGGGCCCTAAGCCCTACCTTAAAAAACCTCTACATAGAACCGGCCCTAAGCCCTACTTATAAGTTTTGATTTTTTACAAGGCTTTGAGTTTTGAATATTTGTACTTTTAAGAAATAGAAAGACAAGAAGAAAAAAGAAAAAAGTTTGTTGAAAAATTAAGACTAACAAAAATTAAAATGCAAAAATAAACGATTATCAAACGTTATAAATCTAAATTAAAAATCAATCTATTAATAAAGTACCACACAACCCTTAACCTTGCACACCTAATTGGCTCTCTTTCTTTTTACCATATTTAAAAAAATAGTTTAAAATATGGCTCTGGGTACACTCTATAGTGAGTAGTATTATGCAAATTGTCTTTTGTAAAAAGTGTGTTGAGGACCATGACTTCATCTTTATCGGTCAAGATTATTGCAATCATGCTTGTCAAGTCATTTTAGGTTGATTGGCCACAATAATGTTTAAGTATTATTTAAATAAAAGAGGTTGTCATGTACTCTCTAACCAAAAAGATATTAAAACAACATTATATGTATAAGTTCTAGAAAAAATGGAAAGAAAAAGCAACACGTAAAGGTATGTATATATTTAATTATAATCTTTATGATAGTGTATGGAATCCTTTAATGAGTCGCTTAAATTATTTTTTTATTTTGTTCATATTTAATTAATTTTTTTTAGGCATTTAATCATTTAATTTGTTAAACGTATTTAAATATTATTATTGTTACCGACTATCTCAGATGATAATGGTAACATGTGGACAAATTTAACAAGTTAAATGGTTAAATGTGTACAAAAAACCAGAAATTATTTAAATATGAACAAAACGAAAAGTTTATTATCGTGATAAGTCATTTTCCTCACTTTTAATTGAGATTTTATTTTTCATATTTTTGTATTATTTTTGGAAGCGTTATTTTTTAAGCATATATAATTAGGACAGTAAATGAACCAAACGAACACGAACGAAGACTTGTTCATGTTCATTCGTTTAAGTTAGTTGAAAAAATGAACGAATATAAATGGATAAACAGACGAGTTGTTTTGTTTATGTTTGTTCATTTAACAAATTATATTGTTTATATTCATGAACATGCTAAACGTACATAAACGAACATAAATGAACAAAAATAAACAAACATAAATGAACATATAATATAGTAATGTAATTAAACACAATTAAGCATATATGAACATAAAATGAACTTATATGAATTAACATAAACGAACGTTTATGAACATAATCGAACAAACGAGATAATTGTTCATGTTCGTTCGTTTAACTAAACAAACGAGAATCTGTGTTCATGCTCGTTCATTTATTAAATAAAACGAACATAAATGAATTTCCCGTTGAACTGTTAACGAACAGTTCGCTAAATGTTTATTTCGTTTACAACCTAATGCAAATGATTTACTACCACCGTCCCAAATTGATAGTCCACTTTTGAATTTTGAAGTCTTTTTTCTTCAATTTTGACCTTAAATATTTTTGTTTTTGATAGATAATACTTAATGCAAAATATATTAATGAATTGTATTTTAAATGTTTTTCATTGTTATAAGTTTTATCAAGTAATATATAATACAAATAAAAATATTTAAGGTCAAAGTTAAAAAAAAAAAAAGACTTAAAAAGTCAAAAATGGACTATCAATTTGGGACGGATGATGTATTATTTATCTCATTTATAGCCATTTAATTTGACAGATCAATTTCCTATTAATTTATTTTTAGCAAAAACTTACTATCATAAATACTAATTAATCCTTGATCAATTCTAAATTTTTCTTTTTAATTAATAAATATATTTTTATTTTTGCGAAATATTTTATATAGCCTCTTATATTTTTTATCTTTTGTTTTTAA
This sequence comes from Lactuca sativa, assembly GCF_002870075.4. NCBI lineage: Eukaryota > Viridiplantae > Streptophyta > Magnoliopsida > Asterales > Asteraceae > Lactuca > Lactuca sativa. The sequence continues at coordinate 143,369,179 of NC_056628.2, forward strand.
GCATATACAATATTTTTCAAATAAATAGTATCTAAAAATAAAATTAAATAAATTAAATATTATTAAATTAAATAGTACCTACAATAAGTATGTAGTGTCTTTCAAAAAAAATATTACGTAACAAATAAAAAAACAAAAAAAATATATATATTGTAAACGTTTTAAAATTATCACAACTTTTTTATACTTTTTAAATTAGAAACTTATAAACTTTTTAATTTTTTAATACAACGTTCAAAACTTATATTTTACGAAAGGATTTTTAGAATTTTATAAATAGATATTAAATCGCTATAAGAAATCTATGAAATGTTTTTAAAATGTTGTAAAAAAAAAAAGTTTCGAAATAGTTGTATGAAATTGATAAGAAAATTGTATGAAAATACGAAGAAAAAAAAACTTGGAAGAAAAGTTTAAACATTTAGAAAATACTTGGTATAAAAGTAGTTGTATAAAAATTATATGAAAATATAAAAAAGGTTAATATATATATATATATATATATATATATATATATATATATATATATATATATATATATATATATATATATATATATATATAAACTAAGTTTACAACATTGTATTTTAAAAAATTATAAGAAAAAAATGTCATAAAATATTGTAAAAAATTATAAAAAGTCTTAAAAGAAATGTTCACATGTAAACAACTTTTTTTCTATACATTTAACAATTTAACTTGTTAAATGTGTTCACATATTACCGTTGTCATAAAATGTTAAGAATGAAAGAATAATTCTCAACCAATAATTTATTTTTGCCGCAAACTGTTCAATCGCCGATGAAGGATTAATAATATTTATATATGAATATAAATGTAAATATATTTATATATGAATTCGCTACCTCCTTCCGCCACCAACCAACAACCACCACTACTACTAACCACCGACATCATATTCACGTATGAATAATCACTTGTTCATAAATTAATATATGTATTCATACATGAATAACATATTCATATATGAATATATATACTTATTCATATATAAATATACGTATTTATATATAAATATAGTATGTTCCGTCGGACCGGTATATCGGAGTGCTTAAACGAAGATTTGAAATTAGACTCCCAGATTCATTCTCTTCATGCTCTAGTTCTTAATATTTTTTTTTCTTCAATTGAACCCTCGTCCATATCTCTCTCTCTCTCTCTCTCGTGCGCGCTCACTCTCTCTCTCTCTCTCTCTCTTTATATATATATATATATATATATATATATATATATATATATATATATATATATATATATATATATAGGGTTAGGTTATTTTGTTTTCACTATCTATTGTGTGCATGTATGACTGATTCTGGACCAATCATTTTAGTTATTTTAAGAAAGTAATTAATACATATTACATGTTGAAGATATAATAGGTATTAATTACATCTTCAGCATTTAATATGCATTAATTACTTTCTTAAAATAACTAAAATGATTGGTCCAGAATCAATTATACAGGCACACAATAGATAGTGAAAACATTTGAACCTAACTCTCTCTCTCTCTCTCTCTCTCTCTCTATATATATATATATATATATATATATATATATATATATATATATATATATATATATATATATATATATATATATATATATATATATATATATATATATATATATATATATATATATATATATATATATAACATGTCATTTTCTTATCTTAAAATAGAAGAAAATATTGCATAGACCAGATAGAGATAGAAGTTGAATGGTGCACTTTCCAACTAGAGTTTCATAACAAAATTGAAACCCAAAAAAAGCACATGGTTTTTTCTACTTCATGTCTTTGTCAAAAAAGGGATATGGAAAATAACTTTATACTTATTAACGTTTTTAATTAACGACGTTAGAATCATGACATATGTTTATTTATGTTTTCGATTTTTAAAAAACTAAGAAAATTATAAATAAACATAAATAAGAAATGGATTGCAGTTTTGTTTTAAAGAAATTTAATAAATATGATGTTATACTAAAAGGACTTGATTTTTTTTGGTCGGGTAAGAAGGAAAATGATTTGATAGGTGATAGCTATTGTTTTTAAAACAACTTATCTAAGTATAAACAAATTGACAATTTAATTAACGTATATCGAGCAGTTTAGTTGGCAATTCAAGATGAGGAGGTGACCGGTGTGCGTTCGTATAGGGTACATATTGTGAAGGGGTCTGAATTTTAATTTTTCGATAATCTCATACTAATCTGTTGTTAATCCGTCATTAATTCATTGCTATTCGTTCATATATGTTCTTATTCGTTGCTAATCCTTTGTATTTGTTGGTAATATGGAATTTTCGAGGTCCATTTTATTTTTTAACAAAGACATTCAAAATAATTGGACCAACACTGCTAATAATGCATGCTAAACAAAAACACATATTTCTACAAAAGATGAAAAAAATAAAAGTTTAGATATTAATATTTGATATTCAAGATTAAAAAAATCTTATATATACTTAATTCTGAGCTTATTAATTTTTTTTCAAAACACCTCTATAGGCCCTTAGACAATCCATCTAGGCCATCATATGATCGAAATCACTAAGAAATATATATATATATATATATATATATATATATATATATATATATATATATATATATATATATATATATATATATATATATATATATATATATATATATATATATATATATATATATATATAGGTTCAGGTTTATTTGAGACCATTCTAATTTTGTGATACCGTTAGACCAAATCTAAAAATAATTTTAAAATGCAAAATAAATGGAAAAATCCAAAAATTCTTTTTTTAAATATTATTTTTGGAACTTGAATTAACTAAAAAAAATAAAAATAAATTTCCGTTTTTTTTTGAAAAATACGTGAAATATTCTAATACAATATTACACTGACATATTTTAAAAAATAATTTTAAAATGCAGAATAAATGGAAAAATCTAAAAATTCTTTTTCTAAATATCATTTTCGGAACTTGAATTAACAAAAAATAAATAAAAATAAATTCCATTTTCTTTGAAAAATACGTGAAATATTCTAATAGAATATTACACTGACATATTCTAAAAAATAATTTTAAAATGCAGAATAAATGGAAAAATCTAAAAATTCTTTTTTTAAATATTATTTTCGGAACTTGAATTAACTAAAAAAAATTAAAAAAAAATAAAAATAATAAAAATAAATTCCATTTTTTTAAAAAAATACGTGAAATATTCTAATAGAATATTACACTGTACATATTCTAAAAAATAATTTTAAAATACAAAATAAATGGAAAAATTCAAAAATTCTTTTTTTAAATATTATTTTCGGAACTTGAATTAATTAAAAAAAATTAAAAAAATAAAAACAAATAAAACAAATAAAAAAAATACGTCTCACGGTCTCACAGAATATAGGTGGTCTCAAATGAACCTAACCCTATATATATATATATATATATATATATATATATATATATATATATATATATATATATATATATAAAGAACTAGAAAAAATTGCAAGAATGGTCCCTATGGTTAGGTCGAAATTGTCATTTTGGGCCAAACAGGTTTAGGCTAGCATTTATGGTCCAAAAGTTTTCATTTTCTTGCCACTTTGGTCCAATTTACTTTAAACTTTTTATAATGACGATTTTGCCCTTGGATTTTGTTTTTTAAATTATTTATTTATTTAAATACTTTTATAATTAAAAAAAATAAATATCTCTCTCTCCCTACCTACCTCCCCTCCCCTCTCTCTCTTTCTTTTTCTCTCTCTTTCTCTTTCTTTCTCTCTCTCTCTCTCCCACAACCATTTATCGTCCTTTTTTACCCAAACCATCGGAGCCAACCGTCATAACCATAGTGTCGGAACCCTAACTTCACCTTCACTGACACATCTCATCTCCGCCACTCCCTCTTCAGCTATTTAATCGATGGCCATTACCTGTTTCCACTTCAATTTATATGTATACATGGTATGAGCCCACCTCTAGAATGATTTAAAAAGTAAACTAGTTGGAACCATGTGGCAATAGAGATTCATGTCTAACTGCCTCTTAGTTAGACGTTGAAGAACAAACTGCATGTTGGCAAAACAATTAGAAGAAGAAATATTCATTTAATGGCATAAAACTTGAACAACTTATACAATTATACAAAATTGCAGGATTCTTTTATGAAATCGGTGCTAGCTCTTCCCCTGTCAAAAAATAAACTCAAACACCCAATCCAAACACCCATTGATTTCTATAAAAAAATGAAGGCAAACAGTTGGAGCTATTGCCTCGTTTCCAACCTCAACGACTAGCTGGAGACCCTTTCCCTTAATCAGATTCTTTCAAAACAAAAAAAACATGGAGATACCTTCTGCATTTGAACTCCAATCACCTAACAATATATACTCAAACCTTTTCTCATCCTTCTGTCGATCCTTGCTGACAAACCGTCCCCACCGGAGATGCCTCCCCCTCCTCATGACTGAGTAACTATCGTCAGGGATCGACTGCTCCTTGTTTGTTATAGATTACCACCATCGAGCCAATTCCTACCTTCGATCCTATTTCTTCGTCTCGGACCAACTGAGGACCAAAGACCTTTTCCCCCCTCTCTCGACGCCACCTTCCCTCCCTTCCTCCTTCGCACCTTACATTCAGATTGGAATGAGCGAAACTTTGTTGCATCTTCACACCTTCGTCACTTCGGTCTAGTCGACCTCGGAGACAATCTCGGCCTACAATTCGACAGACGACGCCTTATGCTCCATTCTACCAACATCGTTGATTTTATCTATGTCGATTCCTTCGTGTTCGACTTCCTTTCGTTTGACAATCAGACAAAAACGAGGGCATATGAGCCTTAATTTCATTAAGTTCGACCACTTAAACACAATCAATATCTCATGAGATCCCTTTTTACATAAAAGCCCTAAATCATTTTGTGTTTATAAGAGATATATATATATATATATATATATATATATATATATATATATATATATACCTATTTTTGTTTTCCTTTTAATTATAAAAGTATTTATATAAATAAAAAACTGAAAAAACAAAATCCAAGGGCAAAATCGTCATTACAAAAAAGTTTAAAGTAAATTGGACCAAAGTGGCAAGAAAATGAAAACATCTGGACCACAAGTGCTAGTCCAAACCTGTTTGGCCCAAAGTGGCAATTTTGACCTAACCATATTGACCATTCTTGCAATTTTGTCAAAGAACTATAATTAACAAAGAACCAAGGAACCAATCGTGAGCGTCGGAAATCATAATGATCAACGGCCAAGAAAATAGATGTACACTTTTACATTGGACGCACACACACCGGAATATACCAAAAAAATCCACCTCCTTACCAAAAATCTCATTTCTTTTTTTCGTTTAAATTTTTTTAGGCCACAATTTTTATCGAAAAAAAAACCCGAATATATTGTTGTTTTCGATTTTTCGTCCTCTTTGCATAGAGATCCATATTTATATATAAAAAACGAACTTTTTTTAGCAAAAAAAAACTCACTTCATTTTGTTAGTTTTTCCAATATTTAAGTTTATTTTTATCAAACAAAAAAAACTAATTATACCAAAAATATTAACTTTTGTACTCTATTAATAAACATCAACACCGACTAAAAAAACCTCGATCAGTGTAGATTCACACTGTGAATCCAAACTGTAAATATTTCAATTTTAACATTCACAATGTGAAAAAGCTCGATAAGTTCAGATTCACATTGTAAATCTGACTTACTATTATACACATTGTGAATCTGAACAGGTTCACAATTAAATCTGAACAGGTTCACAAGGTGAATCTGAACTGACATATCGATTTTTTTTAACATCAACATGAATTTATTTAAAAAGTACCAAAAAGTTTTAATTTTGATATATTTATTAATTTTTTTTATAAAAAAAATAGATCTACTTTTCAACAAACAAAGAAAATTAAGTGGGTTTTTTTAATAGAATAATCTCTCTCTCTCTCTCTCTCTCTGTGTGTATATATATATATATATATATATATATATATATATATATATATATATATATATATATATATATCCAGTAAGAAGAAAATATTAGGTTGGAAAGTTAAGAAATACATCATTTGTATTTTTTTTGGCGAATCTAAAAAGTGAATCGTTAGTTAATAAAAAATATAATATGATTTACATAAAACATTGATAAAAAAGTGCATCGATGATTCATTTTTGCAATCATTTATTAAAGTTGTCCGAAGAATAAATTAAAATTTCACTTAGTAAATAATGGTACATTATTGTCTTTTCCAAGAATTTTTTTTATGAATCTTGTTATTTTTGTGTCATATAATAATTCATTTCGTTGGTCTAGCAAAAAACATACAAATAACGTATTTCTTACCATTCCTATAAAATACTTGCTTAATATTTGATTTGATTATATATATATATATATATATATATATATATATATATATATATATATATATATATATATATATATATATATATATATATATATATATATATATATCGAAAAAGACAGAGATCGTAATATTCAATCTCATCCATTATTTTTATTCCATTTTTAAGAATAAATATATTTTTAACCATTCTTATTTGTATTCTTGATAATGTATGCAACAATATTTTTTCAAATGTTAATTCATACAAATTTTATTGAATGAAGTCATATTCTTTAAGAATTATATGACATTATGTGATAATCGTGATATGATATGAACTTATATTATATTGTAATTGATTAAAAACTCAGAATAAAAATCAAAATTGATTAAAAAAATTAAATCTATTTGATAGAATCAAAATGTGTTAATTTGAATATTCATTGTTTTATTTTATTTAGTTTAATAAATGGGGAATTGAGTACATTAACCAACATAAATGAGTGTTTTAATAAAAATGACAATTATTTTTCAAAATTTGCAAAATGATCATCAACTCTGGAATATCGTATTCTGTTGTTGAAAAGGTTATTTGAAGTTGGTGATGGTTGGCGAGATATGACATTTGGAATCTCACAGTCGTTCATTTTAGACTGACATAGTCAATGTTGGGCGACCATACTTAAGACCATACATATTGGACTTACATTCCATAATGTATTTTAGTGTTGTTGATTGCCATTGTACTTTGTAGACTATCTGCTTTACATTCCGGATATCAAATATGGATTTTTTTTCCACAACAATCAAGTATTTGTAATTGTGTTTTAGCATTGTTTCAAATTGAGTTTCTCATATCTTGATCATGTTGCCAACCTACCTGCTTATTTGCATAACCTAGAAAGAATGAGCCTCTATAGTTACACCAACATCTGAACATATGTTATGGATCATTTTCAACTCTGTTTTATAGATCTAGGATATGTAGTAAAATAAAAAATTAAAAATATAATTGTTGATTTCCATTTATTAACTTGTTTATAATTAATTGTTTAACTTTGTTAAAAAATGTAGCTTCATACATTCATCGCATGCATACCACCAACCATCTTTATAGTGTCCCGTTGAAGGGGAAGTAATTACACTCAATAATCATATCGGTGCTATGGACGGAAACAACCATACCTTTCTAATAACGTTTGTCTAAGCGTGGAGAATATTATCAACTCTTGTACCTAGTTCTTGACGAGGTGGAAGGAAGATCTCAGGGACGCTAAGGAATAACATTTATAAAAAGATATGGATGGTGTGATATATTTTTTCCTAATTCATGTCTTCCCTGATTCATATCATGGATATTATTGTAAGAGCATGTTTGTTGCTTTGCACTCTAGATTTGGTCGAAATATAACATTTGACCTTTTGTTCTGATGGACATGCAAATCATATACAATGTTTTATTTTAAAGAAAACTTTGTCGACTACAATATACGACAGGGACTGTACATAACTGTCTTTCCAAAATCGTGTTGGATTAAGTGTATAAGCCAATAACTAAATTAGTATAATCTTGAATTATTAGCAAAGTCCTTTTTGGTTTCCCTCAAACCTAGTAGTTGACTGATGTCACACCCCCGAACCAGACGGCGGAAACGTCTGATGGTTTGTGTGACTTAAATTGAAATATCATCACAATGAATATACATGAAACATAACATAAACATTACCATGCATTAATACATTACAACTGACCTTGTTCACATCAAGTACATTGTTTACATGACATATTTCAAAACATAAATTGTCTTATGTTTAACATTACACAAAAGAAATTTCCTGAAACACACTTGGAGGTTCTTCAGTCTAACGATTTCCTGAGAATACAAGTTATTTTGAAAACGTCAACATATATAATGTTGGTGAGTTTATAAGCATGTTTGATATAAAACTAGTTTGTATTGTTTGTAAAACCCAGAAAATCCGATATTTTCCATACAAAAACTCTTTGCGAAAAAGATGTGATGATCCCATAAGTGCATATGTATGTGATTTTGAAACATGTAAAAGTGATTGTTGTTCAAATTTTATTCTTGTATTATAGTTATTGTATGTATGAGTGAATAATGTTGTTCCCCCGGAAAACCTCGATGTTTTCCGATATAAATAATATGATAGTTTTGTATTATTGTATCAGCTCAACGAATGAATAAGATTTCCCATGATTACTTAGCTGGTAATGGATCTTTATGTAAGTCGTTATAACCATGCATAATAATGACTAATTCGCCTGTCTTGGCATTTTATCAGATGCCGGTTTTGATCAAGATTTTGTAACCCTAGACTGGCCGAGTCTAACTGTAGCGAACAGCTCAGGTGTGGGGGAGTCACCCCCATATAGATCTATACACAAACTCTTACTCTCCCTCCAGGAGACTCTGGTTATAACTACAGACTACGACTGATACTTATTGGTGTCTTTCACTAAATCCCACTGAAATTGAATAAGGGAAAATGACACAAAAACCCTTAAGTTTTCACAAAAATATCGGTTTTACCATTGGACGTGTTTTAGGTCCAGTAAAGCCCAAAGTTTTATTTAATTTGTTTATTTTTACCCGTGTAGCCGGTTTCCATGTAACCTACCGGTTACCTAATGCCAATGAAGCCCTTGGATTTTCAAAAATGTTCAGATTTACCCTTAAGTTTTTCAAAAATGTTCGGATTTACCCATACCTAGATTTTTATTTTGATTATTATTATTATTATTATTATTATTATTATTATTATTACTACTACTACTACTACTACTACGTCTTTTTAATATATTTTAATGTATAAAAATATTTTATACATACATTTTTAAATGTATACAAATATTTGTATTAATATAAATATATTTTTAAAAATATATATACTTGTATTTAGTATTTATATACATTTGAATTCTCATGTATTCAATTAAAAACGTATTTATATATATTAAAAAAGTATTTATTTGTATATAGTAGGTATAAATATATATGTATTTCATATAAAAATATATTATATACATATAAATATAAAATACATATTTACTACAGGAATACATGGGGTTTCAAATGTATATAAATACTAAATACAAGTGTATATATTTTTAAAAATAAATTTATATTAGTAAAAATATTTTTATACATTTAAAAATGTATGTATAAAATATTTTTTTACATTTAAAAATGTATTAAAAATTTCTAATAATAGTAATAATAATAATAATAATAATAATAATAATAATAATAATAATAATAATAATATTAATCAAAATAATCAAAATAAAAATCAATGTAAGGGTAAACTCGAATATTTTTGAAAAACTTAAGGGTAAATCCGAACATTTTTGAAAATTCAAGGGCTTTACTGGCATTAGATAACCGGTAGGTTACCTGGAAATTGGCTACAAGGGTAAAAATGAACAAATTTAACAAAACTTCGGGCTTTACTGGACCTAAAACGCATCCAAGGGTAAAACCAATATTTTTGTGAAAACTTAAGGGCTTTTATGTCATTTTCTCATTGAATAACCTTGTTTAAGAACCTGATTTATGTTTACTTGAATAAAAGATAAGCCTAACAGACGAAGAGAAGAGGGCAATGGAGGCCCACTAACTTTGTATGTTATTACATGTTGTCGAGTATGCTACAGACATGTTATATCCCATTAAGCATATTATGGATGTTTCGGGTCTTATTAGCAATGCGAATGGACCATTAAGGCCCAATAGCATGTTAAAACTGATAAAGGCACATTGGTTATGTAATTGGGTCATCGGAAGCCCAATAAACATGTGTGAACTTATTGAGCCCAAAAATCATGATATTGGGCTACAAAGGCCCAAGAGCACGAATAGAAGATATTTGAGCCCAACCATTGAATCAATTATAAATTATTGATCTTAAGTTCGTAATATAGGTACTTGTTGTCAGCTATATGTTTATTCGAAGTGTTAAAATGAGTTTATGCTGTATACTGTGGGTCATGTTATTTTTTTTTGGTGAATTAGAGGTATCACGTATGGCCTTGGGGAAGGTACATGTAGGTGTTGAAGGTAGTATTCAGCCCGTACTATTGAAAGCACAGGACCTGTACACGAAACAATGTCAGACCTGGAAGCTCTAAGGATTCCGGTGATGAGGAACCCCTTCGAACTTCCTTATCAATTTATATCATGTGGTATCTTTTTTCAGTTGAGGATGGTGATGATCACGCGAAGTTCCAGTTCAAGATCAGCATCAGGATCAGGTCCAGGGTCTGGTGCAGAGCCTATTGATGAGAGGTTGCACGATCTCATCACGGCTGAGGTTACTTGTGGCATCCTTGACGCTACCCCAGTGATTTTTAGTACCATTAAGGAGGGGATCATGGAGATTATGGAGGAGCGGCTCAGGTGCTTTCGAACAGAGATTGATGCGAGTTAGGTTGGGACCGGACTCCCTCATTTCGGTAGTTCAAGGCGTGTGGTGCGCCTGATTTCTTCAGGCTTAGGGACCCCATCACTAGTCGACGCTCGATGGCAGATATGGAGAATGCCCAGCGCATGGGTTTTTGCCCTGATGTAGCAAAGGTGGGGTTCGCGTATTGTATGCTGAGGGATCGGGCGCGAGGCTGGTGGGAGGAGGTTACCCGCGAGGTAGGATCAGTGGGTGTAGATGAGATGACTTGGGAGGAGTATTTACGAAGGTTTGATCTGGATTTTGGACCAGCCATTGAGGTGCAACGATTGGTGAGGGAATTTCAAGGTCTTCAGCAAACGACAGAGACTGTGGCAGAGATCATCGCCAAGTTCAAAGAGAGAGTGCTTTTGGTTCTGCAGTATGTTGTGGATGAGGAGATGAAGAAGACGAGGTATCATTCCATGCTAAGGGATGATATCCATGAGTGTGTGAGATTTTCAGGGTGCAAGACCCTGAAAGACATGGTGGAGAAGGCTCGAGAACGGTAAATTGAGTGGGAGCTCCGGACAAAGTGGAAGCCTGAGCAGGTTCAGGCAGCAGTGGGTCAGGCTAAGAAGCCTAAGGCCTCTAATCCTCCCAGTAGAGGCCAACATGGCCGAAGCCGATGTGCCAAGTGCGGTAAGCCGCACAGTGGAGCATGTCGGGTGGCAGGCTCGACATGTTATGCTTGTGGTCAGCAGGGCCGAATGAGCAAGGATTGCCCCAAGAAGGGCTTGATTTTTTTTCAATGCAACTAGACCGTCCATAAAAAGGCCGATTGTTCGAGGTTGACGGGAGGAGCAGTGGCTGCACATGCGCCCGCAACAATGAGGATTACTGATGGTCGCCTGGTCAAGGCGGAGGATCCTGCGGTCAAGAGTCACGCATTTTAGTTGACCATAAAGGAGGCCCGAGCACCACCAGACGTCGTGACTGGTATGTGATCTATTTCCGTCTTATTTATTTTATTGTTATGCTTATGTTGTTATGATCTTGTATAGGGACCTTTTTGGTTAATGGGTTGTCCGCTCATGTTCTTTTCGATTTGGGGGGTACCCGATCATTTGTATCTCTTGCGCTCAACAAGAAGTTTCGAGATGCCCCGAGGACTTTGGATTCCACGCTCGAGGTGGAGATTGTGGATGACCGCATTGTGAGCATTGCGAGGGTATTTTGGAGGATTTTATGAATTCGTTCGGCGAGAGGTTTCTATTGATTTCATTCGGATTCCTTTGAGAGGATTGAAAGTAATCATCGGGATGGACTGGTTAGGACCCAATGGGGCCATGATAGATTGCGAGCGTCAGCTGGTGAAAGTTCGAACCCCAAGTAGGGGAGAAATGGTTATCCATGGAGAGAGATCCTCATAGGGGACAACCCTGTATTTGGCACCGAGGGCTAGGAGACTCCTTCAGCAGGGTTGTTCTGGGTTTTTGGCTTATGTCTCGGGTACGAGGGTGGAGGCCACGTCAGAGATGAGCAGGGCACCTATTGTGCGAGATTTTCCTTATGTATTTCCAAAGGAGTTGCATGGGGTGCCTCCTGAGAGGCAAGTGGAGTTCCATATTGATTTGATGCATGGTGCAGCTAGGATAGCCAAGGCGCCATATCGTTTAGCTCCGCTTGAGATGCAGTAGTTGTTGATGCAGCTTAAGCAGCTGCTAAACAGGGGATTTATTTTTCCAAGCAGTGTCCCGTGGGGAGTACCGATCCTGTTCTTGAAAAAGAAGGATAGGTCACACAGGATGTGTATTGATTATCGAGCTAATCAAGCAAGCGGTGAAGAACCGTTATCTGCTTCCGATGATTGATGACTTATTTGATCAGCTGCAAGGTGCATCTTGGTTTTTTCAGATTGATCTTCGGTCGGGGTATCATCAGATGAGGATCAGGAATGAAGATATACTGAAGACGGATTTCAGAACTCGTTATGCTCATTATGAGTTTGTAGTGATGCAATTTGGGCTCACCAATGCTCCAGCAGCGTTCATGGATCTCGTGAACCGGGTTTGCAGGCCGATGTTGGATCGGTCTATGATCGTTTTTAGTGATGATATCTTGGTCTATTCTAAGACCAAGGAGCAACACGAGCAACATTTGAGGGAGGTGTTGGAGACCTTGAAGAGGGAGAGGCTATATGATAAATTCTCCAAATGCAAGTTTTGGTTGCGTGAGGTGAAGTTTCTGGGGCACATCATCAACCAAGAGGGTATCTTGGTAGATTCGGCCAAGATTGAGGCGGTAATGCGTTGGGAGGATCCGAAGAACGCATCTGAGATTCAGAGTTTCTTGGGTTTAGCAGGGTACTATCGTAGATTTATCCAGGATTTTTCCAAGATTGTGGTAGCTTTGACCTGCTTGACCAAGAAGAGTGTGACCTTTCGGTGTGGTCCAGATCATCAATTGGAATTTGAGACCTTGAGACAGAAATTATGTGAGGCCCCGATTCTGGCAGTACCGAGGGATTGGATGATTTTGTGGTGTATTGTGACGCTTCTATTTAGGGTTTGGGAGTTGTTCTAATACAGAGGGGGCATGTGATTGCTTACACCTCGAGGAAGCCGAAGCCTCGTGAGGCGAATTACCCCACTCACAACTTGAAATTGGGGGTGGTGGTGTTTGCCCTCAATATTTGGAGGCATTATTTATATGGAGTTCGATGCACCATCTTCACTGATCACAAGAGTTTAAAGTATTTGACGGATCAACAGAATCTTAATATTTAGCAGAGGAGATGGTTAGATGTGATGAAAGATTATGCCTGCGAGATTTTGTATCATCTCGGGAAGGCCAATGTAGTGTTTGATGCTTTGATCCGTAAAATGGCAAGTGCTTTGATCGGAGATGTATGCTTGAGGATGACGGTCACCTAACCATTGATGGATATGATCAAGGGGCATAGTTTTATGGATTGAAAAGGGAGAATTGGAAGACTGAGCGAATTTGAGGGAAGATTTCATTGTTTGTTCGAGACATCTGGGGATTATTGTCTTAGTGTGGCAGGATTTGGGTTCCAGCATTAGGAGGAGTGAGGCAAAAGATCTTGGATGAGGCACATAATTCTAAGTTTTCTATCCATCTGGGGGCCATGAAGATGTACCAGGACCTGAGATCGAGCTACTGGTGGCCCTGCATGAAGCGGGAAGTTTAATGGTTTGTTGAGCGTTGTTTGACCTGCAGGAAGGTCAAGATGAGCTTAAGAGGCCTCATGGAAAAGTTTAACCGTTAGCCATCCCCACGTTGAAATGGGAGGAGATCACCATCGATTTTATCATGAAGTTACCAAGGACGACACGGGTGTTGATTCCATTTGGGTTATTGTAGACAGGTTGACCAAGAGTGCACATTTTATTCTGATTTCCGAGAGTATCTCCACCGAGAAGTTAGAAGATATTCATGTGCAGGAGGTGGTGGTCAGGAATGGAGTGCCAATATCTGTGGTCTTGGACGGCGATGTTCGATTTACCTTTAGATTATGGAGGAAGTTTCATGAGGAGTTGGGTGCTCATTTGCATTTCAGCACTATTTACCACCTCCAGACTGATAGTTAGAGCGAGCGGACATTCCAGACGCTCGAAGATATGCTTCGGGCATGTCTGTTAGACTTCAGAGGGAGTTAGGATACTTACCTTCCACTAGCAGAGTTCACATACAATAATAGTTATCATGTAAGTATTGACCGACCCCCATTTGAGATGTTGTATGGTTGGAGGTGTTGGACTCCAGTTTTTCGGGGAGATGTTGGACATCGAGTCATGGGAAGCACCGAAGTGGTGCTTAAGACTACTAAATTGATTCAGCAGGTGCGTGATAGACTGTGGATTGCGCAGATCCGTATGAAAATCTTTACTGACTGGCACCGATTAGATCCCGAGTTTCATGTGGGAGATTTTGTGTGGCTAAAGGTGTCACCTTGGAAAGTTGTCATTCGGTTTCGGAAGAGGGTCAAGCTGGGGCCCCGATTCATTGGTCCATTCAGGATTTATGCCTGAGTTAGCAGGGTTGCTTATCGATTGGATCTTCTGAATTAGATCGGTCATATCCATAACACCCTCCACGTGTCTCAGCTCCGGAAGTGTGTTGCAGATAAGGTCGCAACCATTTCTTTGAATGATATTCAGGTGGATAGGGGCCTGAGTTATTTGGAGAAGCCCATTGCAGTCTTAGATAGAAAAACTAAAGCTCTTCTTAACAAGGTGGTGAAGCTAGTAAAGGTGCAATGGCGACATCGGAAGGGCTTCAAATGGACGTGGGAGTCGGAGGACGAGATGCGAGAGCATTACCCGGATCTATTTACGACAGCGGACTTCGAGGATGAAGTCTAGTTCAAGTGGGGGAGATTTTTAACACTCCAATCCAGGTATTTCATTGTTTACCCTCAAGTATTTCGTTTTTTGACAAAAAGGGTCATTCCGTATGTTGGCCATACATTTGGGTACACTTAGCGTAAGCGTGTGTGAGCATCTGGTGGCTAAGGTTCGTACGCTGGGCGTACAAGCATGTACACCGGGCGTACATGGCAAATGACTACAACCATAATTTCTCAACTTGCACCCTATTTAAACAACCTTATATCATTTGGACCAAACCCTAATTATCCTGTAGAGCCTCATTTCGTCCTTAAACCCTATTTTTGCAAGAACTTGTGAGATTTGAGCTTAAAGGTATGTTTGGTGACTTTTCTAGAGGGTGTTCAAGAAGAAGAAGGTGGTGTTCTAGTCTTTATCAAGTAAGGAGCTTTTGTATCCTACATCTAGAGCATCTTGGAGAGCTTTTGAAGGTAAAACGATTGCATCTTGTCTATTCTCCTTGCTTGTTGAGTTAGGGTTTGCTAGAGTCCACTTTTAAGTCCATAAATTATCTCGTGTGAGTTTGCATAACTCCAGAGGTTAGGAAGGCTAGATCTGAGACTCTTGGACTTGTTTATAGTATAAAAATGCAAACTTTATGTCTTCTTTGGCTCCATGCACGAGTTAAGACATTTGGAAAGGTCTTAATAAAGTAGATTGAGTTGTTGGGATCTTATATAGCATGCAAAGGCATAAAGTTGCCAACTTTACGCCTTAGGACCATGATATCGACCAATATATGGAATTTGAGTGAAGATCTTGCATTCATTTAGCACTTAATGGATTTTGTGCATGAATGATTTGTATGTTGGGCGTACTATGTTGTACGTTGCGCGTACAACCCCTTATCTTAGTATGTTAAGCGTCCAAAAGAGGTACGTTGTGTGTACGCTATCAGGAAGTCTTGGGCCTTTGGTGGATTCCGAACCTTTGGGCCCTAATTGTTTGGGCCTGGACTCGCTGGTGTTTTGGGCCTGAATTTATCATTTGGGCCAAGATTGGCATGTTGGGCCTTATGGCCCAATATAGAATTGGATTTTAATGTAAGTCCCATTAGTGAAGAAAAGGCCTTTGGTCCATTATGAAGGGACTCAGACTTAGGATTTGGGGACCATGTCTAGGTTATGCTATAATTCTAACTAGGGTTATTTGTTTATTTTTCAATGTTAGATTTTGGGCTAGTAGTCGAATAGATTTTGTGTTCAGTAGACTGGCATGAGTCTTCTCACTATACCAATGGGTCGAAGGCACCAACACCTTCCCATTACTTGGTATGAGATGTCTATAGTTAAATATGAGATGGTTTTGTTATTTGGTATGTATTGATTGATGTGAAAATTATGGGGGGAGCCCATGAAACTTGGTAATACCATGTGTGGGAGCCCATGGCCTTTGGATATAAGACCATGAGAGTAGCCCATGGCAACCCAGTTGAAGACCATGGAGGGAGTCCATGGCAGATTTATGTGTATATGTGCATGGAATTATGTGGTTATGTGTTTTGTGTAATTTGGGAAACTCACTAAGCATGTGATTATAGTTTTGATGGGTGTTTTAGGTACTTCTGGTTCTAAGGGCAAGGGCCCGACTTTATGGCGCAACGTGTACTCTCCAGTATTTCTACATTATTTGTTATGGATACTCTAATCTTTTGAACAATGTGTTTATGTAATCGAATTTTGGAAAAACAAATATGAATGAGATTTCTAATTATTAAATGAAAAGTTTTACCTGAATTTTTGGGGTGTTACAGAAACAAACGAACAAAAACAAAAATTGGTGGTGGTGATTGGAAACTCATGGTGGCTGCAACAAGAACTGGTGATGGCAGTTCTGTATTAGTAGGCGATGATGAGATGTGGCAGTGCTGCGATGGCATCCTCCTGTTACCTTCTTTTCTTTTCTGCGATGAGAGGGGAAGAGAGGGGAGGTAGCATTATGTCAAAGGGGTGTTTGGGTGGTGCTTAATCGACCAAAAGATTGGGAAGATTTGGGTTGGCTTGTAGAGGTTTTATGGTGGTGTTGTGGTAGCTCTTGGTGGTTTTTTCTAAACCAAGAAAGAAAGAAAGTGGATAGGTGACGTTGGTTGTGACTTGTGATGAGAATGAAGAGCTTGAGGATTCTAATTATAGTGAAGGAAGCCTCTCACAAACCATGCACCACCATGCTTTGATAGGATGTCCAACACACCATAAATTCCATGCTTTGTACCTTCATTCAAGAGTGCACTCAACCAAGAAGAGAGGGAAGGAGTATCCCACATGGGCAAGTGGAAAGAAATGACAAAAATCTGATTTTTCACTCTCGCAAGCACATTTGGGCCCGAAGGTGATGTATAATATGGACGTGTCGTATAATATGGATGAGTTCAAGGATTCCAAAAACCCGAACGAATTAATTTTTCGAGTTTTAGAGCTCCGAGAAATCGCGTTTAAAGTTTCACGTATAAATGATCCGAAACGCTCGATGTTCAACTTTTACAAATATTTTCGCTAAAAGTATTTCGAGTATGAAATCAAATATTAGACCATATTATGAGTCCAAAAAATCTCTCAAAATTTCCATCTGAGGTGTGCAAGTGCCTCAACAAATCGATTCAGTTTTAGCAGTTTAAAGAAAATCAGTGTTTTACTGGTTTATTTTCTTATAACTATCATACCTTTTTTTATATGAACTCCGTTTTGGACGTTCTTTATATTTTGGAAACATGGGAGCATCGACTACAAGGCTACAATATTGGCTTCGCTCACAACTGCTTAATACGAATTTTCAATTTTTCAGACGTATTAACTAAGGTTACATTTTGTGTTGTTTGATTCGTTTGCCGGTTTCCACCTTTGGAAGTAAGATACCATCTGGTATCTTATAATAGTTGTAATGACATCATTTATTTTACAAAAGACGCACTAAAATTCAATAAGTCAAATTACAAAGAGATTCAAAGTGAACTGATTGTCTTTAGTTTTTGGCCTAAATTAAGGGATGTCACATTACCTCCATGTTAAGGGAATTTCGTCAAGAAATTATTAAGTTCTAGGCTACTTTCTTCCACTATTATTTCGTTCTATATTATTTTTTGTATGAAAACTCAACTAGCGGTAAATGAGTATTTGATATGAATATGAGTTCACAATCCGAGATGAGTTCCAATTCTGAGTTGAATTCCGAGTTCGAAATGAGTTCGAGTTATGAGCCAAGCCTTAATTGCGACTGGTTGCGATTAAGTACGAACGGTCATAATGAATTGCAATCTATATTTTTGGGATGCGAATGCAAGCCTTGGAATGTTATTGAATACGAACTGGGAGTTGGATGCGAACAATTGCAATGAATCGCAGTCTTGTGTTTTAGGATGCGAATGGAAGCCTTGGAATGTTGTTGAATGTGAAACGGGAGTTGTATGCAAACGATCGCAATGAATTGCAGTTTAGTGTTTTATGATGCGAATGCAAGCCTTGGAATGTTATTGAATGTGAAATGGGAGTTGGATATGATTGGATGCGAACAATTGCAATGAATCACAATCTAGTTTTTTGGGATACCAACGCCACTACATGGATGCAACCTCGGAGTGGTTATCTGATGCGATCCTCAGAAGTCAGATGCGATTTTTGGAGGCCTTCTATTATCCTAGGATGCGGAAGTTTGTTTACCAGGATGATAACTAATTTAATATTTGTAATCAATTAGCAATATGACTCACCTTCATTGTCTGACGTTGAGCTACTTCTTATCGAAGATGTGTTGAAGGCTTTTATGGTTGGTGAACACGACACACTTTGTTCCGTATAGGTAGTATCTCCAAATCTTTACAGCAAACACTACAACTCCCAACTCTAAGTCATGGGTAGTGTAGTTTGTGTCATTTGGTAAGTTATCAGGATGCTTATGCAATGATTTTATTCCTTTGCATCAGTATACATCCTAACCCTTGGTGTGAGGTGTCTCAGAACACAAGAAAGTCTTTTGTTCCCTCTGAAAGAGACAAAATTGGTGCATTTCACAACAATAGTCTTTATTTCTGGATGGCAAACTCTTGTCTGTCTTCCTAATCGAATTTCTTGTCATTTTGGGTTAGAACGGTGAGAGGCTTGGCTATTTTTGAGATTTTCTTGATGAATCTTTGGTAATAGCGTACAATCCCTAGGAATTGGCGTACTTCAGTTGGCATTGTTGGTGCCTTCTAATCCCTAATCGATTTTATCTTCGAGTAGTAGTTGATGGAACAGGTCATCGATCCTCAGGAGTGGTTATTGGTTCTTGATGCTGAGTTTGCCCGACTTTAGATAGTTAATGCACATCCTGAATGATTTATCCTTCTTCTTTCCAATCAATATCGGAGCTCCCCAGGCAGAGAAGCTTAGCCGGATAAAGTCTTTGTCATGAAGTTCTTAGAGTTGACTGGAGAGTTCTTGAATTTCCGATGGAGCCAGATGATAAGGAGATCTTGCCACTGGTGTTGCACCCGTGATTAGGTCGATTCGAAATTTGACCCGTCTGACTAGATGAACTCCATCTAGGTGTTCTAGAAATATGCCCCAGGTAGTCGCACACTTGCGGAATGTCTTTGATTTCCTTACCCCTGCCGTTCATATCCACCTCGTTTGCCAAGAACGAGAAGCATCTTTTATGTAAGTACTTTCTTGCCTTTATTAAATAAATGACTCTTAGACTCTTCCCTGATTTATCTTCATAAATCACAAGGGCTTTGTTGTTGGTTAGAGGTAGTCGTATAACCTTTTCATAACATAGAACATCATCTCAATGAGGCTATAAGCAATTTATTTCGATGATTACATCAAAACCTCCAATGGTCATAAGTATTAAGTCGACATGAAGGATGTGGTCATTCGGGGTGATAAGGAAATTGGTGAGTATCTCTAAAGTGTTTTCTTATTTGGAAACTTTCCATCTCTACTGTGTGAGTTTTATTAAGTTTTTCGAATTTTTGTTTTATCGTGTTTCTAAACTTATGGTAAATAAAGCTTCTATCGACACCAACATCAAATAATATAGAAGCCTAGGCATTTTTGATAAGAAATGTACCAGTAACCACAGTTGGTTCCTAACGAGCATCTCCATCAGTTATCATAAATTTTCTTCGATTGCCATCTTGATTCTTTAGTTTTGGGTAGTCCATCTTAAAATGCTCTAGTTGATTGTAGTTGAAGTTGTTATGGCTTCCTCCTATCACAGTGGTTGATGTTGTAGTGGTTGGGGTCTTTCTGCAGTACCTCAAGATATGACCTCTCATGTTACAGTTGTTGCGGATTACCACCCTACAATATTTGACATGGTGGAAATTGAATTCCGTACAATGGGGTAAAGTCCCAGTGTAGGACATGGATGGGGTGGAAGTGTTGGTAATTGTATCATAGACAACCATATGTTTTGTTTTAGGTTTGTGATGCTTGGAGTTCCCTTCTGAATTTCCATGGAACTTCCATTTTGTACTCCCTATTCTTTTCCATTTGTGGGGTCATACTATCGTGACGGATACACTGCTCCATCCATTGATAGGCCAATTGCTTAGCATTATCAAAGTTGGAGGGTCTGGATGCAGTAACTAGACCTTGAATTAGCAAAGCCAAACTCCATATGTATCATTAAGTCTTCTTATCTTCTGGGGTCACCATTCCTAGGAAGAGATTTGCAAGGTAATTAAGTCGAGAGGTGTAGGCAGCTACCTCTGATCCTTTCAATGTAAGGTTCTAGAGCTCCAACTCTAGAGCCTGGACTTCATGTCGTGGAAAATATTCCTTGATCATCATCTGTTTCGGAGGTTCCTAACCCATGGCATAGGCTTCATCGATTCGCATGGACTTGGCGTGATTATTCCACTAAGTTAGGGCGGGATCCATCGGTGTGTAGGTAACATATTTAACTCGACAGTACTCCGTGCAACTACTGATGCAAAATACCGCCTCCATTTTTTCTATCCAACGAGATAGACCAACAACTCCTGTTCCGAAGAAGGATCGGGGTTTGCTACCCATGAACTCTTTGTATGAATAGGGTCTGATATTGTTTTGGCTAACTACTAGAGTGCCACCACTATTTCTATTGTTCCTAGAGTTTTCGTTATGGGTAGCTTCACATGCAGTTAAGGCTGTAGCAATCCCTTATGCAAGTAGGGTCCGCATTAGAGTGGGATCTATTTGAAATGGTGGGTTTGAGACATTGATAATTGGTGTTTTAGTTGTTCCGAATGGAGTTGCTCCAGAAATTGGAGTTTCTCCTGAAGTTTGGGTTACTGTTGCTGCTCTTTTTCGACACTCGTGAAATTGGTGGTGCACGAACTTGTAGACCTTTTCGTGGGGCCATCTTCCTAATAATTTTAGAGGGACATGTTAGGTTTTTTTACACAATATAGTCATAAACAAGTGTATTAATGCAATTTGTTCCTGAAATGCCATAGGTTTCCAAATTTTAGAGGGCGATCGATTCCTGAAATCCTAGAGATTTCCAAATGATAGAGAGATAATTGAAAACTCTGTTGATTACAGATGATAGAGAGAGAATTGCAATCCTATTGATTTCAAATGATATAGGGTGAACTAAAATCCTTGTCATCTTTGGAAGTGAAAGGAGAGAGAAGTTTGGAGACTCTTGAAAGATGGACTGGGAATTATGGGTTTCTCTGCTACGAAGGTAGCAGAGCTATTTGTTCTTTGTTCCTCTTCAGATTAGGTAAATCAAGAAAATATGGACGTTATCCCAGATTTTTAAGTATTTTAATGATTTGTAAAATGTATGCGTTGTTTTGATATAAGGATTCTAAGGTACTAGGTTTCCACAGTGAATCTTGAGTACATCCTTCACTCTTTACAACTCTCAACCATTGTAGTCTGTCGAACTCCTTGCTCAAGGTTGGTTGTGCACCAGCCCGACCATAAATAACATAGGCCCACACTCTAGGTTTATTTGTGGTATGGCTTATGTATGGTACTAACTTTATTCGATGGATTTGACATAAAGGGTTGAGTTGGTAGTTTTAGTTGAAGGTATGTTAGAATGTTATTAATTGTTCTCTTAGCGGGGAAAAGTATATATACAACTCTTATATATTATTGTTGGTAAGGTTTGTAGTATTATTTAATAACACATTCATTAGTAGCGTAAGTAGTCAAGAAGTAGCGTAATTATTTAATAACATATTTATTAGTAGCTTGTTGTTGTATTTGTATTCCTCTTTCAAGGATATGAGTTCTTTATAACCAATTTAGATCTAATACCAATCTGTCACAACCCCGACTGAGGCGGCGGAACATGTCGGGCTGTGTGACTTAGTTCATGGATCACAAGTAATTGAATATACAAAATAAGTACAACGATAAAAAAACATTAGTTGTCATTCATTTTGAAGTTTGATTACAATGTTCTTACAAATAATGATAAAGTATAGTTGTTGTCTTAAAAAGGTAGGCATATATAAAAAATAGAACTAATAACTAGGTCGCCTGAAATCCATGACTAACCTTTTGTTTGAAAGCTTGATTACTGATTCCCTGAGAATAAATATAGTTTTGGGGGTCAACACAAGGTTGGTGAGAGTTACATGTTTTCTGCTATCAGCAGTAATGGTACTTTTTTTAAAAGTTCAAAAGGTACTTTCTTTGTAAGTATAATAATACACAAAACTGTGTTTTGTAAGTGTCTTTGAATAATTTTTTTACAAGTCCAAAAGGTACTTTCTTTGTAAGTATGATAATACACAAAACTGTGTTTGTTAAGTGTCTTTGAATATGTTTTGAAAAATAAAAATGTATCGTTATATAAGTAAATCCATACTTAAAATAGTTTTGAAAGAAACTAAGCCCATGATTTAGATAAAAGAGAGTGATTCTAGTTAATGTTTATAATGAGTCTTATAACAGAACTATGTGACTAGATGTAATTCATTGGTGGCCATAGGTAAAGAATTAAGATATTTATACAGATAAAGTTGTACGGATGAAGTTATACGAATAAACAGATACACGGATAAAATTATCTGTCAAGGTTGTAATTAGCAACCGCAAATATGGATAAGTTGTATGGATATACGGATAAAGTTAATCCATAAAGTTTGAATATAAAAGTCATTAACTAAGGTTTACAAATATAATTGTACGGATAAAATTCGAGTATGTTCAATATGTATAAGCGTAACAATGTATGATATTTGTTTAAATAGGTGAGAAATCTTATGGAAGTGTACACAAGTACATGTAAGAAATCTAAAATATAAGTTTTATAGCATATATATATATATATATATATATATATATATATATATATATATATATATATATATATATATATATATATATATATATATATATAACACTAGAAAGAAAGTATGATAATATGCTAATGCTTCTCATCAAATCAAATGAAAGTTCAACAATTAGCATGAATTATTCACACATTATTTACATTAGCCTTTGAAAATTGGATTTTGAAGTATTTGTATGAAATCCTCATAAATAAGGTGTCACTAATTCAAGTCAATCGACGATTCATTTTAACTAAATTTTAATTTATGAATTATAATATTTCTAAAAATTATTATTAGTACCTTCAACAACGAGCGAGTAACCATCCTGTTACACAAAATTCTAAAAACAATCAATTAAAACATGCCCAAAATAATAAGAATACATGAAAATCACGTTTTATGATATGCATATAAAATAACGAAACACATGTTTCATGGAAAAATTCTTTATAGAGTAGCTTCAAACCAATAAGAACTATTGCCTTTTACTTAATTAGAAAATGAATTATTTTTCATTTTGGTGAATGGGCCTGTAGTTGTGATTTTGTAGGCTTCCTCACAAATGGTCCATTGGATTTTGAAGCACGGTCAGTTTACAAACAAAATTTATATATATATATATATATATATATATATATATATATATATATATATATATATATATATATATATATATATATATATATATATATATATATATATATATATATATATATATATATATATATATATATATAATGATCGGGTTAACTTGTTATTTTATTGTTTTGTAAGAATATTACACATTTAGTGGTACGTACTTGTCAAGTTATATATTTATGTGGCTTACTTATTCATTAAATAAATAGTAAAGATGAAAATTCGTGGGTTAGGGTGTCAAATTGGACGCTCAAGTTTATAGTTTTCACGACACGATAATTTTTATATGATAGGGAACATGACACGACAGGATGTCGTGTTTTGTCTACTAACATGAAAACACGACAAACAAGAAGATGATAAAAAAAACCATTAGTTTATTCAATTCAAAATTAATTTTACAAAACACGAAAAACACGAAAAACACGAAATACATAAGTTAATATCGTTTCAATTTCGTGTCAAATCTTAAACACGAACATGACATCGCGTCGTGTTTTTTTACGCTTGATACGAATATGACATGAACACGGACACAAACATGAATTTATATTTCAATTTCGTCATAATTCCGTTTTGTGTCATTTATTTTTGTCGTGTCATGTTATCAATTGCAAATACAATTATGTTATATAGAATAAATGAAAAATAATCAATTTACGTTATTTTATTGTTTTGTAAGAATATTATACATGTAGTACCAGTATGTACTTGTCAAGTTACATATGTGTGTGGCTTACTTATTCGTTAAATAACTAGTCAAGATGAAACCTTGTGGATTAGGGTGTCAAATCGGACAGTCAAGTTTTTAGTTTTCACAACATAACAAATTTTATATGACAGGGGACATGACACAACAGGATGTCGTGTTTTGTCTACTAAAATGAAAACACAGAAAAATAAAAAAACCATTAGTTTATTCAATTCAAAATTAATATTATAAAACACGACAAACATGAAAACGACATGTTAATATTGTTTCAAATTTGTGTCGAATCTTAAACATGAACATGGCATCACGTCGTGTTTTTTACACTTGACACAAATATGACATGAACATGGACACAAACATGAATTCATATTTCAATTTTGTCCAAATTCTATTTTGTGTGTGTATTTTTATCGTGTCGTGTCATGAATTGCAACCCCTGTGTGCGATGTTGCGAAAAACTTCAGAATCAGATTTTAAATTTCTCATGACAGACTCTTCGCTAAAACTCCTTGTTGCAACAAATTGTGCAATTGAAGTTCTTAAGCCTCTCTAACCTTAATGCCCTCTGGCTCACTATACCACCCGAAGTCATACGTACCAATTGATCACAGTTACCAACATACTTTTGTTGAAAGGTAAATACTAGACACATGTTAATAGTCTAATGATATTTATTATCTCAACTTACAATAAATGGTTATAAGTTCGTCATAAGACATGGAAACATGATAACTAATACTCCATGTTAGCTTGAATGTCACTTATACAGTTCTTTTTAAATCAAGCATATGCATCTACAAGCAACTTTATTGACGATTGTTTCTATGTCAAGTCGTTTGGCTCGTCCTCTAGGTATTGTGTCTAACTCAAATGTCTGATATGTATGGGTCGTAGATGGATTCTCAACTAGAAAACCCGAGCAACATCACAACAAGATGACCATTTGGCGTGTCCCGAGAATTGTATCATGGGAGCAAGATTTGATGATCAAGTTGATCACTATATGAAGTATGTCGACTCGTTCTGGCGGGAAGGAGCCAATTATAATGAGACAAATGTGTCTCGTGGAGAGTGAGAGAGAGAGAGAGATAGAAAGAGAGAGAAAAAAGTTAGGGAAGAGAAGCAAATTTCATGTCCTAGAAAGGATAGTGGAGCCCTTTATTTATAGGAAATAAGGGATATTTTTAATAATATTATATCAGTTAGATGAACAATAACATTAAGTCCCCCAATCCGAATTGTTGTATGGCTTGAAAGCATATAGCATTTTTGACTCAAGTCTAACTGAACACATCTATAAAACAACATAAATCTTATCACTGCCATATGAGATTTCCCGGTTGTTTTTTCCTGGTGTGACGAGATTGATTCTACCACTTGCTGACCCGGGTTGATGAATGATACCATGCCATAATTATTTATCTCTTTTGTAATAATAGACTATCCATTCCCATTATATTTAGAGAACATACTTCCACGAGTGTAAAATTGGCATGTCTTTTGAAAATTTTAGATCTTTCCTTGATAATGTATGTTTGTAATGTATATCATTAATACGGCATGGTAACTTTCCTCTTAAGCTTTTATGTTATTCATGTTGAGTGGTGTGTGCTTATGTAATATGCTTCTATAGTTTTAATTGATGTTATGTGTCTCATTATCATTTTAATATGGTGTGATTCCTACACCCACAGTTACGTGGAAGAATAAGCAACCTTACAATAAAGTATCATTATGTGAAGAAATTATTAAATATTCGAAGATGTTGTTAGGTATATCGATTTCGATAATGAGACTATTGTTAAGCATCACCAAGATAAGGTAGAGGTATCATGAATGTATCAAAATGTACTTTGAATTGGTTATTCCATGTGTGTATCCAAGGGTTGGTGTTTCCCTAAGGTTTGTGTTTTATAAGGGTAACTTTATTGAAGATGGGCATTCAAAGTTTGATGTGTCACTCATAATGTAAGCGTTTTCCTATGGGTATTCAAGATTCGATGTGTCACTCGGTAAATAAAGATTCTCGTATGGTTATCCAGATGCCCTCCGTTGCACTCACTTCATAAAGATTTTAATGTGGGGATCTGGATGTCCAACGTTCCATTTATGTAACATCGCATAAATCATGACAAAAATTGCCACAACTGGCATTTTGCTATGGAATTCTAACCCCATGTAACCATCATCCATTGGAAAAGCTTATATTCTATTCTCGTTCAAATACATCTCATATGTTCAAATAAGGATTGGAAACCTTAGAAATCTCGGTTCAAGATTTTTATGGACTAGGATTTCCTTATTGGGCCTAATGGGCCAATAAGCTTCCAACATGACTATTTTGATCTTAGAACTTTTAAATGGGCTCTAATTCGACCCACTCCCATTTATTTTAACACTTTGGACCATATTGGGCCTAGAATGAAATAAAATACCCTAATGGACCTTATTGGGCCATAACTAACCTAATTAGCTCTAATGGACTATGAAACCCATTATTCTTGACAAATTGGGCCGTAAACCATCATAGGAGCCCAATGGGCCGAAAATCATCAACATGGGCCCATGATATGGAATTAAGCACCAAAAGCCCCAAACTCTTTTTTTTCCTTCCCTTTTCTCGGCCCAAATAAATAAATAAATAAAAAGAGAATGGAAGAAAGAGGGATTAGAGCATGACAACTCATGATTATCTAACATGTATTTAGGCAATCTCATGCATCTATAACACTATTATCCATCATGCAAAATTCTTTAATCTTTTTCCCCTCTCTCTTTACTTATGGCCGAGATCCATTTCCCTACCACCACACTCCTTCATTTTTCAACACCTTACTCTCAAATATTGTTCTTCTTCTTCCTCCAAACTCACGAAAATATTGTTGGTTTTAAAAGCATTCTCACAAGAAAATCATCATTCTTTGGTAAGTTTTTACATGTCTAAGTTATATAACTCTATTCTCTTGCAAGATCACTTCTTCTAAACAAGCTTTTGGTGATCATACTCCTAGAGAACTCCTTAAGCTCGAAATTTACAACAAGGTGTTGCTAGGTTCGAAAATAGCATCGAATTTCTTCCTTTTCTTCTTCAAATCGAAATCATCAAGCAAAGGTGAGCTTCATACCCCTCTCTTTTCGGTTTTCATATGTTTTATGGGGGATAATACAAGAAAATGTGTAGATCTAAGTGTATGTGTATGCTATGTGTGATTTTATGCATGCATGTGTGTGATTTTATGTGTTTTTGTGATAAATATGTAACCAAAAGGGGTGTTAACTCGAGATCTATGACATGAGAAAGGAAACAAACATAATCTAAGTTATTTTACATTAAACAAGTCAAGAAAAATAGCTTATAAGGTTATGAGGAACATAGTCTAACATAAAACCCATTTTAGGGCTTAAGTTGTCAAAAATACAAAACTTGGGTTAAAAATTGTCAAGTCACGGTTTCTTGAGGGTCAAAAGGGTGAAAACAGTCTCTATAATCATTTTTCTGAATATTAGAATTTTCAGAGGACTTGAAATGCAAATTTTTAGCTTAATGGGCTAAATTTGGGCTTTTTGGCCCAATAAGCCCATAATTGCGAAAAATGAAGTTTAAAAGGGCTGAAATGAAACTTTCTGCAAAGCAGGGGATAAGAAGTGCAATAAAACTATTTCAAAGGTCAAAAATGCTTTTCAATACCAAAAAGGATAAAAAATGTAAACTTTTTAGATTTTGGGCCAAAACTGTAAAAGCTGCGAAATATGGGGTTCTAACCGAGAAACTCCATTCTGGAAGGGCTAAAGATGTTAACAAAACAAATTTTGGGTTAAAACTGTCTTTTCAACAAGTTTACGATACAAAAGTGTCAAGAAAATGTTTTAAGGACTAAAAATGAAATTCTTTTATATAAAGGACTAAAAGTGTTATTTTTATAAAAGAAAGGTAGTGAAAAGGTCAAATCCTACTTTTAAACAAATTAATTCATTAAGACAAAATACAAGATCCACGACTACCAACAAAACGGAAAACGAATACACATTCAACACCAAATATCGTTATAAACGAATTGATTCGGTCTCGAATCAATACAAAACAACAATCGTTAAATCAAAACACTCCAATAGATACGTGATGACTAAAATGAGTAAATCTTCAAACTTTGGGCTTCTGAGTTTCAAATCATGCTTGTCCGGCCTTGCAAGCCCACCAACATGATCTTTGGGCCCAAAGGGATAACGCTTATATGTTATTGGGCCTTCAATGACCCAATATTTTATAAAAGGAATTTCAATAGCTTTTATGTGCTAGTAGGCCAAAGTGTCCCGTTAGAAAAGCTAGTAAGGTCACAGTAATCAAATGCGAGTTGGACCATCGTGTCTTTCGCATCCACGATAGCCTAAGGTACTTACGATAGTAGTGGGACATAATGCTTCCCTTATCTTCGTTCGCTAAGGCTTACAAGAAATCAAAGTAGACGAAATTAGGACGATATACAACATGGATTAATCAACATTCATTCGTTAAGAAAATACAAAAATCAGTAATCACGAATACATTTCAACATCGGAAAACATCGGGTTTTCCGTGGAATTCAATACTACTCGCTCGAAATTTTATAACTATAATACAAAATACCCTTCATATATATGTTTTTGAAATCATTCATGCATCAACTTATGGATCTTTACACTTTGATAAACAAAAGTCTTTTCAGAAAATATCGGATTTTCTGGGTTTTACAAACTACACAAATCATTTTATCACAACATCGCTTATGAACTCACCAACATTTCTTATGTTGATGTTTTTCCAAAATAACTTGTATTGTCAGGTAACAGGTAAGCGGAAGAGTAATATGAAGTAATGTTAGGATGTTATGTTGTTAAAAGCACTCAAACAATTTATGTTATGAATGTGTAATGTTAAAACAATGTACTTGATGTGAACAATCCCAGTTGTAATATATTGATTCATGGTGACGTTTATGTTATGATTCATGTATATTCACTGTGATGATATTCAATTAGAGTCACGCGAGCCCTCAGACGTTTCCGCCGTCTGGTTCGAGGGTGTGACAAGTTGGTATCAAAGCATTGTTTATAGTGAACTAGCATATCTAATCATGCAGTATATGCAACTATAAATACAATGGGACTAAACAACTCTGAACATAATAATTAAAATACATACCTTTGTGTGCATTTTAGAATAATAACACAACAAGAACAGTAAAAGTCTTGGAGGATTTGAACATCGCTATTAAACCCGGACAGTTATGTAGTCATATTGGGGGTGAATGTAGCCTGATCAACTACATTCATTCAAAATACGACCAACATGTGTTTGGGAGTAATTGGGATGGACAATGAATCAAAAACTTACCATTTAATTTTCCAAAGAGCTTATAGAACAAAACCTAAACAAAACTAAATTACTATAGGAGTAAATGGTATGACATTTGTTTCTAGTGTTTATACCCCTTCATGCAATGCACTATAGACGAGTATTATTAGCTAGGAAACCCCTATCTCCGTAGTCAGGGAATAGCAGGGTGGCTCTACCCAGAGGAAGATCCAGAAGGAGACTCAGAGAAAGAACCAGAGGAGGAACACGAAGTAGAACTCGTAGAGGGACCCGCCGAGTCAATAGTGGATCTCGAAGAGGAAGAGCCCGAGAGCAATGATGATGATGACTTGGATGCAGAATCTGATGTCATCAATCCTTCATGTAGGGCCAGAGTACCAACTTATCGTGTGGGCCCTGGTGCCCCATTCCCCTTGGGCGCACGATATTTGGAGATAGAGTCACAAGCAGGGAATACGACCACACCACGGTAGGAACTAAGGTCTCTTCGATCTTAGTCATAGAGGACCAGCTGACCGGGCCCTCCCAGTCATGGTCCGGCGCACCTGAGGTATTGATAACAAACTCAGGACACCCCAAATTGAACGGAACAAATGTGGTTTGCTACTGAGATAGATGAGAAGCAAACACAAGAAGTGAACAGAGACTCTCGAGCGAGACAGTTAGTTTGGGAAGTATGACTACAAGATACCGAACAATAAGTAGCTGGCCTCCGAGGTACATCCACTTCATCAGCACCACCACCAGACACTTTCCGCCACAATTAGGATCAACCTTTTCTTTTCTCCCCCCTACTATCCGATGTGAATCTCTTTCGGGTACTAAGATGGTACATACCAATGGAACAATTATGTGCTAACTTTATTTCAAATTACTACATAAATTCAATTATATGCACAACCGAACCCTCAAAAACCGCTAGATACTTAAGGATCTCGAAACCAAAACAACCCATATACTCTAAGGATAGACATAACGGTCGTTCCAAATCTGCGATTACCTACTACCGCGAATACATCATAGGAATGTAGATGGAAGCAGTGAGAATTATACGACAAGATGCAAAATTTATAGAGTACAACCAAGAATGACGACTATTACTTGCGATCTGGCTTATTAACGTGCAACAGGAAAATGCCATCCCGCAGGAATAACAACCACACCTGCGAGACACCGCTCCTACAAATGGACTCTGCTACAGTCCAAGCTGCTGTAACAGCAGCAGTAACCGCTGCTATAGCACAGATCAATGCAAACAACACCAATGGAGGCAGGAATAACATTGACAACTCCAGCCGAAGGAACGAACATGGAAACCAACAAGTGAGAGCTTATCAAGGAATTCCAAACCCCAAGCTTAAGAGCAGGAAGCGGAAGTCTGGAGGTAAGAAAAAGGGACAACCCACTCAAGGGTTCTCAAAGAAGCAATATGTAGTTGCTGTTCATGCGACCATGACCCCTATTACACCAACAACCACGAGACCGTATGCTGGAAGCCTTCCAAAATGCAACCAGTGCAATTTCCATCATAATGGAGCCTGCCGGGAGATGCATTGTAAGAAATGCAACCGAAATAATCACACCACCAAATTCTGTAGAACTTATCCATACCAGAATCATCATCCAAATGAAAACAACAACAATCGCAACAACCCTAACAACAACACCAATGATGAGACCAGTCATACCCGTTGTGGGTGTGGAGGAACCAGTCACTTCAGGCGCAATTGCCCCAAGGCTATCAATCAAGGAGCAGAAGGATCAGAAATGGTCCTGACCTTGGGTCAAGGTGAAGCAGACCAAGAACCGACAATTGTTACTGGTATATTCCCACCTAACAACTCTTTCGCTTAGCTCTTATTCAATAGTGAAGTTGAGCGAAGCTTCGTTAGTTACAAATTCAAACGCTTACTAAAACAACAACCCCAGAAGCTAAACGAAGCCTTCACGGTGGAGATGACTAATGGGAAAACCGAATCAACCTGCGATATTTATATAGGGTACACCTTAACACTAAAACAACCATTCATTTCAAATAAATTTAATTCTAGTAAATATTAAGAGGTTTGATGTGAAAATCGACATGGTTGGGTTAAGCCCCCACTATGCTGATACTATGTGTCGCGAGAGGGCCGTTTTACTTCACCTTCCCAATCACGAAACTTTAATAATCCATGGTGATAAACCTGGTGCCAATCCTCTTCCTATCTCGTGCATCAAGGCACAGAAGTGCCTGCACCAGAAGAACTACATTTTCCTCACTCTTTTTATGGACAAGACCAAGGAAGAAGTAAGCATACAGGGTATTCTAGTAGCATGCGATTTTCCGGATGTATTTCCTGAAGAACTTCTGGGAAGACCTCAAGAGACAAGTCAAGTTTCGAATCGACCTCATACCAAGAACCACATCAATTGCCAATTCACCCTATAGGTTAGCTCCCGCCGAAAATTCATAAGTTATCCAGTCAATTAAGAAAAGTTTGAGCAAAGGATCCATCGGACCAAGCATCTCACCCTGGAGAGCTCCGGTCTTGTTCTTCAAGAAGACGGATCCTTCAGAAGGTACATCGATATTAGGAAATTGAATAATCTCCCTATCAAAAATCGATACCCACTCCCTCGGACTGACGATCTATTTGACCAGCTCCAAGGAGCTAGGTACTTCTCTAAAATAGATCTAAGAACCGGTTATCATCAACTTCGAGTCCGAGAAGACGACATTCCAAAAACTGCCTTCCGAACTCGTCGCGACCATTTCAAATTCATTGTGATATCCTTCGGTCTAATGAATGCTCCCATGGTATTCATGGACCCTACGAACCGAGTTATCCCAACCATTCCTAGTCAACCTTTTCATGATTTTCATCAATAACATACTCGTCTGCTCACGAAGCAAGAACAAAACTCTGTCAACACCTACGACCGGCCTTGAAAGCATCAAAGCCGGAGAATATCACGAAGAAAGCGCTACATGGATGGATAAAACTCTCGGAGTCGAAGGACGAAGCTTATTGTTATAAGAGTTGAGTTGGGCGCTATCTGGGTGATCGTCAATAGGTTAATCCAATCTGCCCATTTCCTGCTAATACATAAATCGAACAAGACGGAAAGATTAGCCTGGATCTATATCAAGGAGATCGTGAGACTCCATGAAATTTCGGTATCTACTATCTCGGATTGAGATGATGAAATTTCTTCAAGACTTTGACAGTCACTTAAGAGCGCTATGGGAACATAGCTAGATATAAGTGTTGCTTACCACCTTCACACCCATAGCCAAAGCGAACGGACCACTCAACCACTCGAAGTCATGCTCCGAGCCTGAGTGTTTGAATTCAGAAAGTCATGGGATACCCGGTTGCCCTTGATTGAATTCTCATGCAATGACAGTTATCACACAAGCATCAAGGATGCTCCTTTCGAGACCCTTTATGGTCGTAAATGCAGATCACTCTTCAGTACTCTCACGGGACCAAAAACCATTCGCGAAATGACAGAGAAGATAATCCAAATCAGAACTAGACTTCAAGCATCACAAGACAGACATAAGAGTTATGATGGAAAATGACGAAAACCTATGGAATTCCAAGTCGGAGGCCGGGTACTATCGAAGTTCTTTCCCTAGAAAGGAATGATTTGCTTTAGGAAACAGGAAAACTGAACCCGCGATACATTGGACCATTCGAGATTCTTGCCCGGATTGGT
This sequence comes from Lactuca sativa, assembly GCF_002870075.4. Lineage (NCBI taxonomy): Eukaryota > Viridiplantae > Streptophyta > Magnoliopsida > Asterales > Asteraceae > Lactuca > Lactuca sativa. Next base: position 143,403,064 of record NC_056628.2, read on the forward strand.
CCAATGGCTAATAGGCTGCAACTACCTGCCGAACTCAGCAACGTACACCCTGTGTTCAACGCCTCGAATCTGAAAAAGTGCCTATTAGGAAGAGCTCTTATCATTCCCTTAGAAGAGATCGATATAAACGAGAATCTCCTATTCATTGAAGAACCAGTCGAGGTATTGGATAGGGAAGTAAAGCGCACAAAACAAAGCTGCATTCCGATTGTGAAGGTTCAATGGAACGCCAGGCGTGGATCAGAATACACATGTGAACGCGAAGGCCAGATGAAGCAGAAGTACCCTCAACTATTCTCTTATTCATGATCCTATCTTTCAAAAGAATTTCGGGATGAAATTCCCTCTAATGGGGGGATGATGTCACAACTGGCATTTTGCTATGGAATTCTATCCCCATGTAACCATCATCCATTGGAAAAGCTTATATTCTATTCTCGTTCAAATACATCTCATATGTTCAAATAAGGAATGGAAACCTTAGAAATCTCGGTTCAAGATTTTTATGGACTAGGATTTCCTTATTGGGCCTAATGGGCCAATAAGCTTCCAACATGACTATTTTGATCTTAGAACTCTTAAATAGTCTCTAATTGGACCCATTCTCATTTATTTTAAAACTTTGGACCATATTGGGCCTAGAATGAAATAAAATACCCTAATGGACCTTATTGGGCCATAACTAACCTAATTAGCTCTAATAGACTATGAAACCCATTATTCTTGACAAATTGGGCCGTAAACCATCATAGGAGCCTAATGGGCCGAAATCATCAACATGGGCCCATGATATGGAATTAAGCACCAAAAGCCCAAAACTCTTTTCTTTCCTTCCTTTTTCTCGGCCCAAATAAATAAATAAATAAATAAATAAATAAATAAAAAGAGAATTGAAGAAAGAGGGATTAGAGCATGACAACTCATGATTATCTAACATGTATTTAGGCAATCTCATGCATCTAGAACACTATTATCCATCATGCAAAATTCTTTAATCTTTTTCCCCTCTCTCTTTACTTATGGCCGAGAGCCATTTCCCTACCACCACACTCCTTCATTTTTCAACACCTTACTCTCAAATATTGTTCTTTTTCTTCCTCCAAACTCACGAAAATATTGTTGGTTTTAAAAGCATTCTCACAAGAAAATCATCATTCTTTGGTAAGTTTTTACATGTCTAAGTTATATAACTCTATTCTCTTGCAAGATCACTTCTTCTAAACAAGCTTTTGGTGATCATACTCCTAGAGAACTCCTTAAGCTCGAAATTTACAACAAGGTGTTGCTAGGTTCGAAAATAGCATCGAATTTCTTCCTTTTCTTCTTCAAATCGAAATCATCAAGCAAAGGTGAGCTTCATAACCCTCTCTTTTCGGTTTTCATATGTTTTATGGGGGATAATACAAGAAAATGTGTAGATCTAAGTGTATGTGTATGCTATGTGTGATTTTATGCATGCATGTGTGTGATTTTATGTGTTTTTGTGATAAATATGTAACCAAAAGGGGTGTTAACTCGAGATCTATGACATGAGAAAGGAAACAAACATAATCTAAGTTATTTTACATTAAACAAGTCAAGAAAAATAGCTTATAAGGTTATGAGGAACATAGTCTAACATAAAACCCATTTTAGGGCTTAAGTTGTCAAAAATACAAAACTTGGGTTAAAAATTGTCAAGTCACGGTTTCTTGAGGGTCAAAAGGGTGAAAACAGTCTCTATAATCATTTTTCTGAATATTAGAATTTTCAGAGGACTTGAAATGCAAATTTTTAGCTTAATGGGCTAAATTTGGGCTTTTTGGCCCAATAAGCTCATAATTGCGAAAAATGAAGTTTAAAAGGCCTGAAATGAAACTTTCTACAAAACAGGGGATAAGAAGTGCGATAAAACTATTTCAAAGGTCAAAAATGCTTTTCAATTCCAAAAAGGATCAAATGTGTAAACTTTTTAGATTTTGGGCCAAAACTATAAAAGTTGCGAAATATGGGGTTCTAACCGAGAAACTCCATTCTGGAAGGGCTAAAGATGTTAACAAAACAAATTTTGGGTTAAAACTGTCTTTTCAACAAGTTTACGATACAAAAGTGTCAAGAAAATGTTTTAAGGACTAAAAATGAAATTCTTTTATATAAAGGACTAAAAGTGTTATTTTTATTAAAGAAAGGCAGTGAAAAGGTCAAATCCTACTTTTAAACAAATTAATTAATTAAGACAAAATACAAGATCCACGACTACCGACAAAACGGAAAACGAATACACATTCAACACCAAATATCGTTATAAACGAATTGATCTGGTCTCGAATCAATACAAAACAACAATCGTTAAATCAAAACACTCCAATAGATACGTGATGACTAAAATGAGTAAATCTTCAAATTTTGGGCTTGTGAGTTTCAAATCATGCTTGTCCGGCCTTGCAAGCCCACCAACATGATCTTTGGGCCCAAAGGGATAACGCTTATATGTTATTGGGCCTTCGATGACCCAATATTTTATAAAAGGATCTGGACAGATTTGATGAATAAAGTTCTTAATCCATTCAGATAGTCAACCAAAACTTCCATAATGTCTTATCTATCTCATAACATCATAAAAATCATGGCTTTTTGGTCATGCATGTCTAATGCATGTCCCAAACACAAACCAGGGTACTAAAGGAACAAATGACATTACATGCTCACGCAAGAGTCTCAAAAAGCTAACCATAATTCAGATCCAACACTTATTTCATCAAACGGACACTGGACATCCATCAAGTTGGCTAATTTACTATACATGGAAGATAATGCATAAAAACTTAGATCTAAGCTCATTGACTCGTAAAGTATTGAACTTGGAAACTCATAAGGGTCTAGAAGGTGTGAAGATGAATGATGGTGATGCTTGAATGTTGAGATGATGGACTAGATGCTCTTCATCTTCTTTTTTCTTAGCTAAAAATCACCATAAATAAGCTCAAAATCAAATATAGGGTGCTAGGGTTTCAATGGGGAGTATTAGGAGGTAATAGAGGCTGAGGATGGGCTAACCCTAGCTCTCACTTCCTTTAAATATTGGTAAAACCCTGAAAATAAAGGTTTGCCTCATAGCCAGGTCTCACTTTGTGAACCATAAGGGCACACGTCGTGAGTCTCAAAGAAATACGTGCTTCTTCCAATTGGGGCCACGTCGTGACACCTTATTGCTCATGTCGTGACCTGGGTCTAAACTTAAGAATTTAATAAGAAATTCCAAAATGGTGCTTACCTGGAACTGGGTGTTACAATTCTCCCCCAATTGAGTTAGTCTTCATCCTTGAAGTTTGATGATGCGAATAAGTTTGGGTGATGTCCACGCGTCTCCGCCATGGATTCCCACGTCAATCTGAAACCTTTCCTATGTTCCCACTAGACCTTGACCAAAGGTACCACCTTGTTGCGGAAGGCATTCATATTCCTATCCAAAATAGCCACCAACCTCACCACATAATTCCGGGACTCATCGACCTGAATGTTTTCGATGGGAACTAACACTGAATTGTCATACTCACATTTCTGAAGCTAAGAAACATGGAAGGTTCTGTGAATTTGGCTAAGCTCCTCAGGCAGATCCAATCGATAGGCTACCTTGCCTACCCTGGACACTACTTACAATGCTCCAATAAATCGGGGACCTAATTTCCCCTCTTCCTGATGTGTATTACAACCTTCTAGGGTGATACCTTCAATAAAACCATATCCCCGACCTGGAACTCTAACTCAGATCGTCATCTGTCGGCATAACTCTTTTGTCAGCTCTAGGCCGTCTGCAATCTATGCCTGATCTGCAGCATAAAGTTTGTATTCTGAAGGAGAACCTCGGTCCTACCCATGAACCTGTGACCTACCTCTCCCCAAAAAATCAGTGTACGACACTTCCTTTCATAGAGAAGCTCGAAAGGTGGTGCACCAATACTAGAATGCTAGCTGTTGTTGTAGGAAAACTCAACTAGTGGTAGATAGGAGTCCTAATTCCCACTGAAATCAATGATATAATCCATCAACATATCCTGGAGTGTTTGAATGGTACACTCACTCTAACTATCAGTCTGAGGGTGATAAGTTGTGCTGAAATGTAGTTTAGTACCCAACTCCACATGAAACTTCTGCCAAGACCGGGAAGTAAACCGCATATTGCGATCATATAAAATAGACATTGGTACACTATGGTGAGCGACAATCTCGTGAACATACATGTCAGCCAACTTTTCGGCCATATACCTCTCCTTTATGACAAGAAAGTGGGCACTCTTTGTCAAACGATCGACAATGACCCAAATAGCATCGAATCCATTGGCCATCATGGACAAATTAGTGATAAAGTCCATAGTGATATGTTCCCATTTCCACATGGGAACTACTAAGGGTTGCAACTTGCCATGCAGCCTCTGATGCTCTGCCTTGAGCATCCGATAGGTCAAGCATCTCTCCATGTACCATGCAATCTCTTGCTTCATGCATGGCCACCAATAACTAAGTCTTAAGTCCAGATACATCTTTGTGGCTCTAGGGTGCATCTAGAACCTGGAATTATGCACCTCCTCCAATACTATATGACGAACGTTAGCAGAAAATGGGAACCAAACCCGACCACACCGAGTCAATAGCCCACAACTATCGGTAGCAAATCTGTCAGTCTCACCACTAATCCTCTCCTTCTTACAATTTTCCATCTTGACTCCCTCGGTCTAAGCATCCCTTATCAAATCCAGTAGTGGGGAGTCGATGGTCATCCTCTAACAATACTCTCGGGTAGAAGTGCTAGCCGCCTTGTGTTACATCTTGTTTCGATAAGTTTCTTATTTCAAGATTGTGGGCAGTAAATGGATCAAATAAAGGCCACGGGCTTCAAGGGAATATGGTTTAGAACTTATTTGATGTCCATAATATTGGTTATGTGATCTAAGCCATTGGTTTATGTTTTGGAGCCAAAGGGTATAATGAGAAAAGTTATATGTTAGGTTTCTTGCATGGATTATGGTTTTTAGTATGACACATGTTAAGCTAAAATTAACTAGATAGAAGTGTTGGCCTCCTCAATACCTTTCTATAGATATAAATATCACCTAAAATGGATTTGAAATGAAGAAGTAATGGCTATTTGAAGTTGAGGTGGATTTGGGGGAAAATTGCCGCCACAGAGTGGGGATCAGAGCCCATGGTGTGCCAGTCGCCACGACACAGAAAAATGTGGCCACAACATGACGATCAGTTAGTCCCAAGCCCATGATTTTTAGGGTTTTTGATGTATTTAAGATAAGGTTCTGACTTTTTGGCCCTTTTATCATCCTTCATCACCTATAGAACCCCTTGGGAGAAACCCTAGCCTCCACCTTCAAGATTTGATGTTCTCCTCTCTCTTATCTCCTCTTTTGGATGGTTTTAATGATATTTTGATGTAGTTTAAACATCAAGAAGTTTCTTTTGGTTTCAAGGAATGATGCTTCAAGTTTGAATCCATCAAAGACACTACATTTTTGGACTATTGTAGGTATAGAGTTCCAGTCTTGCTCGTTAGTTCATTAGATCTCTTCATTTCTGGTTTTCGGAAATTTTGGTGCATTTTATGGGTGATGTTGGAGTTGAGTGGACTCCAAAATTTTTTGATCAGTTTAGAATGCTTCATGGACCTCATAGACTAGTAAAGTTTTGATATTTTTCCTCCCCTTTTAACTATGCAAGATATCTTGGTCCTTTAGGTCATTTTGGTATATTAAAGTTTTGATTTTAAAAGTTTGGGGCATTGTTATGGATAAAGTGGGAAAATTTATCCATTTAAACATCATGTTGATCCAGATCTGAAGGTTGGATACTTGGACTTAACGAATTAAGTTAAGAAAGATGAATTTTTGGTCCCCTTTGAGACTTAAAGAGGAGATCTTGATTGTTTGGACCATACAAAAGGATAAAGTTGGAAACTTTACCCACTAAGAAGCTATTAGGAACCAGATCAGATGTTATGTCTTTTAGTCTTTATGGATTAAGCTCGTTTGATTTATTCAGGCCGTTCCCTATGGTGTAGCCTCAGGCTGCCATGGCGTGGCGAGTGGGGAATCATCAACTATTTTGGCATTTTGTGCCTACGACGTGGCTACAGAAGGCCACAACATGGCGAGCTGTTATTAGCAATTTTTATGTTAGATTTGACCGTTGACTTTTTGACCAATTTGACTTTTGGTCAAACATGGGTAGAATTGAGTTTTTGACTAAGAGCTGGTCTCCGTTTGGTTTTAGGAAGCTTGGGTTGGCTGTTCTGATTTTGAGGTAGTTGTTAGGCTTTTGTTGAGTAGTTAAGGTGAGTCTTCTCACTATACTCATTGGTCGATGGTACCAATTCCGGCCCACTGGATTGTGGTATATAGAATGCTAGTTGTCATTATGATACTTGCATGGAAGACCCTAGGGGTAGCCCATGACATTATTATGAAATACCATGGGAGTAGACCATGATAATTACATGAAAGACCATGGGGGTAGCCCATGACACTTGGATGTTAGACCATGGGGGTAGCCCATGTCATTTCAAGGAAATACCATGGTAGTAGCCCATGACACTTGATTGTAAGACCATGTGGGTAGCTCATGGCATTCCAGGGAAAAGATCATGGGGGTAGCCCATGACACCTGTATGTAAGACCATGGGGGTAGTCAATGGAAATGTATGTATGGTATGTGGTATTTTGGGGAGCTCACTAAGCTCTGTGTTTATAGTTTTGTGGTTTAAACATTTTTAGGTACTTATAGTTTCAAAAGGAAGAGCCCGGATTGATCGCATTGCATCCCCTGAAGATTTATTTTAAAATGATTGTTTATGATTCTACTATGATATTTTGAGAATACCTTTACTCTGATCATCCTTTAGGATAATGAATAAATGGTTTTGGCTTATTTAAAAATGAATATTTTGCTCGGTATTATTGGGACATTACAAGTTGGTATTAAAGCCTTGGTTTAAGGGATTCGGGCACACTCTTGGGTGTGTCTGAACTAAAACTAAGGAATTAGTAATCTTTTTGAAATAAAATTAGTTTTCTAAAAGATATTATAAAGACAAAATGGAGCTATGCATGCAATAAGTCGAGCTCAAGTAAGTGATTCCCAAAAAACCCATACATGTTAATATGTTATATGATATGGAATGTTTGCATCCTAGGATAAGGCTAATGATACCTTCAGGAATTGCATCATAGAATGACATGATTTATGATACCTTATAGCCTAGGAGGAATTGTATGTTATGCTAGATTTGGAATCTATATTGGTGGAATTGATTGTTAAGTGTATGCTTTAGAAATTGTATACGATTAGGATCATATAGCCCTAGAAGGACTAATTTGGCCTTATTTCATGTTCCTCGTCTAGTTGTGCGCTTAGGTTAGAATCATTGATTTGACAGTCTATGTGATCTTGTTTTGTGTATAATGTGCATGCATAAGGATACTGACAGTGTTAGTGGAAGTTCCTAGCATCTATAACATTCTGACAATGAGGTATTTTCAATCTTGACCCTAAGTATGAAGATTAATTGCATTTTAGCCCTTGTGTATGAAAGATGTTGCAAAATGGCTCATAGTGACCTTTTTGTAATTTTAAGGCAAAGTTCATGTATGTTGGGCATACATAGCATACGTTGGGCATATGTGCTAGAGTCTCAAACCCTAATTTTTTGGGTTTGGACCCTTTATAAACATCATTATGTCGCCAAGGCTCATTCCCTCATCAGTCTCCAACGAACTTTCGTCCCCAAGAAAACCCTAATCCATTCTAAAGCTTTCTTGAGCATTTTGTATGTGTTTTGGTAGCCTTGAAGGAGAGAATAAGAAGTGAAGATCATCATACAGGAGTGGAACTCTTTGGATCTTGAATAGCAACACCTTTTGGCATAATCTAGAGTTAAAAATCTCTGAACTTGATAAAGTTATGCTTAGATCTAGTTTGGCCATGGAAGTTGTGTTCTTTTGGCGCTACTAGTTTGGTATTTTGAGTATGAGCTACTCCCATCCATTTAAGTTGTCCTTTTAGATGTTTTGAAGTGTTTAGAAGCACAATAATGTGGTATTGGTCACTAATACGCTACCATGTACGCGCACCAAGTGCGATGGCTTGACCATGTACGCGCAACATATTGTGGTTGGGTTGAGGCAGTCCTGCTTTGTGCTGAAAGCCAAGACACCCGGGGTGGTCCAGATAGGTTGTAGGCCCTACGAGGCCGTCCAGTCAGGCCGAAAGCCCGTAGAACGGTCCAGATAGGTTGTAGACCCTGCGATGCGGTCCAATCAGGCTGAAGACTCATATTTGCATGCTTTGATTGTTATGTTTTGTGATGGTACTTTGGGAGAACTAACTAAGCTTTGGCATACAATTTTAGTTTATTGGTCCATGTACTTTAGAGGATCATGGGAAAGTGAAGGCCTAATCATGCACATCTTCTTATTTTCATGATATTGATTTTTGGGACACTATGATATGGATTTAATATTGAAACAATGGTTCTTTTTGTAAACAATTATGGATAATGGTCGTTTTTGAAAATTTTAAATTTCTATGATTTTTGGAGTGTTACAACATCGTAGTAGCAAGTGAGTTAAAGGATGCCTTTATGTTATAGGGTGTTACTGCCCGAATGCTGCTTGCTTTATGCTTTATGGAGCTCATATTTATGTGAGATAAAAATTAAGTGAATATGTTAAGTTAAATGCAGTAAAGATTAAATAATTTTAGAGTGATTGACTTGGACATATTGCACAACTTTTATCTGATTCCAACCGTTGTAGGGTTGGGTCTTTTATTCGTAAAATTATTTAATTTTTGTTGCATGTAATTGTATTTATGAAGTACTTAGCTGATATTAGTACGGGTTCTTCACCAACTGATGGTAAGATGAGGTTGGAAACCTAAGAGAGCCTAGGAAGTGCATTAGAGGAATTGATACGTTGTTTAGTGGTTGGTATTCGTTTGAGAACACGTATATGTGTTCAGATCGGATGGTAGCAGATATGAGTAGTTAGAGGATTTGGAACGATTCTTGAGGAAAGTAAGGATATGTGTGGAAGGTAGTATTAGGCACGTACTATTGAAAGGATAGGATTCATACTCGAAGTGAGAAATTTTTTGGGGATTCCAAGGAGCTGATTGAGGGTAGAGTGTATGGTTTGGCACCGTGATTCATTGCAATGTGTTTCATCTTATTCAGTTTATTAGTTATGGTTGTTCCGGTTAAGAATGGTTATGGTGGTTTTTTGGGCCTTAATGGACATGTCAGTTTAGGTTTGAATGGTGAAAAACTATGTGAGTTAGTTGATTTCGAGGTCTCAAGGGCCTTTCTTGAGGTAGTTCCAGATGATTTTGGGGACTCAAGTAGGAAGCAACTTTTATGAGCGACTCGAGGATTGCAGTCGGAGGTTGAGTGATTGGCAGATGGATTGGGTTGTCCCTATATACGAAGGGGGTTATATTCTTCTAGCTTTCCGTGTTCGAAGGAAAGAGAGAGTAGACCTGTGATATTCATAGTTTATGAGATGTAGACCCAACATGGGGTTAGATAGTTGTAGTTTTTGGCGGCAAGTATGGCAGTGTGGGAATGTACAAGAGAATTATTATGGTAGGGTTGCCTTGAGATGAGATCAAGGGTTTGATTTGTTTGAAATATAGACACGTCAGGTGCTAGTTGATTGTTTCAGGTGATTAGGGAAGTGAATCGGGAATGACAACTTTCGTTGTCTCTGATGTATCCTAACTATGAGAATGATGCATGTTGTATTTATGAATGATCCTCATGATGAATTGATGGTTGGGGACTTGTTGACAAGGTGTGTGGTAGTCCATTTGTTTCTAGAAAGAAAATCGGTGCTATGAATGGACTGTCGAAATTATTGCACATGGGATTCTTAATGTTAGACGCAGTTATGATTGAGAAGTTTACGAGGTCTCCAACTGAGATTCAGAATCTCTTTGAGTATGCTTGGTCTTTATCTGGAGGATCATCTTGAATTGTGTTATACATTCTAATGGTCAACAATGCTATGTATCTGGTTGAGCTGGTTTAAGATCTGGTCTATTTGCAATGTCAATTAGTGGTAGTTCGAGCCCTAATTGGGGGAGAACTAGGTTTTTTTCTTGGAGGATCATCGATCTATTCGAGTTTATGGTTTTAGAAGAATCGCTCATGAGGATCTGCAGTTCGGGTATGTGAGACTTTGTTCAAATTTGGTCAAATCGGGGGTGTAGGTCAAGTTGTCATCAGATGTATGTGCTTAGGAATAGAGCAAAAGGCATTTAGGATGATCAGGTTGAGTTTCAGTTGTCGAGAGACTTCTCAGCTCGGTGTATAGATTGTTATCTATAGTCTAGGGTGGGAAATTGTTGTTCAGTAAATTGGATTTAGAGTTTGGTATGTTTAATTCTACATGGGTTTTGTTCAGTAGTGTATTGGATTATTGGATTAGTTATCAATGCATTATCGATTGTTGGTTATTTCGTTAATCGTCAATAGCTAAGTTACTTCGAAAGGTTTGAGCTTTATCAATTGAATTTCAATGGATACGTCAACCTATCACCAAGATCTATACATTGTACATTTTGGTTTCTGGGTATGGGTACCCTCAATTATTGGTTATGGAAGTTTTGTTGATAGTGGGCTTCAGTTTGGCAGTTGTCCTTGATTATTGGGAGTTCGGACGTTAGAGCCGTGTTGATTAGTTTTTCAGGTGTGGCCTTGGATCTACGTATAATTCAATTTTGGTATGTCATATTGACAAGGTTAGTATTTGGATTGATCCGACCTAGGTTTTAGCAGCATTTCTAGAAAACTTTGGAAGTTTTATCAAGTTAGTTGCATATTGGTGGAGTATGTTCAATTTCAATCTAGGTGTGGGATGTTGTTTTAGTCATTCATGAGGGTGTTTCTGTTAACAATTAAGGTGCGTTGTTTCGTTAGATCTAATGGTACTTCACCTGTTGGGTAAGGCCGAGAGGACTAAGAATGCAGTAGATCCAAGGTTGGTTATGGGTCTCTTGAGGATGTGTATTGTGGGAAGTTTATTAGATATTTTCATGAGGGGTGTAGGCTAAGTAAGATAGCATGAGAACACTTGGTATGAATTTATTGGTATGGTTCTTATTTCGTTAATAGCCTTTGAATTGGAGTAAGAGTCCAACTACCTATCTCATTTGTCAATGGGTTGATGTTTGATTACCTATAGGCCTATATGGTGCAGGTATTGAGTTTGTAGGACTGTGTTGGAATGGTGGCAAGATCGGTGTGACATCGTGGGCTTATTTTTCTAGTGGCTAGACGGTGTGATGATGTATCCTGAACTAATGGTTGCATGATTCACGTGAGTGGGACCCGATGGTCATTAGATTGAGACTCTTAGGTTTCAGATCGATAATCTTATTGGCATGTTTGGTTGTTAGTGCATTGCTAGGAGTCGGGAGACTCAGTGACCAGCTGGTTTGGCTCATGTGGACAGTAAGAGGTTGTTGGGAGTATTAATTGTGCATCGGAGTCTCTTGCTGAATGTTAGCATTATGAACCCCGTTTGCTTGCTAGTTGTTTATTAGGAGTTTGGTTAACAATATTGGGTATTGGTTTTGAAATCTCGAGTCACAAAGTTTGTTTTAATTGTCTCGAATGATTTGTTAGGTGGATGTACTCCTGAGCTAATGAGGAATTTGGATTCAACGTGAAATTCTTGGTTTGACCATCATTATGCTCATGGAAGCAGCGGTTTAGTGATGAGATGTCAGGAAGTCAAGTGTGTATTTAAGGTTTTGGGCATAACTTCTGGATTTGGCATTGGGTGAAATTCACGTTCGGAATGATTTGAGTGCTCTTTATGTAGGGTTTGGTGTGTTCCTAGTTAGGGAACTAAGGATAGGTACGACAAATGGATGATCATCAGTCTTAGGGTATGGCCTATGAAGTTTTGAATGATAGGTTCCCGATTTTGGGAAGTATATTAATAGAGTTGGTATGTGGTTGTAGTTTTGATAATTCCCAGTTTGAGTGGTTCTCGTTGGAAGCTGGGTCTTCCAGTTAGGGAGAGGAGGATAAAGGTTGTGGTTGTCTATTTTTGAAGTTATTGGGTTGTTTGTTGACAGTTGTGGGTCTCTAAGTGATCTCTCAACTTCTCTGTATAGGTGCCTTGATTTCGAAGTGTTTAGAGGGAGCTTGTGGAATATGTTAACATTGATTTCAAAGATTCTAACCAAGATGAATTTCGAGGATGAAATCCAATTTAATTGGGGGAGAGTTGTAACATCCTGTTTCGAGAACTTTCTTATTTCGGGATGTGGGCAATAAATGGATCAAGTAAAGTCCTTGGGCTTCAAGGGAATATGGTATACACCCTATTGGATGTCGATAATAACGATTATGTGATCTAAGACATGATAAAAACTTATGAAATGAAACATTGAACTACAAGATCTTACAAAACTAATGAATATACATGATCCATAGTCTTTAGATCTTCAGAAATCGTTGAAATCAGAGATAAATCGCCTCATAAATTGTCTTTTTTGTCGTATGGAGCTTTAGGAATCGGATAACCTTCAATTTGATCAAAGAGGAGACCTATATATATGAGCCAGATTCTTCGGGAGCAAGAAACCCAAAAGTTCGATGGAATTTTTTGGGCTCACGATCAAATTTTTTAGGTTTTGATCGAATTTTGCATTTTTTCAGGACTTTCTCAATTGCGAAGTGTTTATTCGGTCGAATTTTTGTGTTTATTTTTTTATTTTTTCACAAACACGAACGCCATCCAGAATTTTTTGTAGTTTCTGGAGCATTTTAAATATCTGCAGTCGGAGTTACGAGGCATGCGATATGGTTAAAATACTGACAGGGGGTTAAAGTTACTAGCAACATCCTTTAGGATTTAGAATGTAGCAATCTATCCTCGTAAGATCAATTCGATCGAATATTTCTTGACCAAAACAACTTCCAAGCATTCCTCACAATCCTTCATAAGTTCCTAGCTCCATTTAACTCCAATTCTCCATTAAACACATAAAAAGTTGCTCCCAAAAGATTGCTCCATCAAATTATCTGAGAATTACATAAGAATGCTAGCAGTATGGGAATTCTAACAAATGACATGAGTTGAACATTATTTAAAATTAAGACATAAAAATGTGTAAAATATGATGATAATTGCTAATAAAAACTACCTTAAAAGATGCATAAAATGATGTCTATCAAATCTCCCCAAGCTTGAACATTACTTGCCCTCAAGTAATAAGAAGATTAAACATTATAACTGAAATAGAAAGATGTACATGAGATAAAAAGAACTTAGAATAAAATGTAGGAGAATCAAACTTGAACTAAAAATACTTCACACTTTTTTTCACATGATCAGACTTAACAGTAAGGAAAGCTCCAATGGAATCACTACCTAGACAATCACCACAATACCTTCTATCTTTCACATATTCCCAAAGTCAAGAAGAAACTTGACGATGTGAACCAATAAACGAGTTGTAACTTTTATTTAAAAGTTATACCTTAGTTAGCCTTGCAAGCGAAAATAACACATTTCAGAGTTTCATGTCCTCAAGAATAGATAATTAAGAACCAGGCTAGACACATCCTTAAGAACCCGTCACGTCAAATCAGCTTTCATTGAAGCAGTGGGCCACACCCATAGGGGCCCAGCTCTTATGTTTTCACTTTTCTGAAATGAAAAATATCATATCACACTTTTCTTCATTCGCGCCCGATTGATCTTTGAGATGGTTTCTAATTTGATTGAACTTGATTTGTATCTTTCTCCTTCGACTTTGGGTTCTTCAATCGTCTTTTTGAATTTCTTGAGATTTTTTCTAATAAGTGCTTGAACTTTGACTTGGGTACTAGATTGACAGTTGTACCCTTCTTTTCTTTTTGATTGTGTGGATTTGATATAAGGGCTCTTTGTTACCGTGAGGGTAATGTGTGTCAACAAAGCGGTACGTGTTTTGTGGGTCCAGACTTGTTGATCAAGAATATTTTTAAACATTCAAAAGTAAATAATTTTGAATTGTTATTACCGCCCACACAATGTTTCGGTACACTATTTTTTATTTTATTCGACGTCTTAGATCACGGTGTTTTGTGACTCTTAGTTATGGGAATTATTACTGAACTTAACACTATCGATCCGATCACTTTCGACTTTCATTTTTCATTTACACAGAGTTATCGAATTCAAGAATGTCATCATGTAACTCTTTTTTAATAATAATTTTTTTTTTCAGATTTTTTTTTTAATTTTTATTTTATATATGTATGAAGAAAATAAAAAAAAATATTTTTGGATTTTTTTATTAATGCAGAAAAATAAAAACATAAACATAAAATATTTTTTTGACTTTTTCAAAAAAAAAAAAAAACAAATAATGCAAATACAATGAAAAAAATATAATTGAAAATCTTATCTGGAAAACTAAAAATAATTAAAAATTTTAACAAAAATGCAAAATTTTCAATAATCACCTACCAAGCTTAAAATGATGCATTGTCCTCAATGCACTGAGAGGAATGAACAACTCAATAAGACATACAAAATCAAAAAGTTGCAGCTAGGAATGAATATACCTGATATGTTTGTAGAAATTTCTGATTTTTGAGGAATATGTTGGCGAAAAATCTGAATTTCAGCAACTTTGAAGATCCTCTGATTTTCCCTAGCTTGCTTGGAACTATGACCATCTTCTTTATTGAAAAAAAAAATCAAACTAAATTTACATGGGTTACCTCCCGGAAAGCCGCCGTTCTTTAAAGTCATTGGCTCGACTTTGCCCAACCAGATTTTTTTTAACTGGTAAATATTGGGGCTCATCTTCAGCTTAATTCATTTCCCCGTCACTCCAGATCCCTTCAGATATGGTAAAATTGGTGGATCTGGAACTTGCTCGAATTTTTCATTCTCTTTCTTTTTCTAATTTTCTTTCCAAAAATCTACTTTTCTTTCTCCGAAAGCTTATCTTTTTTTTTTCCAGCTCCTTCTCTTATGCTTCTTCAATAGAAAGCAGATGCTCCTCTTTAGGTTTATCTTCTTCTGTCAACTTCTTTTCACTAGCCATTTCTCTTCTTCTTCTCAAAGCTTTCCCTCTTCCAACTCTTTTGATGTGTCAGATAATTTTCTATCTACAAATATTTCTTGCACGTAAACATTAGAAAAATCACAGCAGTTCTCAGACAAAGGATTGCTGGTACCCAAAATCAACAGAAAAATTATCAGAAGGAAAATCATCGTTATTCATTTTAAACAGTTCATTGTCAAACTCCATTGAAATTGTGCCATTAAAACATATATTTTCGTTTTTTTATAGGTTTCTTGAATGTTCTGCCAAAAATAATAGAGTTTTTATTTGATATGTCCAAATTACCCATGTCCAGAATATAAAAATCATCGGGAAAGATCAAATCATTCACCTGGACAAGAACATCCTCTAATACACCTTTTGGGTGTACTATCGAATGGTCAGCCAACTGGATGATAGTCCTAATATTTTTTAAAGTTCCTAATTTTAATTTTTCACAAACGGAATAGGGAAGGAAATTAATTGAAGCTCCTAGGTCAAACATGGCTTTTGAAAAATTAAGATCCCCCAATTAAAAAGGTATCGAGAAAACTATCAGATCCTTGCACTTTGGAGGTAAATCCTTTTTCAAAATAGTTGAAATGCTTTTTACTAGCTTTTAATGTTTCGTTAGTTTGAATTTTTTTTATTTAAAAAACATAACTCCTTTAAAGTTTGTCATAACGAGGGATGTGTTTTATAACATCTAAAGGTTGAAGATTTACCTCCACCTTACAAAAGATTTCCATGATGTCTTCGTCTTCTCGCTTACGCTTCATACTCTACAACTGTGATGGAATGGTGGTAAGGACTTGTATTCTTTCAGAACTTGCTTGGGCACATTTTCAGTCACTACCTCTTTAATTTTTTTCCAGCTTCGTTTCTGTCAGGTTCAAATCTGTTTGGGCTTTCATAATTCTTCCCACTTATCAAGGAATATGTGCTCACATTATGCTTCAGATTGTGTTTATTTTGTGGAAGTAACTATACTTGAGACTCCATTCGACTAAGAGAAGTCACAAGTTGAGACATTTGTTGCTCCAAAGTTTTTATACTTGCTCTGGTTCTGAAACTGCATGAGTGTTGATGGCAAGGATCTTCTCTCTCTCTCTCTCTCTCTCTCTCTATATATATATATATATATATATATATATATATATATATATATATATATATATTACAAGGCCATGATAGAACTACTGGCTTGATGATTTGGAGGCTGGTTTCGAAACTGTTGCTGCTTATAATTTGATTGCTGAAAAGCCGACGGCTGAAAATTTTGTTGATGCTGAAATCCAAGTGGATTCTGATAAGGTTGTTGTTGCTGAAAATTGCTCTAATAATTCTGTTGATAGCCTTTGGCAGGTTTTACTGCAGTTGTATCCTCTTGAAATAATGGACACATTTCAATGGGACGATCAGTCTTCAAGCAAATCCCACATTTTTCTTTGCAACTATTTTTTCTTTCTTCGGCATCAATAATGCTTTTGTGAGTTTAAAAAATTTGGGTTTCAAGGTGAGCATTGCTGATTTCTTTTACTCCTCTTGGATAATCCGGATACCATTCTTCTTCAGTTGTTGAATTTTTTGACTCTATCACCCGATTCTCGATCAACTCCCAGATTTTTGTTGGTGTCATATCGCCTAGAGATCTACCACTTGAAGCATTTATCAGGCACCTCTTCATGGGTATTAAGCCTTCGTAGAAATAGTTGTACATCTGATAATCGCTTATCACATGTTATGGACACTGAAACGACAACTTTTTGAAACGCTCCCAGCAGATGTGTAAGGATTCTCTTCTTTCTTGTTTAATACCAAGGATTTCTCTTCTGAGACTCAAAACTCACATTTTTGGAAAATACTTCTCTAAAAACGTTTTGCAAGTTCTGTCCAAACGATGATCGATCTAGATGGAAACTCATACAACTATTCTTTTGCTAAATATTGAAGTGAGAAGGGAAATGCCCTTAGCTTTATCTGGTCTTCAGTTATCACATGTGGCTTCATTCCTGAACAAACCACATGAAATTTTGTAAGGACATTATGCAGGTCTACATTTTCTAAGCCTCTGAATGTGGGGGGAGATGTATTCATCTGAATTTAAGCTTAAAAATTTGAGCCTCTGGAAATGTGATGCGGAGAGGCAATTGATTGACCTCTTGGGTGGCCCACTCTCTGTCCCTGAGAGTCTTTTTTGTGTTGTCTCCAGTCATGCCTGATTTTGGGGAGTTGGGTTCTAAAGGTTCTGGGGTTTCAAAATTTTCAGATTGGGTGTCAAAAGAGTATGTTTTCTCGTACATAACTGAGGGTGTTGGGGAGTATGTTTTAAATGAGCTGTTAGAAGGTGAATATGGGGTACCTTCGAAAAAAAATAGAAAAGTCGGGCTAGTTCATTCCACAAGGGACTTCCCTATGGTGTGGTGATTTATGGAATTAGGGATGATGATGATGATAAACCAAAGAAACTAGCTGATTGTTTCCATTTTGTTGCCTCTTTCTTCAGTTTTCTTGCAGTCTTCTCAATTTTTGGATCAAAAACTAGAGGTGTACCTGTACGAAAAGTTCATAGCATACAAACTATTAGAAGCACTTGTTGGGTTTTATTAGTTTCAAAAACATAAAATTTAGCAATGGAAGACTTGATGATTTGAATAACATAAAACAAGTTTATAACCCACCAAGGATCTTCTTGCAAACTTTGGAAAGAAAAATAAGCACCAAAGAAGAAGATGATGAAATAACAACCTTTGTAGTTCTTTGGATCCTCTTGGGAGGCTTGGAAGTTGATGAAGAATGATGAATTTTAGAGACACCAACAAGTTGCCAACTTTATTTAAGACGCTAGTCTTTTGTATAAAACTCTTAAGACTCTTAAGCTTTATGTTCTTATCAAAATAAGAACACAAAGAAAGCATAAAAAGCAAGTAATCTTCAAAGGGATGTACAAAAGAGAAAGAACATGAATCATAATATGTATGTTACGGTTTTGATATATGCACAAAAGGAAGGCGTGAAAGCCTTTGTAAAGTGATTTCCTTACGTATTTGTTCTTAACCTCTTAAGCCCTCATGTCCCTAAAGCTAGTTTGTCTCCCCATGCCTTTAAGGCAAGCCATGATTTTGATTAATTTAATCAAAAGGCCATACCTTTCTTTTACTCTTATAATTTCTAAAATATGAAGGCAAAAGAAGACAAAAGCTTTTATATTTTATAAACCAATTTTATAAAATATTAACCTTAACTTTTTGGTAAAAGACAAATGAATTTATGTAGTCCAAAATGTTGTACATAACTTATTAATTCATACCATATGAATTATGTAATATTACTTACTAATAAAAATTATTATTCCGAGAAATAAATAATTTCCAATTTAACTATAAGAGTTTATTGAATATTTATCTAAATCAATTTTTAATAAATAATCAATTATATCAAGATGTTGTTAGTGTGACCCATTAGTATCATATGTTAAATATAAATATCACTTTAATAGTATTCTTGAGCATACTAGATCTATTAGCATCATCTCCCTGACAACGACGCCAATTTGTTAAACCGCTATCACGCACGATTTAAACAAATAAAATATTCACTACTTTGTTGCACTAAAAATATATCACAGGGGAAGTAGGGTCGAATCCTGAGGGACACAACCAAACAATCAACGTCTTTGTGCATATGACACATACTAGTCATTAAAACAGAAAATAATAAAAGTGGGTTTTTGATTTAAAACTAAAACTAAAAATTATAGTGAAACAAACTAAATAAAATCAGTAGTAAAAATGAATTCAGCTCTGCCACAACTTTCATAATCATGCAATCAGCTCAGATCTGGTTATTCAAAATGCGCTCAATCTAAGATGGTATTGAGAAAAATTAACAAGCTCTAGTATAATCTCTTTAGCTAGTTGAATTAACCAAAACAAGATCTTCAGTTAACCCTAACTTTTTACTGTCTAATTAAACAAGCTCTTAATTAATATCATAAAAGTTGAATTAAGGTCTGTGTAAAATTCGTAGAAATACCCAATACTCCTGACAAGCTCGAAAGTGTAAAGATATAATATTTTAGTTTATATAAGGCTTAAATCTCAACATGGAACCAATCTGATACTTGTTACTTATTACTAGTTAACAAGAACAATTATCGATTTTATTAACTGATTAACTGGAATGACTAAACCCTCTCTAGGTGATCAAACTAATAAGAATAAAAAAAATCAAACATTCATTAAGCTCAAAGCTGAAACAACTAGATAGAAACACACAATGAAAACCAAATCTGATAATTGTTCACATGAAAAGTACTAGTCTTTTGAAGAACTGAAAACTAGGGTTTAGACAGACATGACTAAAGTTTGAAAAAAAACTTGTGAAAAGGAACATTAAACTATTAGATCTTCCTAAACTAACTGAGAGACACGATCCATAGTCATTAGATCTTCAAAAATCGTTGAAATCAGAGAGAAATCGCCTCAAAAATCATCTTTCTCGTCGGCTGGAGCTTCAGGAATCAACTACCCTTCAATCTAATTTGAGAGGCGTCCTATATATACGAGCCAGAGTCTTCAAGAGTATGAAACCCAAAAATTCGTTCGGATTTTCGAGGCACACGATCAAAATTTTCAAGTTTTGATCGAATTTTGATTTTTTTTTCAGGACTTTCTCAACTGTGAAGTTTTTAAGCGATTAAATTTCAAGGCAAAATTTGACCGAGTTTCGCGTTTTTTGATTTTTTTTCACAAACACGAACACATTTGGAAATTTATCTAGTTCCCGAAACATTTTGAATCACATCAATCATAGTTATGAGTCATAAGATATGGTCAAAATACTAACAGGGGGCCAAAGCTGCAAACAACATCCTTTAGGATTAAAATGTAGCAATCTACCTTTGTAAGATCAATTTGATCGAACTTTTCTTGACCAAAACACCTTCCAGGCATTCCTCAAAATCCTTTATAAGTTCCAAGCTCCATTTAACTCCAATTCTCCATCAAACACATCAAAAGCAAATCCCAAAGTATTGCTCGATTGAATTATCTAAAAATAACATAAAAATGCTAGTAGTAAGGGAAGTCTTGTAACACCCAAAAAAAAATTCAAGCCAAATTTGAACTTTTAAAAACATTTCAAACCATTTAAATCATTACAACTTTGTTTTCAAAATGTAAAACATCAGAGTTTTTCCTAGAAACATAAACAAAACATGAGGAGATGTACGATCAGGCCTTTGCCATGCCACGATCCCTTAATGTACCTGAAACAATAAACTGAAACTGTAAGCCAAAAGCTTAGTGAGTTTCCTCCAAAATACCGGAACACTGCGCATAAAACAAATACCAATAACAACATGTACTGGGCCTATAGTTTTACAAACTAGATTACCCTTTGGGCCGACAGTGTGAGTCTGGATTTCCTTACGGGCCCACAGCTCACATTTGGCTTGCCATCAAGCCCACAATATGAGTCTCCCTCAGCCCGTATCTGGAATGCTCCCGAGTTTGGTGGTTACCGCACGGAGTAGTATCACCTCAACCCATCCCACATAATATGTCGACATATAACAGATAAGTACCCAAACAGATAAACAGACAATATCACAGGTAGTCCTACAGACCTACCCTCTAGCATATCAAACTAGCATGCATAACTAACTTATACTCAACACAATACCAACTACTAGGATATCATATCCAATGGGCCGATCATGGTGCCTTATACCCCTTAGTATAGTGAGGATAACTCACCTCGCAATTAGTGCTGAAATACTGCAAGTCTCTGACCATGATCTAACCAGAAATCCCGAACTGTCACATAAAATAGAATACTAGGTTAATACCTTGCATTACCCCCTTCACCAAGTGTCTTTAGAACTCACTAAACCCATTCCTTTTATTAGGCCAAAGTCCCACACCAAGTCCTTATCTTGAAGGTCCATATACATAAGTCCACTATTGGCCTAATTTACTAAGTTAGGCCCAATCTCCTTATTGGGCCTAAACCCATGATCCACTACCACTAATTGGCCCATAACATCTTATTTATTAAGTACATCAAAGGCCCAACTCCCTTTATTCCATAAACAACCCAAAACCCGAAGCCCAAATGTCAATGGCCCAACAAAGGATGTACGTGGGGCGTACTCCTCTGGTATGTAGGGTGTACGCGACCAGATGTTTACCACCATCGGGATGGTTGACCCAGTACACTGGACCTACTGGATTTACGTTGGGCGTACTCCATCTCTTGACAAAACCTTATTAAGTGCTTAATGGCTTAACCACTTAAGCCCAAACCTCAGATCCAGAGACCTAACATGCCTACGATCCATAAATTCATGAACATTATCACTTTGGACGGCCATAAAGTTCTTATTGCTTTGTCTTAATCCATTAAGACCTTATTCCTCTTACATGGGATGCGTATAACAAATGGGACCTTATTTTTATCATTCAATGTTCCTTCAAGAGCCTGGAAGGATAGCTCTTTCCGACCAAAACACAACATGCACCATTTATGGATTTTGGGACAAGGAATGCTTCTAATAAAGTAAAATGATTATATCTAAGCATATATGCATAAAGTTTGGAACTTTATACCTTCTGGAGCTTCTTGAACACAAGCTAACTTCAGATCTACAAGCTTGATCTCTTCCTCCAACTCTTGATGCAATGGTTTTCCTCTTTAAGCACTTAAGAACACACCAAGTGAGCTTATCACAAAAAAGGGGAGGCCAGGGTTTAAGAGAGACGAGTTTGAATTGTGGAGGTTGAGTTAAAGGAGGTGTGGGTTCTCAATATGTTGCTTATATAGGCCCAAACCCTAAATATTAGGGTTTCATCCAGACATTAGTACGCCCAGCGTACTAAGGCGGACCTTAATATGCTTAGCCTACCCTTAAGTATGCGCGGCGTACTCTCTTTTGGCCCAAATTTGCAAGTTTGGGCCTTAAACTTATCTTGTCTCTTCATTCTCAAACCCAAGGACTATAATTGACAAAGTAGTGATAGAAGAGGGTTTAGAAATACCTACGAAATCTCGGGGTGTTACATTTCTCCCCCACTTGACCTAGACTTCGCCCTCGAAGTCTGATGCGGCAAATAGATTCGGGTAATGTTCCTGCATCTCGGACTTGGGCTCCCACGTCCACTCAGACCCCCTTTGATGCTCCCACTGTACCTTCACCAAAGGTATCTCCTTGTTCCTTAGAACCTTCTTCTTCCACTCTAGTATAACTACAGGCCTCTCCACGTAATTCAGGCGTTCATCGACCTGAATATCATCCAACGACACCACTACATCCTGATCCAGAATGCACTTTCGCAATTGTGAAACGTGGAAGGTGTTGTTAATCCGGCTAAGCTCTTCTGGTAGCTCTAGCCTGCATGCCACCTTGCTAACCCTGGCAATAATCTAGAACGGTCCAACGAAGCAGGGATCCAGTTTCCCCCTCTTCCTGAAGTGGATCACACCCTTACAGGGTGAGATCTTCAGGAGTACCATAACACCCACCCGTAATTCTAACATTGATCGACGTATGTCGGCGTAACTCTTCTGCCGTCTCTTAGCAGTCTGCAACCACTGCCTAATCTGTTGAATCTTCTCGGTGGTCTGTAAGACTACCTCTGTCCGTCCCATCACCATGTGTCCAACCTCACCCTAACAAACCAGGGTGCGACATCTCCGCCCATACAACAGCTCAAAAGGCGGGGCGTTAATGCTGGAATGATAGTTGTTGTTGTAGGCGAACTCTGCAAGCGGTAGGTGGGAATCCCAGCTCCCACCGAAGTCAATGACACATGCCCTCAACATTTACTTGAGGGTTTGAATGGTCCACTTGCTCTGACCGTTTGTCTGTGGATGGAATATTGTGATGAAGTGCAATCGCGTGCCCAGTTCCTCGTCGAACTTCTTCCAGAAACGGGAGGTAAATCTAACATCTCGGTCGGAAACAATGGAGACCAGAACCCCATGGCGAGCAACGATCTCGCGAACATACATGTCGACCAACTTCTCGGCCGAAGAAGTCTCCCGTATAGCCAGGAAATGGGCACTCTTGGTCAATCGATCTACGATGACCCATATAGCATCAAACCCCTTCGCTATCCTCGGCAGTTTGGTAATGAAATCCATCGTGACCTGTTCCAATTTCCACATGGGAATCTCTAGGGGCTGCAACATACCATGCGGCCTCTGATGCTCAGCCTTGACCATCCTACAGGTCAAGCACCTCTCGACGTACCAATCGATTTCCCGCTTCATACATGGCCACCAATAACTCTAACTCAGGTCTCTGTACATCTTGGTGGCCCCAAGGTGAATAGAGAAATGAGACTTATGAGCCTCCTCCA
The DNA here is from genome assembly GCF_002870075.4 of Lactuca sativa. NCBI lineage: Eukaryota > Viridiplantae > Streptophyta > Magnoliopsida > Asterales > Asteraceae > Lactuca > Lactuca sativa. Next base: position 143,426,523 of record NC_056628.2, read on the forward strand.
TGACTATCTGTCTGACACACCAGACATCGGAACCCATGCCCATCTGCATCGGGTCAATAATCCTTGACTACCCTACACAAACCAGGTGTTCTCACCCTTGATCATCTCCAGTTTCCAGTTCTAAGGTCGCATGCCCTAAACCTGAGCATCTCTTATCAAACCCACAAGCATATAATCCACCGCTATCCTCATACATATCGCTGGGCTGGAAGACCCAGTTGACTTGCGGCTCAAGGCGTCCGCCACCACATTCGCTTTACCGGGATGGTAAAGAATCTCACAATCGTAGTCCTTGACTACGTCCAGCCACCTGCGCTACCTCATATTCAGGTTCGGCTGATCCATGACGTGTCTCAAGCTCTTGTGATCCGTGTATATGGTACAACGGGCCCCGTATAGGTAATGTATCCATATCTTAAGAGCAAACACCACCGCTCCCAGCTGTAAATCATGAGTAGGATATCTCGTCTCATGCCACTTCAACTGTCATGACGCGTAGGCTATCACCCATCCTCTCTGCATGAGGACCGCCCCCAAGCCTGTGATGGATGCATCATAGAACACTACAAAATCCTCAACTCCTTCCGGGAGAGTCAAAACTGGAGCCTCGCACAACCGCTGACGAAGGGTCTCAAATGCCCTTTGCTGCTCAGGGCCCCACCAGAAATCCACCCCCTTCCTCGTCAGACGAGTGAGGGGTACTGCAATCTTGGAGAAATCCCACATAAATCTCCGGTAGTACCCTGCTAATCCCAGAAAACTCTTGATATCCGAGGGAGACCTCGGCACCTCCCACTGCATGATTGCCTCGATTTTGGCCTGTTCGACCATAATCCCCTCCTAGTTAACGAGATGTCCAAGGAATTGGACCTCTCCTAACCAAAACTCACACTTTGAGAACTTAGCATACCGCCGTTCTCGTATCAAAACTCCTAATAACTCCCTGAGGTGCTCCTCATGCTGCTCTCAAGGCTTGGAATATACCAAGATATCATCAATAAACACTATGACTGAGTGATCAAGCATCGGTCTGCAGACCCGATTGATCAGGTCCATAAATACTGCTGGCGCATTGGTGAGCCAAAATGGCATCACCACGAGCTAGTAATGACCATAACGAGTTTGAAACGCGGTCTTCTCCACGTCCTCCTCTTTGACCAGGACCTGATGATACACCGACCTCAAATCTATCTTGGAGAATCAAGATGGACCCTGTAACTGATCAAAGAGGTCATCTATCCTTGGTAGTGGATAACGGTTCTTCACCGTCAACTTGTTCAACTCCCTATAATCAATGCACATTCGGTGCGAACTGTCCTTCTTCCTGACGAAGAGATCGGTGCTCCTCATGGAGAGCTGCTAGGGCGAATGAACTGCTTGCTCAACAGTTCCTGCAGCTGCGATGACAACTCCTGAATCTCGGGTGGTGCCAACCAGTATGGCGCCTTAGCGATAGGGGACTCACCCGGTACCAGGTCGATTCGGAACTCGACCTGCCTCTTCGAAGTTAGCCCTGGAAACTCCTCCGGAAACACATCTGCAAACTCCTTGACTACTGGAACCTCTGAAACTGAAATCTGATCCCTGGCTCGTGTATCCACCACATACGCCAGAAAACCCGCACACCTGTGCTTAATATACTGCTGAGCCCTGGAGGCTGAACATAATCCTGATCCCACTCTGGTTCCCTCGCTGTATACCGTCAGTTCTCCCCCACTAAGGGTTCAAACTACCACCCGCTGACCCTCGCAATCTATCATAGCAACAAATCGGTTAAGCGAATCCATCCCCACAATCACACACACTTCCCCCATGGGAATAGGAATCAAATCTATCAGAAAGGATACTCCGATGATACTCAATTCGCATCCTCGGTAGACCGAAGAAGCACAAACTTCGTGTTCGTTGGCGATGGAGACTCGCAACGGACACTCTAGATCATCCACTAGCACACTAAACTCCCTACTAAAAGCCTGAGATATGAAAGACCGACTCGCCCCCAAGACAAATAAAACCAATGCAGGAAAGGAATTCACTAAAAACGTACCTAAACACAGGTACAAAAAATAAGCATAACACAAATATAATAAATGAGATAAAGATAGAAATATACCAGCAACCACGTTTGGTGCTGCCCTGGCCTCCTCTGCTATAAGCTGGAAGGCACGACCCTGAGCCTTCGGAGGCCCGGCCTTAACTGGCCTCCTATCTGCAATCCTCAATGTAATTGGCGCTGGAACCTATGCCGGCTTGGCGGCTAGCAACGGGCAGTTGGCCTTCACATGGCCAACCTTATTACAGTGATAACATAACCTCAAACTTGGAATCGGGGCGGCCTGGCGACAATCCTTCGCATAAAGGTTCTTCCGAACCTAATAATAAAACCTAATGCGATCTGTCAGTCGTCTCTCTTATCTAAAACCTTCCGAAGGACCCATGAGAAGGGTACCACACGATGTTAACCAACCCCTTCTTAGACAGATAGAAACCGAAGCGAAAGACACTACAGGTATTCCTGAAGGCGATAACCACCCGAAAACTACTCAGTGGATTCCCTAGAAAGACCCTTAGCACCTCACAACCAGGTTCGTGAATTAAGAGAAAGAACTCGTAGGATTATCATACTGCCAACGGGTATATGCATTAGAGTGTATGTAATTCAGATCAATAAGATTTAAGATGTGTACTTCCTCCCTACTCCTTGTTCCTCGTTGGGTTGTGGGTCTGGGGTGGAGTCGCACAACTGAACATCCCGTCGGTCTCAATTATATACGGCTTGCATACACCAATTATTAGTGGTTAAGCCAAGTATGAGCTCTACCACGAACCTCATAGTAAAACCCTTCATCCTATCCCATAGAATAGGAACTAGAGTCAAGAGGACCACTGCGGGTTGAGCTACTAAAATGACCACAAATCCGAAATTTGTTGTCATCCCGGTTAAGCCAATACAGCAGCTAACACCCTCAGTTGGTAAAGAAATATGAGTTGTAAGAGTCAAGGACATTGACTACGACCATCCATTCACGCTTAATCCCACGAATTAAGAATCTCTGTAGATACCCCGGAAACCTGGAAGCTACGATAAGATAAGCTCTGAGAAGAGTGAATGACGAAATTAGAAGTTCCGAGTGACGGAACCCTATACTTCTAGACTTAATCTAAATCAAGGAAACTCAGAACCACCGGAAGAGTAGTTGCAGAAGATGCTCGCATTACTCAGGCACTTCCTCCGCCCTGTTACTGACGAGTAGTGCCTAGGACACTCCGCCTCCTCACGTGGGAGAAGTCATCGTCGCCCTGTAGACGATAGACTGCATTCTACGAAGTGAATACTAGAATGCCAAGAACCACAGGATAACCTCCGCAGCCAAGAATACTTGAATAAATTATGAAAGTAGGTTGCGTTAGGCCGTATAACCCAGATCTCGAAGAGATTATAGACTTGACACCAGTCTAGGTGTTAGTCGATGGCTTATACAAGAGCACGCGCTTTCTGCAACTAAAATAAACCGATGCCTTAGAGAATAGGGCATGTCTTAGAGATTCATTGGACTGCTAGGTGTTCCAAGAATACTATCTCACATAGAAATAGTAGAACCACCTCCCGAGATAGTCCAACACTTCAGAAAATCTCTAAGAACTAAGTTAGCCCTGAGCAGAGATTGCTATTTATGAAACAACAAAGCAAGTAAGAGCGATTCTTTCCCGTTAGGAATCATATTGTGAAAGCATCAACTAGACGACGATGAAAAGTTTAAAAACTTTCTAAACAATCTTCTGGTAAAACCCTATCTCACCGACTACGAGAGTTTCCATTAGGGACGCCTCAAGAGTCAGAAGTGCAAGTCCATTTTTGCACTAGGTCGAGATAGAAGCCACGTAACCAATAGATGTCAGGGTGTAGCCATTACATCCGATGATCCAGAAAACCTCCGAAAGGCATCTAGTAGAGAATGCGAATCCAAGGATACCCGAGCCTTCTAAGGACCAACCCGAGGAACTACACCCTCAGTAATAGAGAACTTTTAGAACTTCAAAATGGCGATCACGCCAGTGATGATCTCACCATAGAAGTACATTATGTTCTAAGTAATGAAAAGCTCTATCTTCCCAAGAGCGTAGGACCATCCGAGATTCTTTATAAGAATGGGTCCAACCCTTGTCAGACCACAACTACTTTCAGAAGTCCATAAGTTTCACCCCAAATCGATCCACGTCTTAGACTTGAAAAAGTGCTTTCCCGACGTAACTCTTTAAATCCCACTTGTCTTGATAGAAATCATTGGGAACCCTAACTTTGTAGACGAACCTGTAGGAATCGCGAACCGAACGAAACAAAATCCGCATCTCGTTAAGTGAAGGTTGCTGGAACGCCAAACAAAGGCCGGAGTTCACTTGGGAGCGCAAATACCAACCGAATAGGAAGTACCCTCACCTCTCTACCCGATTGTTAATGCCTACTCCCTTGCCAAAACCCTAATTTCAGGACGAAATTCCCTCTAACGGGGGGATGATGTGACAACCTGAAATTTATCCCGTCACAGTAAACCCTTCTCCGCTAATAAAACTCGTTTTATTAAATTGTTCCGTTAACCTTTATGGATAAGGTTAATTAAATTGGGACTTTTATATTGACTTCATGAGTGTCCAAACGAATTAGAAACACGTGAAACATCCTCGGTATCCCTTTTTAAAAGTTTTTAGATTACAACCACGTCGAGTTATGACCACTTAATCGGGTACGACCATAATCCCCGTTTAACGTCAGTATCGGGTAGATTTCCGCAGGGCAGCAAACTCAACCCCTATATAAGGGTGAGTGAACCTCAATTACACCCTTTTCACTCTCTCTCTACAAGTTACTTTCGATCCAAAAATGCCCATTTCGAGCTCCAAAATCGTAAGTAATCTATCCTACCTTGTTGTTTAGCTTGATATACCTGCAAATTCGTGTTTAAATCACCTAAAACCCTCATAATCATGTGTTTACGGCCCAAGAACACTCTTGGACCGAAAACACTCATAAATGCGGTTTTGAAGCACCAAAACCCTTCCAAATCACTCTTAGGTATTAGGTATGACTTGGGGACTTGCATGTACGAGCTTAGAACACCGAAACATTGTATTTTGAGGAGTAAGCAGGAGTTTACGGCCCAAGAACACTGTTGGACCATAAACCACTCTTCATAGGCCGTGAACACCATTTAAGGTGATAAATTGCCCCTTAATCACCTCCTATTGCTTGAGATAATGTCTAGAACCAACCACCATTGAAGTAGGAACCTTAAACACCAAGGAAACCATGAAATTAGGAGATTACTGCTATAAACCCCCCCAAGGATTGGTCCATGGGCCATAAACTCCCTTAAGGAGGTCAAGGAGGTCAAATGATGCCCTAACGTCCCCCTATGGCTTAGAATAATGCATAGAACCTTGTATTCCTTCATATAAGACCTTAAATCATGAATTGAAGGTCCAAGTGAGAGTTTACGACCGTAAACTCTATGTTTACGGCCATAAACTCTATGTTTACGGCTGTGAACTCCCTTAAATGTTTCATTTGAAGACTTAACTACTTCCTATGCCCTAGAATTGAACCTAGCCTAATTCCACAAGTGTTATAAGACCTTTGAGCAACCAAGATCACACCACCCATGAGTTTACGACCGTAAACTCATGGGGATATGGTCATTGGGCTGAAATCTCCTCTAAGAGTGTAGTCTTGAAGAGTAAACTCCCTATCTAAGCCATACACTCCTTTATTGCAACCCAATAGCCCCTAGCACTTGACCAAAGTGTTTTTCCGCACATTAGGATGTTTATACGTGTTTAATTAGTGTTATAATCACTAATTATATGTAAACATTTGTCTTTATATGATACTAGGGGCATTAAGTGTGTACAAGTCTTCACTTGACACCAAGCACTCAACTGACACCTCCATCCGATTCACTCGCTACAGGTGAGTTCATACCCCTGAAATAACCTTTTAAATGATTTTAACTGCTTTTATAGGGGGGGGGGAATACAAGTTAAACTGTACAGTTATTAGATAAATCACAGGTGATTAATAACTATATAGCAAAATAGATTTTTGCATGTTAAACTGTTTTATCTAGCTTAAGATTTCAAAATCATGTTTTCGAATCTTGTTAAAGTATGAATATCCCTTTTTAGATCATTAAAGGTTATCCAATGTTTTTTTCAAAGTTTTTTTTACTAAAGAGACATCCAGTTGTAATTTCTTATTAAAGGTTTTCCAAGGGTTTTCTTCACTTAAACTGTTTTATAAAAATCATTTTCAAAGCTGTTTATGAAAGGGTTTTCAAAGGATTTCTAAAGGTTTTCAAAGCTTGTTTTACAAAATGACCTCATGTCGTAAATTTCTCAAGTGTAAAGGTTTTCCAAAGGTTTTACCAAAGTTTTCTTCTATGCGTTTATTTCGTTAAATGCATGCCTATATTTGTATAGTTATATAAATAATGTTTAAAGGAACTAGGAATGCTAGTTCGCCCTATTTCCTTTTCCTCGTTGGGATGTGGTCTGGTGGGTATCGGGTATCCGTCTGAAGGTCATTTAAATATTAATTATATATCATGTATACATGTATGGACATAAAAACTCTCTCTCTCTCTCTCTCAGCCAATTCATCGCCTTGAGTAGTACATGCATCTTTCTATTATTCATGTTTCTGGAACCCTAGTAACTATTATAGGAATAGTTAGGAGACTATATCTGTATCTCTAGCTCTATCTCTATCTCTATCTCTATCTCTATCTTTATCTCTATCTCTATCTCTCTTTCTCTCTCTTTCTCTCTCTCTCTCTCTCTCTCTCTCTCTCTCTCTCTCTTTTACTTTAGAATGTAACACACTATTTCCCTCTACAACGCCTCATAGCGCCATCGCCGTGTAACTTGAGTCTCCGGGAAGGAGAGCAAACATCATGTGTATAGATCTATACGAGACTGACACTCCCACGCCCAGACTACTAGCTACAGTCCGTGCCGGTAAGGCCCATGGGTGACATAATGCCACTACCTCTACGTGTGACTTGGAGGGTCATTGGATACTCTATTATCGATCAACATGGTTACATACGAGTTCACATTCACCCTATGTTTTAGACTTTGCTAGCTGTATCGTTCATTCGATACTGTCTGGAGTCTGTATTTTCTTATTTTAGACTTTGCTAGCTGTATCGTTCATTCGATACTGTCTGGAGTCTGTGCTTCCTTTTGTTAGACTAAGCCAGGCGTATCATTCATTTGATACTCTCCTGGAGTCTATGATTTATTCTACTTTAGTCAGCAGTATTACTGCTGAGGTATATGTTATTTTTCCCCTAGTATTTTTACTTGTGATTTTCTCGTAATTTCTTTAAAGTCAATACTGTATTTTGGTAATGATAGTATTTTGGGGAAAATTTCTCCTTAAAACATAAATCTGTCGGGTCTTGGTAGAAGATTGCTTTTATTTAGAAAATATAGGATTTTCTAGAAAGAACGCTAATACATCGTAGATTCTAGATTACTATCTTTCATAAAGTTATTTTGAATAAAAATGCGTATTTATAGAAATGACACTAAATACTTATTGAATCACTAGCATTATAAAAATGCTGATACTCGCTTTCAAAATAACTTGTATTCTCAGGTCATCGATAGACAGGTACATCCCAAGAGCTTTTGCGAAGTCAGCCTAGAACCGAGCTGCATCTATGTTATGTTCTGTATTTACTTTGATGTTGCTATGAAATGTAAGCTATGTTAAAATTATTACTATTAATCCAATGGTTGTTGTACTTTGATTAGTATACTTCATATGTTGTGATACTTGACATGACGTCATCCACCCCAGAACGTTTCCGCCGTTCCGGTTTTGGGGTGTAACACCATCAAAAGTAGGGGGCTTCATGTTATCAAAGTCCTGGTACTGGATGCCCCAACTGGATCCACCTCCTCCTTCCACTGATACAACCGATGAAGCTACAGTAGAAGCCGTCTGTGCAAGGGCTACATAACACTCGTCAAAGTACTCAACCATAGTGGTCTTAATAGACCCAAACATCTCCGGCAGCTGCGCCCGGAACAGAGTGGCAACCTCATCATGTAGGATCTCTCGGATCTTGGTGTCTAATTCATCTGTCCCCATCTGCACCACAAGATTAGGTGCTACTGGCCCCTCCTGGCCTCCATCTTCTGATCCTGATCCTGAACCGGATCCAGTCACAAAGCGTCTCGTCATCACCATTCTGAAACTTACCAAACGATATCAGATTATTCACATAATAACTAGGAACCAACTGCCGACTATACCCTAGGGGTTGTGACTTCCTTTCTATGCGTACGGATCTTGCGCTTTCAGTAGTACAAGCCCATACTACCTTCCACACCTTCCCATATTTGTCTCAAGTATCACCACAACACCCTAACAATGCACATGCACCTGATGGTCGCTCAACCTCACCCCTAGAGGAAGGCTAACAGTCTCACAATTTACTTACTGGTCTTAGACAATCCACTCATCCTTGAAATTTCCACCAAACCTGCAACATTAGTGCATGCTATCCATACATAACGCTGGACCCTATAGACTTTTGAATATCTGCCCCTACCCTAAGCCCCATCCATAAGAACAGAACGTAAGGCCAAATCATACATTCTCAAGCTATAAGATCTTAATTATGTATAGTCGTGATACATGCACAAGTAACTACATTAGTGATGTCAATTTCATATAAGAAAACCTTAGGCTAGCAGGCATCATGTAATCAGGCATTTCTATCGTGCAATCCCTGAAGATCCCTAGCTTAGTACTAGCATGTTGTTTTAACATATCACAATATCAAATAATTGTATGGTATTTTGGGGTCCACGTACTAGCTCTGGCTGATCGTACACCTTGCATCCCCTTTACTTATTTTGAAAACCATTTTAAAAAAAATCCATTTTAAAACCTTTCCCCTGATTTGAGACTGGAGTGAAGAGTTGAAAACTCTTTAGATCGATTAGATCTTTAACAAGTAAATCAACAAGAATAACAAATACTAGAACACTCAATAAATCAATCCTTATGTCGAATGATTAAAAATATAGTCACACCTCAGAAGAGATCGATCAAGAACTTCCACTTTAGAGGTGTGCTAGGGTTTACAGTACAATCAATATGATAATAATGAAAAGCGTTAATAATAGAGATGCATGCATGCACCTTATATAGTAAACCCTAGAAAGACAAACACGGTTGGACAGGCCTAAACTGAGAGTACATAATGAACTAAATAACATAGGCCCAATAACACAACACTAATATCTTCAACAATCTCCCCCTTTGCGTTAAGTGAAACCATGGCCATGTTAATTCAAGATTCGCTTATGCACTTCATAGACTTTGGGAATGAAATTCAATAGCAGCTTGCGAACATGAATGTACCAAGTGGTCACATCAGTGAAACACTTCACATCATCTCTGTTGTTGCTCTTATCCCGCAACAAGTTCCAAAATGAACTCCAGACAAGAAGTAGGAAATAAGTGCTTGTCTTCAAGATGAAAGTATAACTTGCATCGATCTGCTCCTGAACGATCTCTAGCTGTGTATAGCACGAACCATCCTTCCTTGTAAATCTTTCGTGGCTTAAGCTTCTAGAAGTCTTTCGGAGCTTCTTTTGGAACAACACTTGGTTTTCCCCTTAGAACAGCAGCAATTTCCACATCCATCATCCCAACTTCCTGAATGTAAGACTTGATCATGATCTGAAGATGAGCAAACACAGGTTCGTACTTCTCCATTTCTCACAGCAGAATATTGAATATCACCATCCGGTCATGGGGGTTCAAGCATGGCAGATCTGCTAGAGTGAATTCCCAGGCTTGTCGTGCAGACCCTCTCACAACTTTAAACTTCGCATTAGTGAAGCTTTCAGTCTCGATTGATCCAGTAACCTTCACAGCTACAATTTTGCTCGCACTCCAGGTCTCGAACAGGGGCTTCATATGCTTCAAGTAGAAGGAAAACAACAGTTGATCACCCGTGTTGTTTGAGAAAGGAACATTTGCAAACTTTATAAAGGCACGAAACCTGAACGCCTTTGGTGTGATTGGAAGATCAAACTGCGAATCCTGTGAATTTTGGACATCAAAGGAAGCGATAGGATCCAACCAATACTGACTTTGCATATCCACAGCTTGGTTATGCATGCGCTTCAGGGTCCACTTTGTAAATAATAGCATTTTGCTTTTAAGAGTGGCCTGAGCTTCCTTTTCAGCTCTTTCTTTTTCTTCAGCCTCTTTGACGATGCGAGCATGTTCATCAATCTATGCCTCTCGAGCCTTCCGCCTTTTAAGCTGAGCTTCATCAGGCTCTTCGTCTTCACTATCATCAATGATAGGTTCATTGCTGAATAGCGTTTCCTTGTCTTTTGGACCTTGCTTGATGACAGGAGGTTTAACTGAAACTTTGGGTTTGACATCATCTGAATGAACTTTAGAACTCCCTTCTCCCCCTTGTTTCAGAAAAGATCGGCGTCGAAACACCCTCCAAACGGTGCAACATTGCGAACACCGGTATGAGCTTCTCAAGTAGATGCTTTCGGACTGTGATGGAAATCATGGGGATCACGGGTCTCAATGATATCAGATAGCAGTCCATTAACATCAGGAATACAACTTTGCGTGACTGCTTTCTCTGCTAGCAAATCATCGACCTGCTTTTGAGTGTACTGAAGTTTGGTTTCCAACACCTTATAGTTTTCCTCTTTGAGTGCGAGAGCATCCATGATCTTGCTCTCCATTGCCAAGTCTACTTGAAGCTTTGAGAGTTTCACATCAATAGCAGTCTGGAATGCTTCATGATCAGACTTGAACTCAGTGCGAAGTGCAGCAAAGCTCGCCTTCTATACTTTGAACATCGCACCAACATTTTGAATGACCTTGTTCATTGTTGAGGAGTTGTTGTTGTAGGTAACTTGGTAATTGTCCATGAATTCCCTTGTATCAACAATTAGTTTATTGACTTTTTCGGTCATTTCCTTGCAAACAACAGCAGAGTCAGAAACTACCATGGAGAAAGTAGAAGTGTTGACAGTATGTTCCTTTGTGACTCTCTGAAGGATTGCTTCAACCGCAACTTTTGAATAAGCTTCAGAAGTGGAAACACTGGATGCGAGAAGCAGTTGATCAAGCATCTCATGAATAGATTTGAACTCCGCTTTCAAAGTAGAGACATCAATCTTCATTATCAACCGTTATTTGAAAAGGACTGAAAGAGAACGCTTCCAAATCATCATCGTAATCATCTCCAAAAGGCATTTCCGGATCATCAGTGCAAATGGGAGAGATGGGTGGTGTAACATGGGTTGAAAAACCTGAAGTGTTAGCCCCCGTATTACATACAGTGACTGAACATTCAGGTGCAGTAGAGGTTTGGGGTGGAAGTGTGGAATCAGTGAAAATAGGTATGGAAACTGGAATCGTTGTGTGTGTTTGAGATGATACAGATGGGAGAGGAGCAATGGTGATTGGTATAGAAGTAGTTGTTTTTGGTGAGGGAGGTGGAGAAGGAACGAAATCATTAATGGGGGGAGTTACCTCACGATCAGTGCGAACTTGTTCTACTTCCTCAGTGCGAACTTGTTCTTCTTCCTAAGTGTGAATGGGTTCAACTTCATCATTGCGAAAAGGGAGATCCTCCTCAACGCGAATCTCTGACTCGGTCTCAGCGTCCGAATTTTCATCTTCACTCTGAGAAGGAGTTGGAGTAGGAGACTTTCTCCTTCTTGCGGGTTGTTTCCTTCCCTTTGGTGCAACAGTAGAAGTAGTAGGAGATTTTCGCTTCTAAGTTAGAGGTTTCGGAGCCACAGAAGGTCCTTCTTTCGTAGAATCTTTCTTGGTAGGTTTCTTGGACCCTTTGCCCCCTTTCTTGGGTTTTTCAGCCTAAGCCAAAATGGCTTGGAATTCATCAGTTAGAGGACGAGGACCTGAAGGAGTAAGAGCACGATATCCTTCTGGAATTTTACTTGAGGGAGGAACATCACGAAACATCGCCTCCATAATTGAACCAATGAAATCGAACTTGGACCTATCTGCCATGATAATACCTTTTGTATGGAAGGTCGCAATGGAAGCTATCAGTGCATCAATCATCACTGTAATGTTGAGCTGTTTAATAGCCCTGTTGACTACCACTGTCCAAATTCTCGCACAAGAAATCTCACTGTGACAAGTAATTGAAAGAGTGCTCTGGATGAATTGAGCCCAGAGGATAGAACCGTAGTCAATGTTTTCACCAGTGTATAGGCCATACATCAGCCCCATGAAGAGCTTGCTTGCACAGTCGTTGCATGTGACCCTTTCAGAAAAGGATTTGAACAAGATAGTGAAAAGGGCATTCCAAGTTGGTGGAAGATTGGACTTCTTGAATTTTTATATAGCAACGAGCGTCTCCTTGTATCCCATTTGATAGAACATTTCCAAGATAGCCATGTTGGAGATGGTTTCCGAATTGATAAGATTTTCAAATTTGTGGAAGCCCTAGAAGATTGCAGAAACGAGTCTTGGAAATTGATGTGCTGTGATTATGGATATAGCAATAAATCCGTTGCTCGTCCTTGACATAGTTGGCAGTAGTATAAGCTTTGGAGAGAATCGAGAGAGGGACATTCTCAACTTGAGTCATTTCAATCATAAGAGGAGAGTATTTCAGGCACTCGATCAGAGGTAGAAGAAACGCATCATATTTTACCAGATTCAAATCGATGATGAGATTCTGATGTTGCTTCACTAAAAGAAGTGCGGAATGAGCGGTTTGATCTTGAACAGACTGATTCTCAGATGAAGCCGCCATTGATGAAGCTTTGAAGAAGATGAACAATAGAGAGCCTTTGAATTGCCAAAAATCTTTGAGAGAATTTTGAATGTGGTAAGGAAATAATTAACTATCCAAATCCTTTTATACCATTTGATTTGGTGAGAGAAATCCAGAGAGAGAACTACGAGAACTGAACCCTCCTGAAAAAGTGCGATTTGACAGCTATGACAAGTCAGAGGCATACGTCACACGACATAAGAATAGTTGTTCGTTCAACTTTTCACACGCATGTTTGAATTATGATCCTTTTAGAATTTTCGGCGTCAGCCTATTTTCTTTCGCAGTAAGGCAATTACGTTTAATGTATACGACCGCGAACTGAAAGTTAAATGCAACCATGAACTAGAATTTTGAAAATCACAAGGATCTTCGTGCATGGCTGTCAAATAAAAAGAAATAAAACAAAGTTTATCTGTGGGATGATGTGATGTCATATGTGTGACATAAAACTGTTGATCCCAGGCAAAGATCTCTTTCTTGATAGTTAATAGAGACAAAGAAGTGTCTGTTCGGTTTCTTGTTGAATACGATCAGTTGTTTGATGAGAAACATTGAAAGGCATCCTTTATGTAAGGCTAGAAAAGGTGGTTTATCCGTTAGCCAAACTACAAACTTGACATAAGTGAGAAACTTGGAAAAGGTACTCGTGTGACCAATGTAGTCGGTTGAACGAGTAGGTTGGGAATTTATTGTCATTGACTTGGAATAATATAGAAATCTCAAAAAAAATAAACTGGATCTTTTGGGTAGAAAAGTCTTGGTGATAAACAATTTCATAAGGATCACGAAAAAATTAAAAAGAGATTTCATGGTACCTCCCACGAAAGTGGTTTCAATAATTCTTGGGTGAAAACTAAAACATGTGATCGTTCACCGTCAATTCATTGTGGGTATTAAATTTTGGGTTTCACTTAGTTCGTGGTAGAACGAAACTAAGATCATTATGTAACACCCAAAGTCTGGAAGGCCAAGAAAGGAAAGAAAACCCTAATTTTAAGGGACGACTAGGCGAGTCCAAGGAGGAACACGACGAGTCCGAGCGGGATCCGGGTCGAGGAGTAAGTGACCGACTCAGCGAGTCGGCCAAGGAGCCTCGGCGAGTCTGGTCTGTGCGAGGAAAACCCTAAATTTGGGACTTGGAGCCTATTTAAGCGCCTCATTCTCTTCCCTAGGGTTCCTTTACTGCCTCTCTAACCCAGAACACCAAACCCTAGCCGCCATATCCATTGATTGAGCCAATTGTTGCCGTGAAGAGTGCATTAAAGCTTGGAGAAGGAAGAAGGATCTTGGAGGTGCAAGAAGGGGCTATAGATCTGGAATTGGGAAGATATTTCTGAACATTTGGAGGTAATAAGGTAGTTCTTGGACTCTTTTGCACCTAGATCTATGTGTGAGTTTTGGGGCTTTATAGCCATGATGGTATCCATTTGATTTAGAAGCCAGATCTGAAGTTGCTACTTCGGATCTAAGCATATTATGCTCTTGAGAAGCATAAAGTATCTGCCCTTGAGTTGATTATGGAGCCTCTTTGCCTTAAACCCTAGTTTATGGTGTATTTTGCCTAGATCTTCTTCTCTACACGTAAAGTTTGCAACTTTACGTGAGGAATAGGCTTAGGAAGGGTAGATCTACAGTTTGGAGTCCATGCATGACTCAAAAGTCCTCTGCATGTATGGAGATCTGAATGGACTCGGCGAGTACTTTGAGTGGACTCAGCGAGTAGCATGAAGATTTGGAGAACTCGACGAGTGGGATGAATAGCTCGTCGAGTCAGATGAAGTTGGGCAGGAACTCGGCAAGTTGGAAGAACAACTTGGCGTGTCTATTGAAGGTTGTCTTGGACTCGGCGAGTATATTCTTGGACTCGGTGAGTCAGGTCGCGAAACCCCAAACCCTTCGAGTTGAGACTCGAATCAGTGAGTCGAGTGGAGACTTGGTGAGTTGGACAGGTCAGGACTCGGAAATCGGTAGACTCAGCGAGTCATGGATTGAATCGGCGAGTCGAGTCGCGAATGGAAGGACTCTGAACATATGAACTCGGCGAGTCAGTAGGGTGACTCGGCGAGTAGGGTTGATCTAGAAGGTTGACTTTGACCAGAGTTGACTTGGTTGTCTTTCGGGGGTCAGTTAGACTCAGTGTTGCATTAATATTGGTAGCTCGGGGAGCGAGTGGAGCAGGAGTTCAGAGAGTTGCCGAGCAGCAGCTAGTGGGATCATTAGCAAGTTCAGCCAGTGCATGTGAGTTTCCCTTTGTGTGAATGGGTCTAAGGCCATAATGCCGACCCATGTAGTTATGAGTAGAAGACCCGGGGGTTAGCCTTAGGGACAGTATGCTAGTATGATATTCAGGACAAGGTCCAGTGGTAGCGGGCGGGTGCCCAAGGAATGGTTTATGTGATAGTTTATACTTTTTTTATGTGTGATGCTTGTATGTGCTTGGTAGGGAGGTGAGTGTGGGTGAGGTCCCGTAACTCACCAATAGCAGAGTGTGGATGGTGTTCTACATCTCATTAGCAGCAGATCAGGGGCGAGGCCCGAGTTAGGAAAAGAGCGAGTGTGGGTTGGGCCCATATCTCACAATTAGTAGGAGCATGGACGGGGTTCCATGACTCATCAGTAGCAGGGCAGGGGCGAGGCCCAGGATAGGCGAGGCCTTAGGACAGGATCAGTCGTATGTGTTTAGCTTATGTGTTGTGATATGTTTATGTGTTATTATTTTTTGGCGGGCGAGGCCCTGTGACAGGCGAGGCCCAAGTGAAACAGATCTATATACGAACGGGGCTCGAAGCCAGGCGGGGCCTGGAGCGGCAATGCCGTTGTATCGGGTGAGGCCCGAGGTAGCGGGCGAGGCCCGAGGTAGGGGCGAGGCCCAGGATAGCGGGTGGGGCCCAGTATGTGCAGTATGTGGTTATGCATGGTATGTGGTAGGGTGGGGAACTCACTAAGCTTTGTGCTTACGGTTTTCAGTTTTGGTTTCAGGTACTTCCGGTAGCGGAGGGAAGAGCTCGGGGTGATCGCATGGCGCACAGCATAGATTAGACAGTCTGGGAATGTTTTACTCTGATAACGAACATGTGTTTTGGAAATTAATACTCTGATTATGTTTGGATTGATGATTTTGCTTTAAGTGATGTTTTATTAAAAGAAAACTTTTAGTCTTGAACTTTGGGACGTTACAAGTTGGTATCAGAGCCTTGGTTTGAGGGATTCGGGCATACTCTCAGGTGTGCCTGAACTCAAACTAAGGGGTTGGATAATAAGTTTTCAAAAATGAGAAGACAGTTTTGCAAAAAGGAAGTTTTTAGAATGAAAAAGTTTTAGAAAAGCAAAAGAATTCAGAAAGAAAAGAACTTTGAAAAGAGAAAAGGGGTGTGGTGCATGCAATCAGCCGAGCTCAAGTAAGTACCCCAAAATACCCATACAAGTTTATGTTATGATTATCAGTTAATAGAACAGCATGCTAGATTAGGACTAAGGATCTAGGGATGATGTCTTATGTGCCTGTTATATGTGCTTTTGAGCTGCATGATAGTGCCGATTAGACAGTGGTAGGATAGCATGTTCAGGTTATGCCTGATTTAATGAGTTTGTGTGAGTCTATGAGTTTGTGTTGCATGCTAGTTCAGATTTTTGCTATGTGGATATGATTGCTTGAGTATGTTATGGTTAGATTTTCCCTTGTCTGAATGTTGCTTGCTTTGTGCATAGTGGGATTCTGAGTGATGGGAGTTAGCCATTAGGTAGATACGACACGTCACATGTGACCAGGGTTGAATAATCTCAGAGTGTTAGATTTGGTCCTATTGCGCAACTCTTGTTTGAGTCCAACCGTTGTAGGGACGAGTATTTTACTTGAAGGATTATCCGAGCCTTGTCACATGTGATGGTATCCAGGTGATGGCTAATTGGCATCACAAGGAGACCTTCAGCAGCTGAGGACTGGTTTGAGTTGAGTCAGAGGTTTACCAAGGGTAAGCCTAGGATGAGATAGTACTGGAAGCAGTAGTAGTGGATAAGGGACCTGGTGGAGTCGAAGCAATTCCTGAGGAAAGTACGAATAGATGTGGAAGGTAGTATGGGCCCATACTACTGAAAACAGAGGATCCGTACTCGATTCGGGAAAGGCCGAGACAAGACCGGGAACCTGGTAGGGTGTGTTTGGTCCCGCATCAGTGATCAGTATTCTGATAGTGGTTGTGGTACATTTTTAGCATGGTGACGTTACGAGAGAGACCAGCGGGCAGATCAGGTGCCGGAGAGGGATCAGGCTCGGGTTCAAGGGCCGAGTAGCTCGAGGAGCGAATGAGGGAGTTGATATCCGCCGAGGTTACTGTTGGAATAGTGTCTAAGGCTGCAACTATATTAGGCAAGTATTTGACCTGATTGTGCATGGTCCTTTTGGGTTGCCTTCACCATAGCAACTTGATAGGATGATTTATTATGAGAAAGTAAATATTATTAATATATTATGAGAATAATATAAGGAATAATAATATTGTTATTTGATTAATATAAGTCATAAATTAATTAGTATTAATTTGGTGACTTAAAGAGATTAATTAAATAAGAGGGTATAAACTGTCAATTGTTTGATAGTTACACTTTAGACTGTAAATCCTTAAGAGATAGGGATTGGACGGATTCTAGAGCTTTGGATAGCTCAAAATCGTCCATGACTTATCTATGGTAAGGATTTGGATTGCTTTAAGGAAAGGATTATCCAATTAGGGTTTAAGGTGAAACCCTTAAGCAGTCTACAAGTATAAATAGACCCCATGGCATAGGGAAATCGGCACCTCTTAAGAAGAAAGAAACCCTGGCCGAATCTTCCCTCTCCTCTCTCTCTCTCTCTCAAATCATCTTCTTTGCTTATTGGTGTTTGTAAGCCATTAAAGGAGTGACAATTGTGACTCTAGAGCTCCAAGACAACAAGATCAAACAAGAGTTTCAAAGGTATACTTCTAGATCTGATTTTGTATTGTTTTATACCTAATTAGTTGTTAGAAGTCTTGGATTCAAAGCATGTTTAATTAGAAAAACCTAGATCCAAGCATTAGGGTTTTGCATGCGCATATAGGAAGGTTCTTATGGCTAAAACCCATTAGTGGTATCAGAGCCTAGATTGGTTTCTATTAAATTGTTGCTTGTTTGTTTGAAACTTGTGTGCAAAATTCGTGTTTTGTGTTTCTGAGTCATGGACTCGGCGAGTTCCATAGTGGACTCGGCGAGTTGGCCTGACTCGGCGAGTCCCTTGGTGCACTCGGCGAGTCCGAGCGTCAGGAAAGGCCAGATTCGGGATTTTTTGATGATTATCTTATGGAAACTTACCTTAATCATATTAGATCAACCCAAATCCGATTTTTTGATATATATGACTATAATCTTGATCTAATTAAAGATATTTATCAACTAATAAAATATTTAATTTCCTTATGTGATAATTAATTAATTATTTTGATTAAATTGGTAATTATCTTGCAAGAAATCTTGAATAAATCAAATATAGATAATTAGGAAATTAATTGTTAATTAAAATTATTTGTTATTTGATCCTCCATGTTTTAAATGTTTAAAACTTGTCCTCAAGTCTTGAAATTTATGTTTTGTGATTAAAAATTTTAATTTAGACAATTTAAATTTCAAACCCTATATTTTTAAAAGTTTAAAATACAACCCTATACTAATATAATATTACAAGATTAATATATATATATATATATATATATATATATATATATATATATATATATATATATATATATATAACTAAAATGCTAGTCTTACCGTTAGTAGGCCTCATTCACGAAGCCGATCTATAAGGTGGGTATAAGGTTGCGGCCTATAAAATGGCGCTTAATGGGTGTACACTCACACCCACCACTTGCTTGATCGGCGGAGGGTCGTTAGCCGAACGGGTAGGATAGGGCAACCTCATCCTCTCATTAAAAGTATAATATGAAATACAAAGTAACTATACATTTTTTTTAAAATTTACCAATCTTAGTTACTTTAGGAAAAGTGAATTGATGCAATCCCATGAAATTACACTTTACACCCTTGCTAAGAAGTTGGTGGATCGTGTGTGGTTTACCGGCACACTAATTGGTTCTAAGAAAAGGTGGCAAAGGGTGATTCATTGTTTATCATAGTTCGATGGAGCGTGTGTGGTATACCGGCACATCGAATAGGTGATCGTTACAATGAAGGCAACATGTGGATTTGCATGGTAATTCACACCCGCTTTGTGATCCTCGGTATCCCAGTCACAAACAAGAGGGGCATATCGAGATTTAAACATGCCATTGAATAGTTTCAATGAATCTCATCCGAACCTAGGAATTCTCAATACATTTAGGACTTAAAGTTATGTTTTTATGGTGGAGAATTAGTGAATCATCATTCACTTACCTTCATATTATTTGCATG
This sequence comes from Lactuca sativa, assembly GCF_002870075.4. Taxonomy (NCBI): domain Eukaryota; kingdom Viridiplantae; phylum Streptophyta; class Magnoliopsida; order Asterales; family Asteraceae; genus Lactuca; species Lactuca sativa. The sequence goes on from NC_056628.2 coordinate 143,445,818, forward strand.
TTAGATTACGGCATCCCTTTTCTAATATGTAAATATTGTTGTTGGATCCTAGCCCTAATTTTTCTTATTGGGTGATAATTAGGGATTCATATTCTAATCTATCTTTGTCCTTTCTATATGTAGATGTCGAACGCAAACAACGCTGCTGCTAGTTCTTTCACATTGATGAGCCTTTGTCAAAAGGTCACTTTCGATGGGACAAACTTTAGCGAATGGATAAGATACATTCGCACCATTGCTCGCTATGAGGATAAGGAGTATGTCCTCGATGAGAAGCTCGAGAAATTCAACCCTGAAATCGCTACTCCGGCTGAAATGACGGCTTTTGAAACTCACGAGCGAGATGCAACGAAGGTACATTGCATCATGATAGCCACCATGAACTCCGAATTCCAAAAGTCCTATGAGGACATGTACCCGTACGAGATGCATCAAGACTTATTGGAGAGATACCACCAAAACGCGAGACAAGAGCGTTATGAGATTTTCACTAACATGATTTCCGCTAAGATGGATCATGGAGAGTCTCTTACCGTGCACCTGCAAAAGATGCAAAGGTATGTCGACCGCCTTCGCAAGTTAAATGTTGACTTTGGGAAAGACTTGGCGATCGACATGGTGCTTCACTCTTTGCCCCCGAGCTACAATCAATTTAGGATGACCTACCACATGAACAAAGAGGAGGTCACACTAAGCAAACTCCAAGGTCTCTTGAGGGTTGCTGAGAGCAACTTCAAGGACAAGTTTGTTGCACCAACTCCCAATCCACCCGCTGCTCCTGTTTTGGCTATTGGAAAAGGAAAGGGAAAGAAGAGGAAGGCTTCGTCTAAGAACTATCGCAAGGTTAAAGCCCGAGATGGTGCCTCTTCTAGTGGGACCAAAGTTGATCCTGCTAAGCCCTGCCCTAACCCAAAGGAGGCAGAGTGCCACCACTGCCACAAAATAGGACATTGGAAGAGAAGCTGCCCAGAGTACCTGCAAGCCATCAAGGAAGGAAAGATCAAGCCGTCTTTCGCAGGTATATACATAATTAAATCTAATGATTCAGCTCATGCTATTTCTTGGGTTCTTGATACCGGTTGTGGTTACCACATTTGTTCTAATGTGAAGGGACTAAGAAGAAATAGGGATGTGGAGGCTGGAAGAATTAATCTAATCATGGGGAACAGAAGATCGTCGCCTGTGACCAAGATTGGAGTGTACTCTTTAGTGCTTAGGAATGGTTTAAGTTTAGATTTGAACAATTGTTGCTATTCGCCAGAAATGGCTAGAAACATCATTTCATTTCATGGTTTGTTTAGACAAGGTTTTAGATTTTCTTTTAATAATGAGAATGGTTCTATTTTGGCTTATCTAAATGGTGTCTTTTATTTTGAAGCAATACCGTGTAATGGAATTTATGAAACTGTTATGATTGTTGATAACTTAGGAAATGATGTTTTGAACATAGATTCTTCCAATAGTATGGATAAAGCATCCTTGTGGCATTGTCGTCTTGGACATGCCAACAAGAAACGCATAGCCCAACTCCAAAAGGATGGAGTGTTGGAGTCATTCGACCTTAGGGAAGATGACACATGCGAGTCTTGTTTGCTTGGAAAGATGACTAAGTCACCCTTCGCTGGTTCTTGCGAAAGGGGTGAGGGTCTATTGGACCTAATACATACCGATGTATGTGGTCCGTTTAGATCAACCACGAAGGATGGGAACCGCTTTTACGTGACTTTTACCGATGACTATAGTAGATATGGGTATATCTATTTAATCAAGCAAAAGTCAGAAACTTTTGAAAAGTTCAAAGAGTTCAAGAATGAAGTGGAGAATCAATTAGGCAGGAAAATCAAGATGCTTCGATCCGATCGAGGAGGAGAGTACCTAAGTCTTGAATTCCACGATTATCTCAAGGAGTGTGGAATAGTTTCACAATTGACGCCTTCTAGGACACCGCAGTTGAATGGTGTGGCAGAAAGGTGTAATCGAACCTTATTGGATATGGTTCGCTCTATGATGAGTCATGCTTCACTACCAATCTCCTTTTGGGGGTATGCCTTAGAGACTGCCGTCCATATCCTTAATCGAGTCCCTACTAAGAAGGTTGCCAAAACACCTCACGAGATGTGGACGGGGAAAGCTCCCTCGTTAGCACATATCAAGGTTTGGGGTTGCGAGGCTTTCGTAAGACAAGATACTCACGACAAGCTCGAACCTCGTAGTGAGCAATGTATTTTCATCGGCTACCCGCAGAAATCCTTTGGATATCTCTTCTATAGACCGAAGGACAATGTTGTCTTCATTGCGAGGAGAGTAGTTTTCCAAGAGCGAGAACTCATAAGCCAAGGAGACAGTGGGAGGCAAATCAAACTTGAAGAGATTCAAGAGTCGATAGATGAAGGAACCTCTACCGCTGCCATTCAACCCGAGGAGGAAACTCTGGTTGAACTGATTGACGAGTCCTTACCTCTTAGACGTTCCGATAGAGTTAGAGTTCAACCCCAGTTTTATGGTTTTCATATTACTACCGAAGGGGATACGTATATTAGTGATGGTACACTAATAAATCTTGATGAACCTAATAGCTATAAGGAAGCCATGGCAGGCCCGGAGTCTGCGAAATGGAAAGAGGCAATGGATAGCGAGATCAAATCCATGTATGATAACCAAGTTTGGAATTTGGTTGATTATGTGCCCGGACGTAAGACCGTTGGGTGCAAATGGATCTTCAAGAAGAAGACCGACGTGGATGGAAATGTACACACATATAAAGCGCGATTGGTCGTAAAGGGCTTTACTCAAACTCCCGGAGTTGACTATGATGAGACCTTCTCACCAGTTGCGCAGATAAAATCTATTAGAGTGATGCTAGCGATTGCCGCATTTCATGATTATAAGATTTGGCAAATGGATGTCAAGACCGCTTTTCTTAACGAAAAGTTGGCTGAGGATGTTTACATGGCTTAGCCAGAGGGGTTTGTGGATCCGAAGCATCCGAATAAAGTGTGTAAGCTTGAGAAGTCCATTAATGGACTTAAGCAAGCGTCTCGCAGATGGAATCTTTGCTACGATGAGAAAGTCAAAGAGTTTGGATTTATACGAAGCGAAGATGAATCGTGTGTATATGTCAAGGCCAATGGGAGTATAGGAAGCTTCCTCGTTCTATATGTTGATGACATATTGCTCATAGGAAATGACATCCCGACTCTGCAGGAGGTTAAGTCCTGGCTCGGGAAGTGCTTCGCTATGAAGGACCTCGGAGAGGCTTCTTATATTTTGGGAATAAGGATAGTAAGAGAGAGAAGTAAGAGACTAATACGACTTAGTCAGAACACTTACTTAGAGAAGGTACTAAAACGTTTTAGTATGGAAAACTCGAAGAAGGGAGAATTACCGATACAAAGTAATGCCAAGTTGAGTAAGACTCAAAGTCCGAGTACCGAAGCTGAAATAGCAGAAATGAGCCGAGTACCATATGCTTCCGCAGTTGGCTCAATCATGTACGCTATGACTTGTACTCGCCCTGATGTAGCCTTTGCTTTGAGCATGGTTAGTAGATATCAAGGGAACCCTGGAAGAGCCCATTGGAGGACGAAGGAATGGTTCTTAGTCCTCGGAGGGAATGATGACTTGAAGGTGCGAGGGTATAGTGACGCCAGCTTTCAGACCGACAGGGACAACTACCGTTCGCAGTCGGGCTGGGTCTTTACCCTAAATGGAGAAGCAGTGACATGGAAAAGTTCCAAATAGGAAACCGTAGTTGATTCAACGTGCTAATCAGAGTACATTGTAGCGAGCGAAGCGTCGAAGGAGGCAATATGGTTGAAGAACTTCATCGGTGATCTTGGGGTTGTACCCACCATAAAGGAGCCCATGGAGATTTTCTGTGATAATGAAGGAGCGGTTGCCTTGACCAAGGAACCGAGGGATCATGGTAGATCTAGACATATTGACAGAAAATATCACTTTATTAGACATCGTGTAGAAGAAGGACAACTCGTAGTGAAGAGGATATCATCAGAAGATAACCCAGCAGATCCACTTACGAAGGGACTGAGCAGGGTTAAGCACTTGCAACATGCTAGAAGTATTGGGCTAAAGGATGACATTAGCATAGATTAGATAGTAGTAGAAACGTGTAATAGATAAATGTAATTAACATTTGATGATTAAATAAAGGAGTTTTATTTATGAGTAATGTTACTATCTTATGTTAATTGTGTAACTATTGTTTCATTTTGCATGTTTTGACTTCTAGAATAATTGAATTTATTAAGAATAATCGAATTATTCAAATTGTCCACAATCGTTCATATGTTGGAAGTAGATATGAATGAAGATTGTCGTGAATTGGTGCGTAGATTGTCTAAATGGTATTAGAGATAGCAAAAGATTGCTGCGACGTTCATGAGTGCTTATGAACTGGTTTTGAGCATTGGAACAAACCCGTGCTTGCTGGAATCACCTTATGGAATATGATATATAGAAGGGTGATCGCAAGACGATAATATCATATAGTCTTAAAACCTAGATATATGGTTTGTTATTTGTTAATTGGTTGTACATTGATAATGCGAAAACGCATCAGTAACTCGATGTTATAAAACACATTGTTGTGTATAGTTGATTAATGAATAAGTAAATGCATATAAGTTGAAGTTTATCTGTAACTTTTATCCTAAGAAGGTAAAAGCGATATCTCGGCCGCTAGATGATTTGATTTGACTTATGTGTCGGGCCCGGTCAGAACTGAATTGATGTGTTCGATTAAGTTCTATGTCAAATAAATCAGAGATCGAGAAACCTAAATGCTAGACTAATCATTCCATAGAATTGTCAGCATGATATCCAACAGAGGACTGTACGATCCCTTATCTAAAGGACAAGATTGATTAGATCAGAGTTTGACAGTGTCTTTGAGAGCTACGATTGCAGATCGAGTTGTACTTGTGCATATAGTTACTAGACTTATCCAAGTGGGAGACTGTTGGAATAGTGTCTAAGGCTGCAACTATATTAGGCAAGTATTTGACCCGATTGTGCACGGTCCTTTTGGGTTGCCTTCACCATAGCAACTTGATAGGATGATTTATTATGAGAGAGTAAATATTATTAATATATTCTGAGAATAATATAAGGAATAATAATATTGTTATTTGATTAATATAAGTCATAAATTAATTAGTATTAATTTGGTGACTTAAAGAGATTAATTAAATAAGAGGGTATAAACTGTCAATTGTTTGATAGTTACACTTTAGACTGTAAATCCTTAAGAGATAGGGATTGGACGGATTCTAGAGCTTTAGATAGCTCAAAATCGTCCATGACTTATCTATGGTAAGGATTTGGATTGCTTTAAGGAAAGGATTATCCAATTAGGGTTTAAGGTGAAACCCTTAAGCAGTCTACAAGTATAAATAGACCCCATGGCATTGGGAAATCGGCACCTCTTAAGAAGAAAGAAACCCTGGCCGAATCTTCCCTCTCCTCTCTCTCTCTCTCTCTCTCAAGTCATCTTCTTTGCTTATTGGTGTTTGTAAGCCATTAGAGGAGTGACAATTGTGACTCTAGAGCTCCAAGACAACAAGATCAAACAAGAGTTTCAAAGGTATACTTCTAGATCTGATTTTGTATTGTTTTATACCTAATTAGTTGTTAGAAGTCTTGGATTCAAAGCATGTTTAATTAGAAAAACCTAGATCCAAGCATTAGGGTTTTGCATGCGCACATAGGAAGGTTCTTATGGCTAAAACCCATCAGTTACGTGCAGTATTCTAGATCAGACTCCTGTGATCTTTGGCACGGTCAAGGAGGGTATATTGGAGATTTTGGATGAGAGGCTAGGAGCCTTCCGTACCGAGATGATGGCTTTGATGGGAGCGCGTACCTTGACATTTCGAGAGTTCAGGGCTTGCGGGGCACCAGATTATCATGGGGCTAGGGACCCCATCGTTAGCAGCAGATGGTTGGCTGATGTTACCAACGCGTTCCGTACGAGCCGGTGTCCTGAGGAGAACAAGGTTAGACTCGCTTCCTGTCTTCTGAAGGACAGAGCGAGGGATTGGTGGGAGGAGATTGGTCATGCTCTAGGGGATGATGTCACGTTAGACGCGATGACTTGGAGCGATTTCTTAGTCAGGTTCAGGGTGGAGTTTTCGCCAATTATTGAGGTGCAGCAGTTGGCATGGGAGTTTCAGGATTTGACGCAGACCATTGAGACTATGGTAGAGATCACCGCCAAGTTCATGGAGAGAGGTCTTCTTGTACCGCAGTATGTCGCGGATGAGGAGATAAAGAAGGCCCGTTATCACGAGATGTTGAGGAAGTCGGATGAGAGAAATTGATTTGGAGCAGATCCGAAAGAGGAAGTCGGATGAGGTTCAGGTAGCCGCGAGTTCGGGCAAAAGGCCCAAGGGATCGGATTCGAGATCGAGGGATTATCAGGACTACAGTCGATGCGGGAAGTGTGGCAGGGCGCACGTGGGCGCGTGTAGGAGTGGTAGCGGCGGTGAGTCTGGTCGCTTCAAGTGCGGCAGGACTGGTCATTTTAGCAGGGATTGTACTGCTACCACGACACAGGGATCAGACTTGATATGTTTTCACTGCAATCAGCGGGGCCACAAGAAGGCCCAGTGCCCCAGTTTGTTTTCAGCAGGACGGATTATGGCACCTGCCCCTGCAACTTTGAGGATCATAGACGGCCTTCAGGGCCTTGCATAGGCGCCTGCGGTAGGAGGCAGGGCTTTTCAGATGACTACCTTGGAGGCGCGAACAGCATTGGACGTTGCAGGTATGCGATTTCCGTTTTCATTTCTTTTACTCGTGCATGATTATATGGTTATGGTTCTGCATCATTATCGGTATGAGTATTTTATTTTTGTGCGGCTTGCTTGTGACTGAGTCATACGCCATCTGTATACCTTGGATATTTGAATGGTAGTTAAGGGATGCGCTCTATTGAGGAAGGTTGCTTAGGATGTAGCGACTGTAGCATGCCTGGGAGGGACTTGGTATGTCTCGCTAATTCGGAGCCATATGATTTTAGAATTGGATTGTTTAGATCCCTAGCTATGGTGAGCTTGGGGTTTCTAAGTAGGTTGATTCTGGAATGGTAGCGAGGATTGGGATTTCTTTTCGAGCATTGAGCAGCAAGGGTTAAGCATGATCGAAGTAGGGGAGAATCCTCCGAGCGGGAAAAGGTAAGAGCACGCAGATCCAGGATGAGTGCGCGACCTCCAAGAAGGAAAAACAAGTGGTACAACATTGATGGATTGAGAAGTTCAGGGTTGGGAGCTTGAGAAACTTCCCCCTTAGCCAGTGCGTGTACTGGTGATGGTTAGTATGTGGTTGGGAATTCAGGATGGGGGATCGCCTGTAGGGCTCGAGTGAGTCAGAAGGAAGATCTTGAGAACTGATAGCATGGGGTGCTTTTGCACTAGTAGTCAAAAGTGGAAAGTGTTGTAAGACTACGGGGCAGCCGTAGCATTCACTAGCAGTCAGTAGTGGAAAGTGTTATAAGACTACGGGGCAGCCGTAGCATTCACTAGCAGTCAGTAGTGGAAAGTGTTGTAAAACTACGGGGCGGCCGTAGCATTCACTAGCAGTCAGTGGTGGGAAGTGTTGTCAGACTACGGGGTAGCCGTAGCATTCACTAGCAGACGGTGATAGAAGGTGATGTAAGACTGCGGGCAAGCCGTAGCATTCCATAGTAGCTTCGTTGGCGGAGTTGGAGTGAGGCCCTTATCTCCTAGTGATCAGATAGGGATTAGGAATGAATAGTGGATGAGAATGATAGGGAGTTTGCCTGTATAGCCCTAGAGAGGCGAGACCTTGGGAGAGGCCGCTCCAGGATATAGTTGGGTGAGACCCGTGGGCGAGGCCCGTATGAGAATAACAATATAGGTGAGACCTGAGAGCAGGGTTGCTCAATAGTATGGTTGGGTGAGACCCGTGGGCGAGGCCCGAGCGAGAATGGCTAGACAAGTAGGACTAGAAGGATAGAGGCGGGTGAGACCTGTGGGCGAGGCCCGTGAGTTTTAGCAGCACAGGTGGGACCTGGTAGGGACCTTAGTGTTAAGATAGGGGATCGGGGATCCCAGGAATTTTAATGCCTGTATGGCAGAATAGATTGACCAGTTATAAGTGGTTGAAGTTTCTTCGAAAGTCGCTGGGAGTGACTAGGAGTTGTGTTGGGTCTAGTTACCGGTGGGAGCCGGTAATCCAGATATTGGTAGATTGGTAAGGACCAGGGTTTTCTCAGTTCATCCGGAAGACGGATGAGGAATAGCAGAATTTCCAGTCAGTAGCAGTACGAGTATGCAGCGTATGGTGGAATTCAGTTAGTTGATCGTGGGGGTGCTCGACACCAAATTATAGTAGAAAGAAATGCCTAGTGGATACTGGCGATAATGACGCGTACTGGAAGTAGCGGGAGTAATAAATTTGGTGAGAGAAATCCAGAGAGAGAACTACGAGAACTGAACCGTCTCCTGAAAAAGCGCGATTTGACAGCTATGACAAGTCAGAGGCATACGTCACACGGCGTAAGAATAGTTGTTCGTTCAACTTTTCACACGCCTGTTTGAATTATGATCCTTTTAGAATTTTCGGCGTCAGTCTATTTTCTTTCGCAGTAAGGCAATTACGTTTAATGTATACGACCGCGAACTGAAAGTTAAATGCAACCATGAACTAGGATTTTGAAAATCACAAGGATCTTCGTGCATGGCTGTCAAATAAAAAGAAATAAAACAAAGTTTATCTGTGGGATGATGTGATGTCATATGTGTGACATAAAACTGTTGATCCCAGGGACAAAGAAGTGTTTGTTCGGTTTCTTGTTGAATACGATCAGTTGTTTGATGAGAAACATTGAAAGGCATCCTTTATGTAAGGCTAGAAAAGGTGGTTTATCCGTTAACCAAACTACAAACTTGACATAAGTGAGAAACTTGGAAAAGGTACTCGTGTGACCAGTGTAGTCGGTTGAACGAGTAGGTTGGGAATTTATTGTCATTGACTTGGAATAATATAGAAATCTCAAAAAAAATAAACTGGATCTTTTGGGTAGAAAAGTCTTGGTGATAGACAATTTCATAAGGATCACGAAAAAATTAAAAAGAGATTTCATGGTACCTCCCACGAAAGTGGTTTCAATAATTCTTGGGTGAAAACTAAAACATGTGATCGTTCACCGTTAATTCATTGTGGGTATTAAATTTTGGGTTTCACTTAGTTCGTGGTAGAACGAAACTAAGATCATTATGTAACACCCAAAGTCTGGAAGGCCAAAAAAGGAAAGAAAACCCTAATTTTAAGGGACGACTAGGCGAGTCCAAGGAGGAACACGGCGAGTCCGAGCGGGATCCGGGTCGAGGAGTAAGTGACCGACTCGGCGAGTCGGCCAAGGAGACTCGGCGAGTCTGGTCTGTGCGAGGAGAACCCTAAATTTGGGACTTGGAGCCTATTTAAGCGCCTCATTCTCTTCCCTAGGGTTCCTTTACTGCCTCTCTAACCCAGAACACCAAACCCTAGCCGCCATATCCATTGATTGAGCCAATTGTTGCCGTGAAGAGTGCATTAAAGCTTGGAGAAGGAAGAAGGATCTTGGAGGTGCAAGAAGGGGCTATAGATCTGGAATTGGGAAGATATTTCTGAACATTTGGAGGTAATAAGCTAGTTCTTGGACTCTTTTGCACCTGGAATTGGGAAGATATTTCTGAACATTTGGGGCTTTATAGCCATGATGGTATCCATTTGATTTAGAAGCCAGATCTGAAGTTGCTACTTCGGATCTAAGCATATTATGCTCTTGAGAAGCATAAAGTACCTGCCCTTGAGTTGTTTATGGAGCCTCTTTGCCTTAAACCCTAGTTTATGGTGTATTTTGCCTAGATCTTCTTCTCTACACGTAAAGTTTGCAACTTTACGTGAGGAATAGGCTTAGGAAGGGTAGATCTACAGTTTGGAGTCCATGCATGACTCAAAAATCCTCTGCATGTATGGAGATCTGAATGGACCCGGCGAGTCCTTTGAGTGGACTCGGTGAGTAGAATGAAGATTTGGAGAACTCGACGAGTGGGATGAATAGCTCGTCGAGTTAGATGAAGTTGGGCAGGAACTCGACAAGTTGGAAGAACAACTTGGCGAGTCTATTGAAGGTTGTCTTGGACTCGGCGAGTATGTTCTTGGACTCGGCAAGTCAGGTCGCGAAACCCCAAACCCTTCGAGTTGAGACTCGAATCAGTGAGTCGAGTGGAGACTCAGTGAGTTGGACAGGTCAGGACTCGGAAATCGGTAGACTCAGCGAGTCATGGATTGAATCGGCGAGTCGAGTCGTAAATGGAAGGACTCTGAAGATATGAACTCGGCGAGTCAGTAGGGTGACTCGGCGAGTAGGGTTGATCTGGAAGGTTGATTTTGACCAGAGTTGACTTGGTTGTCTTTCGGGGGTCAGTTAGACTCAGTGTTGCATTGATATTGGTAGCTTGGGGAGCGAGTGGAGCAGGAGTTCAGAGAGTTGTCGGGCAGCAGCTAGTGGGATCATTAGCAAGTTCAGCCAGTGCAGGTGAGTTTCCCTTTGTGTGAATGGGTCTAAGGCCACAATGTCGGCCCATGTAGTTATGAGTAGAAGACCCGGGGGTTAGCCTTAGGCAGAGTATGCTAGTATGATATTCATGACAAGGTCCAGTGGTAGCGGGCGGGTGCCCAAGGAATGGTTTATGTGATAGTTTATACTTGTTGTCTGTGTGATGCTTGTATGTGCCTGGAAGGGAGGTGAGTGTGGGTGAGGTCCCGTAACTCACCAATAGCATAGTGTGGATGGTGTTCTACATCTCATTAGCAGCAGGTCAGGGGCGAGGCCCGAGTTAGGAAAAGAGTGAGTGTGGGTTGGGCCCGTATCTCACAATCAGTAGGAGCATGGACGGGGTTCCATGACTCATCAGTAGCAGGGCAAGGGCGAGGCCCAGGATAGGCGATGCCTTAGGACAGGATCAGTCGTATGTGTTTAGCTTATGTGTTGTGATATGTTTATGTGTTATTATTTGTTGGCGGGCGAGACCCTGTGACAGGCGAGGCCTAAGTGAAACAGATCTATATACGAACGGGGCTCGAAGCCAGGCGGGGCCTGGAGCGGCAATGCCGTTGTATTGGGTGAGGCCCGAGGTAGCGGGCGAGGCCCAGGATAGCGGGCGGTGGGGCCCAGTATGTACAGTATGTGGTTATGCATTGTATGCGGTAGGGTGGGGAACTCACTAAGCTTCGTGCTTACGGTTTTCAGTTTTGGTTTCAGGTACTTCTGGTAGCGGAGGGAAGAGCTCAGGGTGATCGCATGGCACACAGCATAGATTAGACAGCCTGGGAATGTTTTACTCTGATAACGAACATGTGTTTTGGAAATTAATACTCTGATTATGTCTGGATTGATGATTTTGCTTTAATTGATGTTTTATTAAAAGAAAACTTTTAGTATTGAATTTTGGGATGTTACACATTAACACAGATGTTTGCATAACCATAAAACTCAGTGGTAATTGCTAAGAGTCTCAAGGGTTATATTGATGAATGCGAAAGTGATGGAGAAGATAGAAGATGGTTACAAGAAAGCGAAAGTACCTTTGCAATGCGAATGTGACCATGCAAATGACTCTTAACTCAATGTGAGAAGAGTAAGGTAGCTCATGACTAATGTGAATTTGCAGCCTGATTGGGAAGAATTGATTGGTGAAATCAATTCATTAAGGCTTCACAGTTGAGTTGTTGAGGCTTAGGTCAACATACAACTGCATGCTTCTAGGGACATTTAGCTAATACATAAGTAAAAAGAGTCATACCTGCCCCATCACACAAGTAGATAGACATTGCGAACGTCTTCGTTTATGATCTTGGTGTGCAAAGAAAATGAGCAAAAGATAAAAATATTTTTGTGATTTGATGTTTTTGAAAATCAGTAAAATAAAGCAAATAAATTATTTTTGGTTTTTCGAGTTCTTCTGAAAATAAGGAAAAAGCAAACTGATAATGTATAGTGGACTGCGAAAGGCTACGAACGTTCACACCAATTTGCAGTGATACGACGAGTAATGAACAGTTGACTGCGAAAGGCTGCGAACGTTCAAACCGATTCGCAGTGCTAAACAATTTTGAAAATAGAGATAAGATAAAGAAATTGAACAAAGAGATAAGAAAAGTTATACAAAATATACAAAAGGATATTTCAAATACCGAACCACGAATAAACAGTGCCCTGCAAACCACTACGAACGTTCGCATTGATTCACATTGATATAACAGAGTGTTAATGAATAGTGGACTGCGAAAGCCTGCAAACATTCGTATCGATTCGTAGTGAAGATTTTATGAATGCGATTGTGGATTTGGTACAGAATCAGCTTCCATCATTCCCATGCCTTGAAGGATTCTATTAAATGTTGCTTCAGTTAAGGCCTTGGTGAATATGTTCGCCAATTGATCCGCGGATCTTACAAAATGAATCTCAACGTTACCATCTTCCACATGATCCTTGATAAAGTGATACCTCAGTGCTATGTGTTTCGTTTTTTAGTGTTGCACTGGGTTGTGACATATGTGAATGGCACTTTCGAAGTCACTATAAAGCGGGATTCTTTTCATATTTAAGCCATAGTCGTGAAGTTAGCTTCGAATCCAAATGACTTGAGATGTGCATGAAGCTGCAACAATGTATTCAGCCTCATCTGTTGACAAAGAAATGCATGTTTGTTTCTTTGATTGCCAACTCACCAGCTTTCCATCGAGAAATTGGCAACCACTGGTTGTGTTTTTTCTGTCTAAACCGCAACCCACTAAATTAGCATATGAAAATGCTTGTACGAAGAATCTTGATTTAGCTGTGTACCGTAAACTGAGAGATGAGGTTTGCTTCAGATATCGAAAAATATTCTTCACAGCCATCATGTCAGGTTCGCGTGGATTAACTTTAAACCTAGCATAATAACAGACAGAAAACATTATGTTTGGTCGACTAGATGTTAGATACATTGAAGACCCTATCATTTGGCGATAGAGGGTCATGTAAGCAACCGGTTTTTCCAGAGAAGGTGTTAACTTCGTGCTAAACGCCATAGGAACCTTCACTTTTGACTCCCCCATCATTCCAAACTTGGCTAGTAAAGTTTTCGTGTAAGCCTCCTAATTAATGAAAATTCCTTCCGGTCACTGTCTAATGTTTAATCCAAGAAAAATGTTAATTGGACCCCTTGAGCTCATCTCAAATTTAGTTACCATCAACTTTCGAAACTTAGCTATTAGGCTGGGATTAGTAGATCCGAAGATGATGTCATCAACATAAATTTGTATGATCATCAAGTGGTAACCTTCTTTCTTGTGAAGGAAGGTTGGGTCAACCGATCCTTGCTTGAATTTGGACATTTTAAGAAAACGAGTAAGAGTTTCATACCAGGCTCTAGGAGCTTGCTTTAAACCGTAAACCGCTTTGTCAAGAATGTAACAGTGATTGGGATATTTTTCATTTATAAACCCAGGTGGTTGCTCCACATAAATTGTTTCTTCCAATTCGCCATTTAGGAATGCACACTTCACATCAATTTGAAAAACTTCAAAGTTTTTCTGTGCTGCATATGCCAGGAAGATGAGAACGGATTCTAATCTAGCAACGGGTGTGAAGTCTCTTCGTATTCAATCCCTTCTTCCTGGAAATAACCTTTGACCACTAGTCTAGCTTTGTTTCAGATCACGTTCCCTTCTTTGTCCATCTTGTTTCTGAAAACTCACTTCAATCCAACCACAGATCCATCCATTGGTGTAGGAATCAGTCTCCATACTTTGTTTCACTAAAATTTATTGAGTTCATCTTGTATTGCCTATACCCAATCAGAGTGACCGAGCATATTTTTAACTGTCTTTGGTTCAACTTTGGAGACAAACGAATTAAACATTCAAAATTCCACTTGAGAGAATAATGCAGTTTGTTTCGCTTTCAGTTGAGAACGTGTGAGAACTCTTTCTAATGATTCACCAATGATTTGGGTTTTTGGATGATCTTTTGTCCATTTGGTGAGGGGAGGGTAATTTGGATCATAGGAGGGATCCGGTTCAAAATTTACTTCATCTTGAAATTTTGACTGTGTATCATCATCTTCATCATTTGTATTGACATTCTCCCCCTCGAATGTTGAAACAGTTTCGACTTCAGGCTCGGAATTCTCCCCCTCTACTGGACGTTCATTGGGTATGGTGGTTGATGGATTCTCCCCCTGGATAGTAGAATGGGAAGTTTCAATTGGCATTTGATATGTGGCAGATTCTTGAGATCCACTTGAACTTGAAGATTCGCTTTCCGTGACTTTAGCAGCTTCGTCAATTACCTTCTTCAGATTATCTACTTCGTTGTCAGCTACTTTTGCTTCAGAGAGAATAGCAGTCTCGGGTTCATCAAAGAGCTTCACATATTCTTCAAAAAAAGTTGGAGATGGGAATCGATACTTGACCGGTTTGAGGAAAGATTTCATCTATTGGTTCTTTGCTTGATGTGAGTTTCTTCACGTAGTTATCATCAAACGACACGTAATATGTTTCTTCGATTTTCTTGGAGCGTTTATTCAGAACCCTGTATGCTTTTGAGGTAAGCGAATACCCATGAAAGATTCCTTCATCTGCCTTCACATCAAACTTGTTTCGGTCCTCTTTAGAATTAAAGATGAAGCATCTTGAACCGAACACATGGAAAAACTTGATGTTAGGCTTGCGGTTGTTTAGAATTTCATAAGGAGTTATTGTGAATCTCTTATTGAGTAAAGACCGGTTCTTGGTGTAGCAAGTAGTGGCAATAGCATTAGCCCAGAAATACAGGGGCAACGAAGCAAAGCTGAGCATGGTTCAGGCTGCTTCACACAATGAACGCTTTCGCCTCTCAACGACCCCGTTTTTTTGTTGAGTATAGGGAGCGGAGAGCCTTCGGTGCCACAGCCAATAGTTGGATAGGGAGCGAAGAGCCTTCGATGTGTAGAAGTTGCAACGGTTCAATAACTTTCGTGTTCACAATAGTTGGATGACTTTTTGTACTTTGCTTTGCCAATACCCAGGTGGCACACAAGTGTTCCTTGTCAAACTTGAGAAGTGGAAGTCCTCGCACATGATCCCCATGAACTAGGTTGTTGATGTCTTCGAATTTGAGTTGCAAGAGCCTTCGGTGCCACAACCAACTTTTGTCAGAATGCGCTTTTGTTAGTAGGCATATAGATGGCTTCCCTCGTATAGGATTGAGGTTCAATGGATACATTTCGACTTTTCTTTGAGATTTCAATAGAACATTCTTGGTCTTCTTGTCTATTATTTCTGACCCTTCATCATTGAACGAAACCTTCAGTCCTGTTCCCAGCACTAGTTGCGAGACAGTGATGAGATTGTGTTGTAAGCCTTCTACATATGCCACCTTTCTGATCGATAAATCTCCATTTGTGATCATTCCATAGCCTTTTATTGTGCCAAAAGAATTGTTTCCATACTTGACACATCCACCATCCTTCAGAGCACGAAACTCCCGTAGCTCTTCCCTTCTCCCTGTCATGTTGCGTGAGCAGCCACTGTCAATATACCATTCACCATCGAACTGCTCGTCATGAATAACCTGCAAGAATTAAGCAGATTTAGGAACCCAAATTTTCTTGGGTCCTTGTGAGCCATTTACAGAATAGGGAATAGTAAGAGAAGAATCAACAAAAAAGTTTGTTTTATTAAGGTGGTTTCATCTTTTCTTTTGATTGTGAAAACTTTGATTTTGTTAGCTTTTGTTTCATTAACTTTAGACTTTGGAATTGTGTTCTTATTGTTCACAACCTTTTGGTTCTATTTCCTAGAGTTAGTAGACGTTTTCTTTGTCTTCTTTTCATCATCAATAGAGACTAGCTTCCTTTTTCCCTTTATATCCACTTTTAAATTTTTCTTTGAGTGAGAGGGATGAGTTTTAGGAGCGAAACCTAGCTTTCGGTTCTGTACATCTGAAGATGGAGAAATGAATCCACTCCTTTGGTTTCGTTTTCTTCCATTTGGGAGCTGAAACTACTCTTACAGTTCGCCTGACTGCAAGAATGGAATTGAGTGCAAGGAGTAGAGTTATGATTTAATTTTGCGTCTTCTGCAGAGAGTGAAGATTTGTCTGAGTGAACATAATTAGGGTTTTGGGATTTCCAAAACTACTTCCTTTCAGAGAGATTCTTCTTATATCTCCTATTACGTTGATGTTTCTGTTCTGACCACTACTTTGGAGTTTTATGCATATTAGCCTTTGGTTTCGGTCTTTCATCATGAGTTTCGCTCTTTAGAGAGGAGGTTTTGCTTGTAGCCTTGACTGGTTCTCTTGGAACCTTTTTGGTACCACTCATGCTTGGCACATCAAAATACATAGGCTTGATGAGTGGTTCTGCCACATATCTGCCTTTGACCCTCCATGATGTTTTCTCAGACAGACCAACTGTTTCATCAACATTATCAATTAGAGCTGAGCAGAAATGCTCCTCACAGCCGTCAGCATTGTCATCGTTAACTATTGTTGTCAGCTCAGTTGTTTGCTGCTGTGTAACTTCTGTAACTGTATAAACCTGATTTGATGTGGTTTGAACCTTTTGATATTCCACAACCTTTTCTTTCAGAATTTTGGACATAGTTTGGGACAAACGGGAGAACTCAAAGGAATTTTTCAGAAATGAGATTTTTGACAGGTTCGAGTTCGTTTTTGACAAATTCAGAACACTCCACCTCATCCTCTATGGATATTTCACTCATATCATCATCCTCATTAAATTCAGAAGTATTTTCAACATCAATTTTGTTTTCCGAACTTCACTTGGCATTGAACGAGTCAAACTTCTGCATGGTTTCAGTTTTAATTTTTAATTTGTCATTTTCGTCCAAAATGTTCTTAAGCATGTCCTTATGGTCTTTAGACTTGATGAAGGACTTTATTTTGTCAAGACCAATTCTGTATGCTGGAGAAATTTCATCAGAAGATACAACGACTTCACAGTTATATACATCAGCATCAATTTCATTCTCCATAAATTCAAGGAAGGGCAGAATCATACTATGAATTTTCTTGCCTATATCACAATTCAGATGCAATTGGGTAGTATTCGAATATAAACGTTTAGCAATTAAACAAAAAACATTTCTCTGTTTCAAAAGCTTTAAATTATCCCTCTGCAAATAAATTGTCTCATCTTTAATCCTAACTAACTCGTTATCCTTTTGCTCTATCCAAATCCGTCTCTCCTCACTCTTCGAAGACACCATGCTGATTTGATCAGTTAGGTTAGAGTTCGTGAGGTGATTTTGTGTTAAACTACCACTTAAACTAGAAAATTTGGACTTTAATTCTTTCAGTTCTTTTTCATAGTTTGTGACAGGGATTTTTAATGATTCGAGAATTGATTGTACCCTTTTGATCAACTTGTCGCATTCGTTGATCTACTCGCCAACTGGTTTCTCAGCGAAGCACCTGTCTTCTCGCTCCCTTGCTTCATTACAACCCCATCAGTTGGGTAGCCTTGTATCTGTGATAATCCGCAATCACCATCAAGCACTTCCATGCAACCTCAGTTTCAGCTTCTTTCGCCACGGATGCCATGCCATGTATGGGCTTACGTACTTCTTCATCCTCTGAGTCTGTAGACCAGACTTCCATACCACCAAACTCATCATCCACGAGATTTTCCTGCACAATTAAAGCATTCATAGTGTTGTTAGCAATAGCTTTCTTCTTCTTTATTTCTTCTAGTTTTTGCAGGTAGTATGCTTCATCATCTTCATTCTCGTTCTTATCTGACATCTTTCTCAAGACACAATCTTTGGCAAAGTGATTTTTGCCTTTGTAGAAGTGACAGTCAAATCCAAAGTCACCAACAAGCTTACTATCCTTCTTCGGTTCTTCATGTTAGGGAGAGTTCTTTAGTTCCTCCTTTGCTTTATCCGAACTGTAGCTTCCTTGCCAATTTCGATTTTTGGAGTTAGGAAAATTTCTACACACAAACTTCTTTGGATTAGAGACCATCAAAGCATACTCTTCATTGGTTAGATCAAATTCTGACAGATCTAAATCTTCTTATTCTTCAGCCACGTTCTTTCCTTTTGATATGAGAGATAAAGATCCCATGCTTGAAACCACATTCGTCTATTTGGTCACAACACTTTCGTGTGATTTTAGAATCCGCACTAGCTTCGCCAAGGAGTAAGCTTTGAATGGTTCATGAGATTTTACTCTTGAGACAACCGCCATCCATTCGGTTCATAGGTCATTCATGAAAGTGACCTTTTGCTTAATTACCTTCCTTTCTATGCCATACTTTATCATTTTGCTAAGAAGATGATTGAAACAATCAAAGGCTTGAATAATCATCTCTTCTGGTTTTTGCTTGAACTCTCCAAACTCTAAAAGCAGTAAAGTTTGGATAGAATGCTCAAGATCCTCAACGGTGGAATATAACTCTTTCAATATATCCCATATCTCTTTTGCCGTCGTGCATGAACTGACCAACCGGAATGTGTCAGATTGTAGGGTGAATCTGATCATTCTTAGTGCTTTAATGTTGCTTACAAGCATTTTCTTTTCATCTTGAGGAACATCATTTACATCAACCATGAGTTGGTTGTACTCCTTTTGCGTCTTGATTGTTCTGTTGGTGCCAGAGTGAACAAATGTACCTATAGTAATCGCTTCCCTAATTAAGTATCCATTATCTTCTGAACCAATCACATAGTCTTCAAAGTGATGCGTCCAAACTTAATAACCTTGAGTATATAGGATAGGAATCCTGGTGGTTGATCCAATGTTGTTGGAGATGTTGATTAGGTTTGTTTGTGAATATTCAACAGACATGATGAGTTTGTTTTAAAACATGTTCAAGATCAGACTCGTAAACAAAGTTAGGGTATGATCGAAGTCTAAGAACTGCGTCAATGAAGAATGACGGTTCTAGTAGAAAACGATAATAGCGGAAAAACCTAAAACCTTCTTCAACAGAAGAGATACGTATGGAGTACACAGTCTCCTACTCTAATACCAATTGAAGATTTGAAAACTCTTTAGATCGATTAGATCTTTAACCGGTAAATCAAAAAGAATAACAAATAATAGGACACTCAATAAATCAATTCGTATGTCGAATGATTAAAAATATAGTCACACCTCATAAGAGCTCGATTAAGAACTTCCACTATAGAGGTGTGCTAGGGTTTACAGTACAATCAATATTATAATAATGAAAAGCGTTAATGACAGAGATGCATGCATGCACCTTATATACTAAACCCTAGAAAGACAAACACGGTTGGACAGTCCCAAACCGAGAGTCCATAATGAACTAAATAACATCGGCCCAATAACACAACACTAATATCTTCAACATGGAGTCATACGAGTGTTCTCCAATTCACTCAAACCAAGGCTCTGATACCAACTTGTAACACCCAATTAAAATTCAAGCCAAATTTGAACTTTTAAAAACATTTCAAACCATTTAAATCATTACAACTTCATTTTCAAAATGTAAAACATCAGAGTTTTTTTCCAGAAACATAAACAAAACATGAGGAGTTGTACGATCATGCCTTCGCCTTGCCGTGATCCCCTGATGTACCTAAACAAAATAAACTGAAACTGTAAGCCCGAAAGCTTAGTGAGTTTCCCCCAAAATACCAATACACTGCGCATAAAACAAATACCAATAACAACATGTACTGGGCCTACAGGTTTACAGATTGGATTACCCTCTGGGCCCACAGTGTGAGTCTGGATTGCCTTACGGGCCCACTGCTCACATTTGGCTTGTCATCAAGCCCACAGTATGAGTCTCCCTCAGCCCGTATCTGGAATGCTCTTAGGTTTGTTAGTATAGTGAGGATAACTCACCTTGCAATTAGTGTTGAAATACTGCAAGTCTCTGAATACGATCTCACCAGAAATCCCGAATTGTCACATAAAATCAAAGACTAGGTTAATACCCAGCATTACCCCCTTGACCAAGTGTCTTTAGAACGCGCTAAACCCATTCCTTTTATTGGGCCAAATTCCCACACCAAGTCCTTATCTTGAAGGACCATATACAAAAGTCCACTATTGGCCCAATTTACTAAATTGGGCCCAATCTCCTTATTGGGCTTAAAACCATGATCCACTACCACTAATTAGCCCATAGCATCTTATTTACTAAGTACAGTAAAGGCCCAAATCCCTTTAGTCCATAAACATCCCAATACCTGTAGCCCAAATGTCAATGGCCAAACAGAGGACCTACATGGGGGCGTACTCCTCTGGTACGCGGGGTGTACACGACCAGATGTTGACCACCATCAAGGTGGTTGACCCAGTATGCTGGGCGTACTGGATTTATGCTGGGCGTACTCCATATCTTGACAAAACCATATTATGTGCTTAATGGCTTAAGCACTTAAGCCCAACCCTCAGAGCCAGAGACCTAACATGCCTAGGATCCATAAAGTCATGAACTTTATCACTTTGGACGTCCATAAAGTTCTTATTTCTTGGTCTTAATCCATTAAGACCTTATTTCTCTTGTATGGGATGCATATAACAAATGGGACCTTATTTTTATCATTCAATGTCCCTTCTAGAGCCTGGAAGGACAACTCTTTCGACCAAAACACAACATGCACCGTTTATGGCATTTGGGACAAGGAATGCTTCTAATAAAGTGAAATGATGAGATCTAAGCATGTATGCATAAAGTTTGGAACTTCGTACCTTCTCGAGCTTCTTGAACACAAGCTAATTTTAGATCTACAAGCTTGATATCTTCCTCCAACTCTTGATGTAATGGTTTTCCTCTTTAAGCACTCAAGAACACGCCAAGTGAGCTTATCACACAAAAGCGGAGGCTAGGGTTTGAGAGAGACGAGTTTGATCTGTGGAGGCCGAGGTAAAAGAGGTGTGGGTGCTCAATATGTTGCTTATATAGGCCCTAAACCCTAAATATTAGGGTTTCATCCAGACATTAGTACGCCCAACGTACTCAAGTGTACGCCCAGCGTACTAAGGCGGACCTAATACGCTTAGCGTACCCTTTAGTACACGCGACATACTCTCTTTTGGCCCAAATTTGCAAGTTTTGCCCTTAAACTTTTCTTGGCTCTTCATTCTCAAATCCCAAGGACTATAATTGACAAAGTAATGATAGAATAGGGTTTAGAAATACCTACAAAATCTCGAGACGTTACAATTCTAAGGAATGACATAATTTTAACATTATTTAAACTAATGACATGCAAATGCGTAAAATGTGATGCTAAACCCAAAGATTGTTTAAACTAATGACATGCAAATGTATAAAATATGATGCTAAATGCTAATAAAAACTACCCTAAAAGATGCATAAATTGTGTATATCAATCCAGATCTAAAGGTTGAAGACTTAGACTTAATGGATTAAGTTAAGAAAGATGCATTTTTGGTCCCTTTGAGATTTAAAGACTAGATCTTGTTTGTTTGGACCATCAAGATGGATAAAGTTGGAAAGTTTATCCATTATAAAGCTATTAGGAACCAAATATGAGGTTATGAGTTTTGGTCTTTATGGCTTAAGCTCGTTTCATCTGTTTAGACCAGTCCCCATGGTGTTACCTCAGGTTGCCACGGTGTGGCGACTAGCGAATCATCGACTGTATTGGTATTTTGTATCCACGACATTGAGGCCTGTTGTTGGCAATTTTGAACTTAGTAGTTTTTGACTAAGCGATGGTCTCGGTTTGGTTTTAAGAACCTTGGGTTAGTTGTTCTGATGTTGAGGTAGCTGTTGGGCTACTGTTGGGTAGTTAATGTGAGTCTTATCATTGTACTCATGGGTCGAAGACACCAATATCAGCCCTCTAGATTGTGGTATATAGAATGCTAGTTGTCTTTATGATACTTTCATGGAAGACCCTAGGGGTAAGTCATTGCATTTGTATGAAAGACCATGGGGGTAGCCCATGGCACTTGGATGTTATACCATGGGGCAGCCCATCGCATTTAAAGGAAAGACCATTGGGGTAGCCCATGGCAATTAGTTGTAAAACCCTGGAGGTAGGCCATGGCATTCTAGGGAAAAGACCATGGGGGTAGCCCATGGAAACATATGTATTGTATGTGGTATTTTGGGGAACTGACTAAGCTTTGTGCTTACAATTTTATGGTTTAAACATTCTCAGGTACTTCCAGATTCAAAAGGAAGAGTCTTACTTGATCGTATTGCATCCCCTGAAGACTTATTCAACATTGATTGTTCATGATTTTACTCTGATGTTTTGAGAATACCTTTACTCTAATCGTCCTTTGGGATATTGAACAAATTGTTTTGAATTATTTAAAAATGAAAATTTTACTTAGTATTTTTGGGATGTTACACCTTACGGCTCAACATGTCGGTGGCCACATTGGCCTTCTCCGGATGATAGAGCATCTCACAATCATAATTCTTGACCACTTCAAACCATCTACGTTGTCTCATGTTCAGACTCGACTGATCCATAAGATATATCAAACTCTTGTGCTCCATGTAGACGATACATCAGACCCTATAGAGATAATGCCACCAATTATTGTGGAAAAATACCACTGCCCCCAGCTCTAATTCATGCGTTGGATACCTAGTCTCATGAGGCTTCAACTGTCTGGATGCATAAGCTATGAATCTACCATGTTGCATTAGGAACACCCCTAAACCTGTGATCTACGAATCACAAAAATACCATAAAATCCTCAACACCATCTGGGAGGGTCAATATTGGGGCCTCACATAACTTGCTCCTCATATTCTCAAACACGACCAACTGCTCAGGCCCCCAACAAAAGTCTATACTCTTCTTCATCAGGTGAGTCAGAGGAACAACAATCTTGAAGAAATCCGAAATGAATCTCTGATGGTGCGAGGTGATAGAAGGCCTTAGTAATTGGGAATGCACCGTGGATCATATCGATCATGAACTACACCTGCCTTATGGGAGGCACATTGGGTAAATCCTCCAGAAATACATATGTAAACTCTGTGACAACTTGCACATATGAAATCAAAACTATCCCCTTTAACCAAGTGTTAGCTACATAAGCGAGATAACCCAAGCATCCATTCTAAAGATATTGCCAAGCCCTGGCAGTTGAACAAAAGTCCAAACCAAGCCTGGTACCGATGCCATAAATAATCAGTTCTCCCCCACTTGGGGTTCGAACTACCACCCTCTATCTCTCACAGTCGATCATGGCTCCAAATATGTTCAACCGGTTGATCCCTACAATCAAGCACGCATCCCCCATAGGGCTGGCGATCAGATCAATCGGATATGACACACCAAATATCTCCAAGGTCCAATCCCGAAAAATGATCAACGGACTCTCCAACTCCCATGAGTCATATTGAAACTCCTACTGAAAGACCGAGTCACAAAGGGCTAGCTCGTACCAGAGTCGAAAAGCACAAGAGCATGCAAGGAATTCACTAAGAAGGTACCTAGAAGAAATACAATCATAAGCATACAAGAAAATTACTTGAAAGAATAATAAATGAGAACATACCAGCAATGATTTCTGGCACCGCCTTGGCCTCCTCTGCTATGAGCTGAAAACCACGACCACCGGCCTTCGAGGCCTCAGCTCTCCCCTGACATCTGTCTATGATCCAAAGGATCGATGGGGTCGGTTCCTGATCACAATGGTCACAAATACGAACCCCCTGAGATGGAGCCTACTGTTGCTGACAACACTCTCGCAGAATGGCCCTCTTTGCCACATTTATGGCACCTAGAACCTGACCAGCAAGCTCCATCATGTATCTTTCATCACTTGACACAAGTACAACCCCTATATCCTCCATGTCATGAATCAGGGGTCTTGAACTGAGTCGTTGTTGGCTATGACTCTTCTCTCTCACCCGGTTCTAAATCTTAATCTCTCTCTTCCAAGCAAGAGACTGCATCTCGAAAAGAGAACTATACCGTTGGTTCGAAACAAAATCATGGATCTCTATCTTGAGCATGCTCAAGTAACAAGCCATCTGAACCTGATCTGAAGCAGCATACTCGGAGCAGAAAATATCTCTCTCATTAAACATCTTGGTGATCTCCATCACCGACTATCTCATCTTCTTCAACGACAAATACCCTAAGGCTAACCTCTCCCTCTCCACCAGTGGCACTTACTCAGTACGAAATATCTTTGAAAATTTCTCCCAAGTCACTATGACCTTCTCTATAGGAGAATAAGTACCTGTCACTAGCTTCCATCAGTTCTTCGCCATCAAACGAAGTAGGTTCAAGACAAACTTCACCTTCTGTTCATCTAGGCACGAACATGTGAAGAAACATGCCTCCATATCAAATATCCATCTTATAGATGCAATCGGGTCTTTGACTCTATCGAACTTCGATGGCTTCATGTGTCTGAAGTCCCGATAGTAAAATGACCCTCTCCCCTAAAGTCCCGCAGCAGCAACAGCCTCCCTCACATCGACATATCCCTCATCAAAAACCTCAATCATCATGGTCTTAATATATCCAATAATGGAAAGGATCGCCTCCCTCACATGATCATCTCATGGATCTCATCATCCGTCAATACCCGCCTCATCGGGTCGCCAACTCCTGATCCCGAACCTCTAGTTATCGGCATACTAAAAATAAACTGGAAAAACATCATAAACAGATTCATAATCAACTCTACAGTATTAACTCGGAACTGTTCAACTCTCGGGCTTCTTGACTTCCTTGATACGCATACACATCCTGTGCGTCTAGTAGAATGGGCCCATACTACCTTCCATACCTACCCATCTTTGTCATAAGGGACCGTCACATACCATTCTATGTTATGCTTAAGTAGATGTATGTTATGTTTAATTGCTTAAAATTAAGTATTAATGCATGAAAATTTAGACATTATAGCATTATAATTAGTATGAATGTTGTATAATGCATCTAAATGATAAAAACATGATCAACGATCCTCAAGGCGTGGAAAAAGATGTCACAACGCGAGAGAGAATGGTAAAACAAGTTACGTAAATAAACAGTGAGGGCATTCTACTTCGGTTGTGTCGCGGCGTGAGAGGAGATTAGTCACGACATATGAAAGTATGTTACCTTATATCATCAGCGATGAATTTAGTTTTGTTGTATAAAAGAAATGTCATAAACGATGCTCACGACGTGAGCGATAAAGCATCATGACGTGACGACGCATCAGGCATTAATTGGAGTTACATCCTTAAACAAATTAATTTGATTTCAGCTCTCTAGAAACACATACAAAGGTGCGATCTACACCTAGCTAACCCTCCCAAGTCCGAGTTTGAAGAGATTGAAGGAATAGACTCCAAGTTGTTGAATCAAGGTAAGGATAATAATCAATAACACATTTGTTGTGAAATTAGGGCAAAGTTAGAAGGTTTTGGTTGAAATCCTAGACGAAGGGTTTGAGTTCAATTGATAAAAATAAGTCGTCATATGATATATTAGGACTTAATTCTAGTTTAGTACCGTGTTATTGAACCTTGTATGTTAAATTTGATTCATGGGGATTAGGGTTCATGAGTGAAGAAATATGAGTTAATGAATTAAGTCTTTGAATCTTGGATTTTGATGTATGTAATAATATAACATGCAAATTAAACCTGATATGAGTATTTATTGATTCATATACTTATAGATTCTATTCATAATGAATAAATGATATGGTTTCTTAAATGAGGATTTATATTTAAGAGTTGAAATGTATAATTGATATTGTTAATGATACTTGTGAGATAATTGTGATTAGGAAATCGAGAGGAAGGACCGAGTAAACTTTGATTTCCTCATATATTGACTTTGTGATTAATTGTATGCTTAACTAAATTCCAAGAATTTATAGTTGTATTGTCATGGTAAAAATATATGTGATTTTGAAAGAGAGTGATTAATAAAGGATGAGATTTGATACTAGTAAACCCATGATTGGTGATTGGGTGGTGCCATGTATGAGAATTTCATTGAGATGATTTGATGAAATCTTGATTATATACAAGAAGAGATCGAACGAAATAATTAGACTTTGATATGAGACAGTATTGAAAAACGGAGTTGATTAAGAATACATGAGAAATATGTATCATACCCGTGAGGTGTATATGAGTTTTTTTGATATAAAAGTGACCTTGTGTTTATAATATCTTAAAAATATAGGAAAAAATTATTCATTTATCCTTGAGCTTACTTTTATAAATTTCTTAATGTTTGAAGGTACAGGCATCATGGATAAGGGAAAGAGCTTAATGGAGTAGCCATAGTGTGTTTCTTTTGATAATTAAACTTTGGAATGTTTTGTAAAATTGAAAACCCTGTTCGAACGCAATCATGTATAATTATCTTTTGATGTAAATGATAACGACTTGTTTGTTGGCTTGTATGAAGTACATATTTAAAAAAATATAGTGTACTTTATTTTAGTCGAGTGTTACAAGTTGGTACCAAAGCTGAGGTTTAAGTGAAATTTGGGTTTTTAAATGAGTTTAGACCTAAAACTGAAACCAAAATGAATGAATTAAAGATGGCTACTTCATATTATTTGTGTTCTTGTAATGAGTTATATTTAGAGAATATGATATTGATAATATATGATAATGAGATACATGTATACATACATAGAAATGTTTAGCTAAATTATTAAAGTTTTTTTTGTACAAGATAGTAGATACTCATAACATAGGTCGGTTATATGGATGGGGCGATTCTCATTGTGGGAAAGAAAGATCACAAGGCTCGATACGCGAAGGAGGACATGATAGATCACTCTAACAAGCCCTAGAACTTAGAGCAACAATCGTTGAAGAAGTAACAAAAGTTATCCGACATGTGTTGCCTACTCTTCTTAATTCTAGGGAAGAATCATATCAGAAACAAAAGAAAGATAAGATCTTTGAATATGTTAATAAAGAGAAACAAGGTGAAACAGATTGTGGAGGCCAAAAAAAGGAAAATTCGAATAAGATAGGATGCACTTTTAAAGCATTAATGGATTGTAAACCCAATAGCTACTATGATGTAGTTGACCCACAATGAGAAAAAATTGTGTACTTGAAAATGTGCAGAGAAAGATAAAGTGGATTATGCCACTAACTTGTTGATTGAAGCGACCCATTTTTGGTGGGAAATGATCAATAGTACCTTCGGGGGAAGAGTTGGCGGCTATGTTAACCTAGGAGAATTTGAAGGTAAAAATCTGAGAAGAATATTGTTCTCAAACTAAAGTGCGACAATTGGAACAAGAATTTTCCCAGATTGTGCAAGGAACAAAATCAGCTCAAAAATACACAGTTGAGTTTAACGATAAAGCTCGATTTGCAAGACATTTGGTTGATACTGAAGAGAGAAAGATTGGCGAATAATGATGGGGATTAAGGACTCAGATACATGAATTCATATGGGATTCCAACTATACTACTTTTCGTCAAGTAGTAGATGTTGCAAGAGATCATGAAATAGAAATGAGACGTGAAGATCAAGCAAGGGAAATGGATGGAGATAGAAAAGTAAAAGGAGAAAAGCACCACTGGGAAAGTAGAAGTGAAGAATCCTAAAAAAGAGGAAAAATGTCAAGAAAATCGTATCCTACTGAGTCGATAAGAGATGAGGGAAAATGGTGTGAGAGGTGTCACAAAAAGCATGTGGGAAATTGCGCCAATAGTTCGGTCCATTAAATGCTTCCACTGCGGAAAGATAGAGCAATTTGTAAGAAAATGTTCGGCAACTAAACCGTTCTATTTTGACGGCGGAGAGAGTGGTCACTTTTATGAAAATTGTACAAAAACGAAAACTGAGGTGCAGAGAAATGTTGGGCGGAACGATAGAGGAGGACCGAAGGATGTGAAGAAAAATAAAGAATTATGCATGGTTACGAGAGCACGGGATTTTCAAATGACTATTGAAGAAGCTACATACAAACCTAATGTTGTTGTAGGTACTTTTACTTTAAACTCGCTTCTTGTATGTGTTGTATTTGATTCGGGTGGAACCTTTTTGTTTGTATCAAGTTGATTTGATGACAAAATTAAAATACTATTAGTCCTGTTAGAAGATGAAATAATAGTAGAAATGATTGACGGGAATGAAATTCTTGTTACACATGAGTATTTAGATTGTCGGTTTGAAATTGACGGGAATGCCAACCCTATAAATTTGAAGCCTATAACTACCATGGAATTTGAGATGGTTGTGGGGATGGATTGGTTATCAAAAAATAAGGCTCATATTATTTTTGATGAGAAATTACTTATTATTGAGCCTCCCGGTGAGCCTAAGATAATCATATGAGGAAAGAGACGATTTGGAAGGTTATGATAATTTCAATTGCAAGAGCAAGAAATGATCTTAAGAAATGAGGGATAGCATATGTTGTCTATTTATCATAAGCAATGTTGAAAAATAGATAATATCGAGACTGTAAAGGATTACCCTGATGTGTTTCCAGATGAACTACTAGGATTACCTCGCGATTGACAAATAGAGTTTGATATTTATATAATACCTGAAGCCTACCCTGTAGTGCACGTTCCTTGTCGACTAGCACCTTCAAAGATGCAAGAGCTTCGTAAAAAGTTACAAGAGTTAATAGATTGAGTTAAATAGATCGAGGTTTTATACATGCTAGTTTATTGGCTTGGGGTGCACCTATTTTATTTCTTACGAAGAAGGATGGTACTATGCATATGTGTATCGATTATCGCGAGTTAAATAAGATCACAATAAAGAATTGGTATCCATTACCGCATATTGATGACTTATTCGATCAACTACAAGGTGCTTCATTCTTTTCAAAAATAGATTTGAGATCGAGGTACCACCAGCTGAAAGTGAAAGAGTCAGACATCTCGAAAACCGCATTTCAAATTTAGGACGGTCACTATGAATTTTTGGTAATGTCGTTCAAGTTAACGCATGCACCGGAAATGTTTATGGACTTCATGATAGAATTTGTGGTCCATTTTTAGATAAATTCGTAATCGTGTTTATAGATGATATTTTGATTTATTCGAGAGTCAAGACGAGCATCGGGACTATTTACAACATATTTTAGAGACGTTACATAAAGAGAAGTTATATGCTAAATTTTCTAAATGTGAGTTTTGGTTTTGAGAAGTCCAATTTCTAAGTCACATTATTAGTGAATATGTCGTACAAGTGGATTCTACAAAGATCGAAGCAGTAATGAAGTGGGATCCTCCAAAGACTCCATCATAATTTCGTAGCTTCCTCAGACTAGCATGTTAGTATGGATGATTTGTAGATAATTTCTCTTCAATTGCAGCTCCATTGACAAAGTTAAGGAGAAAATATGAGAATTTTAATTGGACAAATGTCCAACAACAAACATTTCGGCAATTAAAGGAAATATTTTGTTAAGCGTCGATATTAGCCTTACCACGAGGTGAAGAAGATTTTGTTGTTTACACTGATGCTTTTACAATCGGCCGTATATGTGTCTTATTGCAGAGAGGTCGAGTAATTTCCTATGCTTCGAGGCAATTAAAACCAGTAGAACAATTGTACTCTGCTCTCTATCTAGAACTTGATGCGGTAATTTTTTTTTGAAGATTTGGCAACACTACTTTTACAGAGTGAAGTTTCATATTTTTACCAATCATAAGAGTTTGAAATATTTATTCGATCAAAAGGAGACGAATATGCGACATAGAAGATGGATGTAGTTACTTAAAGATTATGATTGTGACATTCACTATCGTCCTAGAAAAGCTATTTTAGTGGTCGATGCATTAAGTCAAGAAGAAAAACCGATCCAAATCACCTCAGCATGAATGGGAATTGTTAGTCAACTGCCAGATTTGATTACAAGGATCAAAAAGTAGCTGCAAGATCAGAGAATTAGAAACAAGAATATAAATTTAATTATATTAACCAATTAACTAAGAACACACAAGGCATAAAGACATTTATGAAGCGTATATGGGTTCCAAATATGGCAGGACACGAAAGTTGATACTTGATGATGCTCATTCTACGCGTTATATAGTACATCCCGGTTGTATAAAAATGTACCAAAATTTGAAGAAGATGTATTGGTGGCCCGAAATGAAAGGAGATGTTGGAAGAAATGTCGAAAATTGTCTAACTTGTTTACAAGTGAAAATAAATCACCAAAAACTAGGAGGAGAAGTCCAATCGTTAGCTATTTCCTACGAGAAAGTGGGATGAGATCACTATGGATTTTATTAAAAATTTACCACGAACCTCAAGAGGAAATGACTCCATTGGGGTTGTGGTCGATGGTTTAACCAAGTCTGCTCGATTTATACCCATAAAGGAAAACTTCTCGGTTTATTAATTAGTTGATATATACATCAAAGAAGTTGTCAAATTTCATGGTATACCGATTTCGATCATGTCAGATCGAGATAGTCTATTTACATCTCAGTTTTGGTAGAGTTTCCAAAAACAGATGGGTTCTAAGATATTGATGAGCATGTCATGTCACCCTCAAACTGATGGGCAAAGCAAGAGAATGATTCAGACACTTGAAGATATGTTGTGATCTTGCATACTTGATTTTGGTGGTAACTGGGCTGAGCACTTACCGTTGGTAGAATTCACGTACAATAATATTTATCATTCTAGTATTCAAATGGAACCATTTGAATCACTATATGGAAGACCATGTAGGACTCCCACATGTTGGACAGAGGCTAAAGAAAGACCACTAGCAAAACTAGAGATTATGGAGGAAACTGAAACTAAGATCAAAGATATTAGGGAACACACAAGGTTTGCTCAGCTTCGTCAACAACAATATGCGTACAAGAGACGAACATTGTTGGAATTTAAAGTTAATGACATGGTGATGTTGAAAGTTTCACCATGGATAGGTATGATTCGTTTTAATAAACAAGGAAAGTTGAGTCCTCGATATATTGGCCCTCTCCAGATAATACAAGGAGTCGAAAAAGTTCCATATCAATTAGATTTACTCCAAGAGTTACAACATATCCATATTGTTTTTTATATCTTTTATTTGAGAAAAACCTTGTTTAATAAGGTACAAATGATGGAGATTGAAGTGGATGAAAAATTGAGATATCCCGAGCAACTCGAGAAGATTCTAGATAATAAAATAAAGAAATTAAGAAACAAGGAAATTGTATTGGTGAAAGTACAATGGCGTCACCATAGAGGTTCTGATGTAACTTGGGAACCCGAGGCTGAGTTTATAGAAAAATACCCATATCTTTTTAATTGACTGATAATAGATTTCAGGGACAAATTTTTTTGAAGGAAGGGATAACTTGTAATACCTATTTTTATGCATTTTGACATAATATACGTTATGCTTAAGTAGAGATATGTTACATTTAATTTCTTAAAAATGAGTTTTAGTGCATGAAATTTTAGACATAATCTATGTTACGCTTAAGTTGAAAGATGAAGTGTTTGGGTTCAATTGATAAAATTAGGACGTTATAAACGGTTATATGATATATTATGCCTTAATTCCAGTTTAATATCATGTTATTGAACCTTGTATGTTAAATTTGATTCATTGGGATTAGGGTTCATAAGTGAAGGAATATGACTTAATGAATTAAGTTTTTGAATATATGAGTATTTATTGAGTGAAGAAACATGACAAGGTGAGTAAACTACGATTTCCTCAAATACTGATTTTGTGATTATTGATATGCTTAACTAAAGCATTCATGGATTTTAAACCCATGGAGTTTTTAGGAAGGGATGACCCAATAGCTGTTATGACGTGGTTGACTCCACATCGACAAAAAGTTCCATACTAGTAAATGCACAGAGAAAGATAAAGTGGATTATGCCACTAACTTGCTGATTGACGCAACCCTTTTTTTGGTGGGAAATGATCAGTAGTACCTTAGGAGAAGTGTTGATGACTATCTTAACCTGGGAGCAGTTCAAGGTAAAATAATGTGAAGAAATTTTTTCTCAAACTACAATGCGACAATTGGGAAAAGAATTTTTCCCAGATTATGCAAGGAACAAAATCAGTTCAAGAATACACAGTATAGTTTGATGATAAAGCTCGATTTGCAAGACATTTGGTCAATGCTAAAGAGATAAAGATCGACAAATGCTGATGGGGATTAAGGACTCAGATACTTGAATTCATACGGGATTCCAAGTATACTAATTTTCGTCAAGTAGTAGATGCTGCAAGAAACTGGGAAAATTCTTTGACCATTGACCTTTACTTTGTGGGTTGGTCACGACGCGAGACTCAGTATTCGGATTTTTTGACCATTGACCTTTACTTTGTGGGTTGACTCATTGATCTATTTTGACATCGGTCATTTTGAATGATGGGTCAAGAGAGGTGGGTCCCAACCATGAAGGGGTAAAATAGTAATTTACCCTAGAAAGAGGGAGAAAGTATGAAAAGGACCCTCAATTATGGAATTTCACCTTAATTGCTAATTAGGGTTGTTGTGGATATGTTTAGTGCAAGGAGCTTTTGTAGTAGTAGCCCGAGTGTGAGTTTTATCCCGTTAGCGATTGAGGTGAGTCTTCTCACTATACATGCGGGTTGAAGGCACCAGTGCTAGCCCATTGGACTATATTATGTAAGATACTAGTTTTCTTTGTGACCTCTTGCATGTTTGAGTGTTTGGGTTGAAACAAACCCCAGGTCTAGGCCCATAGGTGTACGTTTAGGTTGAAATAAATCCCATGGGTGGGCCCATTATTGCATGTTTAGGTTGAAACATATCCTACAATTATGCCCATGATTGTATGTTGGGTTGGAATATACCCTAGGGTTGGGCCCACTGATTATTATGGTGTGTAGTACATTGGGGAAATCACTAAGCTTTGTGCTTACAAGTTTATGTTTATGGTTTCTGGTACTTCCGGTACGGAAAGGAAGCACCCGAAAAGATGGCACAGTATCCGCTTATGATTATTTTTACTCTAATGACTTGATATATTTTTTTTATCATGGCTGACTTTAAGACAAATGTTGTATGGAATTAATGATTTTTAAAATGAAATTTTTTATCACCATTTTTGGGATGTTACATGTTGGTATCAGAGCCATGGTTTGAGGGATTCGAGCACACTTTCGGGTGTCCCAGAACTCAAACTGAGGAATCAGTAATCATTCAAAAAAATGAAATTATCTAAAAACATTTATACAAAAAAAGGGTGTGATGTGTGCAATTAGTCGAGCTCAAGTAAGTGGTTCCCAAAATACCCATACCCGTGTGTTATGATTCGTATGCCTGATATGTGAATTACATGCCAGAGTAAGGATAAGGATACCTTCAGAAATCATATGATAGAATTTCCTGATTTGTGTTATTACTTATAGCCTCGGAGTATTCGATTCTATGTGTTACTTGGAATTGATATCAAATCATTTACTTGCTAAGTGTATGCTTTAAGAGTTGTATACGATTAGGATCATATAGCCCTAGAATGATAAATTAGCCTCATTTCATGTTCCTTGTTTGGTTTCATGCATAAGGCAACGAGAAGTGTCGGTTGATATTCTCTGTATTGCAGGGCGGGTGAGTTGAGAAGTCCAGGGAGAGCCTAGGAAATTCCATAGTGCAATACGTATGATGTTTAGCATAGGGATGGTATCTATGGATTTAGTAGGGTGACTTAGAGGATTTGTGATGGTTCTTGAGGAAACTACAAATATGTGTGAAAGGTAGTATGGGGCCCATACTACTGAAAGCACAAGATATGTACTGGAGTCAAGGACAATCTCAAAAATTCTAAGTGTCCTGTAAATTGGAAGTTCCCTTGAGATTAGGTTTATCATTTGTATGTTTGTATTTCAGTTGAGTATGGTGACCACTCGAGGAGGAGCTTCTGGATCTAGTTCTAACGCTGGTGCCAAACCAATGGATGAGCGATTGCATGGGTTTATCACATCAGAGATCACTCATGGTATCATGGAGGCCACCCCTATGATTTTTAGTACAATAAAGGAGGGGATTATGGAGCTTCCAGATGAGCGACTTAGAGCCCTTCGAGTAGAGATCGATGCGGTTCAGATAGGAGCACGGACACCCTCATTTCAAGAGTTCATGACATGTGGAGCTTCAGAGTTCTTTGGGGATGAGGACCCTATTACTAGCCGCCGACGGATCGTTGGCATAAAGAGTGCTCAGTGAACAAGCTTTTTCCTTGATAGGGAGAATGTGGGGTTTGCCTCCTGCATTCTGATAGACCGAGCCTGTGATTGGTGGGAGAAGGTCAATCGTGCATTGGGATATGAGGCAGTGGTGGCCATGACTTGGGAGGAGTTTGTTATGAGATTCCATTAGGAGTTTACACCAGCGATTGAGGTGCAAAAGCTAGCAAGGGAGTTTTAGGACCTTTACCATACTACTAAGACTGTGGCGGAGATCACCGCCAAGTTTCATGAGATGTCTTTTTTGGTTCAGTAGTATGTTGCGGACAAGGAGATGAAGAAGACATGATATCATGATGTTTTGAGGGATGATATCAGAGAGTTTGTAGGCTTTTAGAGATGCAAGGCCCTAAATGAGATTATTACGAGAGCCTAGGAACGAGACATTGGGCTGCAGCTTCAGACAAAACACAAGCCAGAGTAGGTACAGACAGTTATGGGCCAGGCTATGAAAACCAAGACTTCTGGTTCACACTCTAAAGGCCAGCAGGGTCGGAGCCGTTGCGGAAAATACAACAAGCAACATAGTGGGGAATGTCGAGCGACAAGGTCAGGTTGTTTAGATGTGGACAGTGTGTTCATATGAGTGGGGACTGCTCTCGGGGTACATTGATTTTCTTTCATTGAAATCAGACTGGACATATAAAGTGTGATTGTCCGAGGTTGACGAAAGGATTTGTGTCTGTGCCTACACCAACCACTTTGAGGATTACCGATAACCTGTAGGACAAGGCAGAGGCACATGTTGTGAAGACCAGGGCATTTCAACTGACAACTGAGGGGGAAAGAATAGCACCAAATGTGGTCACTGGTATCTTTTATTATCTTATCCCTTATTGTTTTTTGTTTATTTTCATGTTTTATCTTATCATGTATAGGGACTTTCTTAGTGAACAGTATGACAGATCTTGTCCTGTTGGATTCGGGTGCTACATGATCCTTTCTATCCCTTGTGCTTAGCATGAAGTTTAACGATGCTCCCTGGAATTTGTATTATTTGTTGGAGGTAGAGATTGTTGAAGATTGTTCAGTGAGTGTGTCACACCCCCAAACCAGAACGGCAGAATCGTTCGAGGGCGGATGACTTCATGTAGTATCATAACAGTTGAATACATAGTAAAGAAAGTAAAACAACCATCATATATATAATTTAAAAGTTACATTGTTGAATGATCCTTGTTTCAAAACAAATTACAATATGATGACAAAATGAGTTTCGAACTGACGCCTTAGCGTCACTTCTCTAAAAGCTGAAGTTTACTTGTATTACTGAATCCCTGAGAAATACAAGTAAATTTGAAAGAGTAGATCAGCGTATAAGCTAGTGAGTTCATAAGCATTTAATGTCAATGTTTGTATAAATTTAAATGAAATTGTTTGCAGATGTTTGAAAACTCCTAGAAAATCCCATATTTCCTACTAGTATAAAAGTAGTCTTCTACCAAGACCCAACTGTTTTTAAATGTTTGCTTCTAGAAATCCAATATTTTTCCATAAATGTGTGGTAGTTTAAAAGTTCCAAAACTGTAATGCAATAGTGTTTTTCATGCCTACAATAGTAGATTTATGTATGTATAAAATCACTAAGGCATTTGACAACCCCGTAAATCAACATGTTTTTAATACTCCATGTGAGTTTTATAACCATTCTATTGACCCAGACTGCCTGTAACAACGTTCTTTAGGCGTTGGAATGTTACGATGTTTGTCACCCCAGACCTGCCGGTCTAACTGTAGCTAACAGTTTAGGTGCGGGATTGTCAATCCCGTATAGATCTATACACAAGTATCACGCTCTCCTTACAAGAGATTATAGTATATAATACAGGAATTTAACTGCATACTTCAAAGTACGTGAAGTTGAATGTCTCACAAAACTTAGTATCAAATAGATTTGCGTATGAAAAGTTCAATTATTCTTGTATATGAAAGTATTTCCTTGATATAGTACTTATAGCACGTAAAATATCATGAATATCTAGTAAAATATACCTATTAGTTTTTCCAAATGTGTGATTCGTTTGTATGATAAACCCTAGTGTAGTGTCCACTTTGTATGTAAAGTATAACATTTGTAATAAAATTATTGAACATTTATACTCAAAATATAAATAAAGTGTTTGATATTTATATAACAACATGTTTCATTCAAAAAGAAAAAGTGTTATCATAATATGTTGTATGAGAATGTTTTCGTCTGATAGTTATAAATCACATATGATTTATTATATAACAAAAGTATAACAAAAGATTGATGTTTTTCACACGAGGATAATCGTGTGTGTACTTGTATCCCCCCCCCCCCCCCCCCAATTAAAAGTGTATAAAAGCATTTACAAAACATTTGAAAACGTAGTAATAGGGGTATGAAATCACTTGATTGAAGTGGTAGCTTGAAGAAGTTGAGACAATAAATCGAGGAGAACTTCGACTAGAAAAGTCGATTTCTCGGGATTCTCGGGAATTCTCGAGAGCGTCAGGACTTGCGTTGCGTTCTTGGGATAATATCGGGGCTTCGAGGTAATCTTAGAGGGATTCGAGAGGTGTTCGGTGGAGGAAATGGTGAGAGAATAACAACCAAACACAGAGCCCTAGTCTCCCTTTTATAGTGCTGGGGGCACTCACGAACGCTAAGTGTTCCCTATGAAAACGCAGGGCGTTCCCCTGAGTCGTCATGGATTACGTACTCTTGATTCGACAGACCGATGGGACTGGCTCTGTGCCTCGAACACAGTGCGTTCCCTGAGGAAACGCAGTGCGTTACATCAAACCTGCCTCGGGTTTTGTGCCTCGATCTTGCAAAATGCATAACTTTCGCATATGAGCTTCGTTTTCAACGTTCTTTATATGCACGCAAAGGTGAGAATATACTCTACAACTCTCGTTTAGGCTCCGTCAGCTAATTTTGAGTTTATTGTTAATAATATGTTTTTAACAAACCGGAACTGGAAAAGTCCATTAAAAATCCATAACTTCTTCATCCGATGTCCGTTTTCGTCAGTCTTTTTACCGTTGTACTACTATTGAAGAGACCTTAGATTCTATTTTAGGTTGTGTCGGCTAAAAATCGCTCGATCTCTATTTCGAGTTGTTAATTGTCTACCGCTATATCCGAAACTTCGAAAAATCATAACTTCCTCATACGAAGTCACATTTGGGCGTTCTTTTTATGTATGTTCACGGTTTAATGATATCTACGACTTTCATTTAGATACTTAAGGCTAAAAAGTATTTTATTGGAATTTCGTATTTTATGCTTAACAGTGTTTTTATCGGTTTTGTTGCGGATCTTCGATCGGTCATAACTTCTTCGTTATAACTCTGATTTTAGTGTTCTTTATGACTTTGGAAATCTTGTTACGATATCTACCACTTAGTATACTCAAAATGAGCTTTTGGAACATATCATTTTTACCTGAATTTGACTGGTGTTGCATTATCCCCCCGTTAGAGAGAATTTCGTCCCGAAATTCGCATTTTGACTAGGACATCAAAGGTCGAGGAAAGGTGAGTGTACTCCTATTCCATTTGATCTTCTTGTTCTCTAGTGAATCTGGATCCTAGCGTGGGTGTTCCTGCGGATCTTCATTTTCCCGTATGTCGTTTTGATCGGTATAGGCCGTGTGGATTTGGGTTTATTTGTCTGTGTTCATCTAAATGTTAGCATTGATCATTCGCAATATAGGTCGGCCTTGTCTTGAATTTCATGGCTGAATTCTTACCCGGTCCGTCTATCATCACCTTGTGTATACAAGTCGCATACACACTTTGTAGTGATAGGTTAACCATATTTATTCCTAGCCTCTGCGTTTGAACTTGACTTACTGTACGCGTGCATATCCCTAAGCGGTATGTCGGGAATACTTCGGGTAGGTTGTAAAAGAGGTAGTACTCCTCACATGAGTGCTACGGGATTTTGAAATGAGAGACGATTTGGAAGTTGTGTTGGGTTTGTTGTTATAGGTTAGAAGAGTTTCATTAGTCGGTGGTTAACGCAAAGGATCTTTTCATAGCACATGCAATTGTTATGTTGAAGACTGTGCCAATCCATTTCTAGTAGCTATTTGGGAACTTCTTATCATAAAAATTATGAAGTCGATCAGGAAAAGTGTTCGTTAGTGGGATAGTGCATTCTACATATGTGTTTTTAGTGCTTTTAGTCTATCTTTGTTATTACTACTTTGAAGGTTT
Organism: Lactuca sativa; assembly: GCF_002870075.4. NCBI lineage: Eukaryota > Viridiplantae > Streptophyta > Magnoliopsida > Asterales > Asteraceae > Lactuca > Lactuca sativa. The sequence goes on from NC_056628.2 coordinate 143,484,192, forward strand.
TGCTTAATGATTGGGGTGTTTGGTTGAGTAGATTTTTAAATTCTTGACTCGTAGAACTCCTCTCCGCTCCTATTATCAAATGGAATGTATGCTAATGTGCTATCGAGGAGAAACGTACCCGTAACAACAGTGGGGTCTGCAATGGCTTCCCCTTCGCCCATTGCTAATACTCGTCCACTTCCCCCAGTAATCCTGTTGTTTTCCTTCGGGCAGTCCCTTCGGAAGTGCCTCGTTGCTCTGCACTCATAACAAGTACGGTCTACTACGGCATTTGTGGTTGGAGCGGTTAGTTGGGATGGCTCCCTGTAGTAGCGGACGGTGTGTCCCTTACTATTGCACCTAGTGCAATGCATTTCACGGCAAGGTCCGTGATGATGAAAGTTGCATCGGTTGAACTTAGGTTAGCTGTCGTTATATGGATTTATGGGTGTGGGGGTGGTAGGAACAATAACAACGTGAGCTATCACTATTGTTGTCTTTTGGTAGACCCTTGTTTTGAACTGCCCCCTTTTTCATTCCCAAACTTTCGTTTCGTGTTACTAGGTTTGTGGTTTGGAGTATCCTTGTGGGTAGAAATTCGTTGATTTCCTTGGTTGTCACAAACATTTGAACTTTTGACATCCTTCCCAGTTTTACTAGTGTTTCTTGCGTTGAGATGTGCCATGATGACTGTCACGGCGCTGTGACCGCAGCTTGAAAAGTAGTTGAGTCTATATGCAGGAGTGGTGTTTCGTTGGATTCTATAAGTATAATTTCCTCATTTTGTTATTCAGTTTCTAATGTTTCGACTTACATTCCTTATGATGTATTTGTGATTGAGGGTTGAAATAGGTATCGTATTTTAAGTTTAGTTTTAGCAATTTAGGGTAGGGATGTTCAAATCTTAAGTCGATCTAGTTTCATGGGTTTTGGGAGAGGGTATCTTTCTTACTATTCTGAGTTATGAAGAAAGATGTGATGTACCTATCTCATAGTGTGAGTAATATAATTACCAACTCATTAGATAATAATAATTGTTGCTTATTAGTTCGACGTATCAGGTTCTCTATCACCTCGCATGCTTCACGAGTGGTTTCCTCTGTTCTCTGTCCTATCCTTAGTGGTACTGAATTGTTATAGCCTGGTATCTATATATATGGTGTCCTTGCTTTTCCTCAGGCATGTTTAATCTCCGTCATTGTTTTGATTGCCCTTAGTTGAAGATGTAAAGGATTGTTATTCTATGGTAACTGCCTCTTTCTCTAAAGGGTGTAGGTAATAGAGGAGTTGGATTTATCGGAGGATTAAGTTTGTTTGAATTGCGAGACGACATTTTTCAGCTATAGGGTTAAAGATGAAACGGTGGTAAGACGTCGACAAAATTTCCTAGTTCAATAATATTGAACTACCATAGATTAGGTCAACAAGGATAGTGTAGTGAGTTGCTAGAACAGATTACGGCATGAACTATTTAGATCACAAAAGCATGGATTGATAGCGATGATCTTTAAAGGAAACAAGAAGTCTGTCATAATAGTTGGTATAGAAGTTACATAGAATTTGGAAAGTTTGACCTTGGAGTAGGTCTACAATACACAGGAAAAACTTGACATCACAAAGATCTAGTGAAACAGTACTTGTTAGACAGGGATATTTACATGAAAACAGTACTACTCGGAGTACATACTAAGGTTATTTCACAATCCAAAAAGGAGGAGTGAGTAGGGTATCCTCTACTTGCTATGGGAACTGGTTGGATGACCCTTGGGTTCTGCTATTTGACGCTCCATCTCGAGCATGCGCAATTCATACCTTCCCTGGCGTGCTCGAAGTTCCCTGACTTCAGTTTGAGTTGCAGTCAGCTCTCTCTGCAAAGCTTCATTTTGATTTATGGTTGTTCTATGAGTTGATTCTAACTGTCGGATGCAAACTGTATTGACTCCGGTGTTTGCATCATTCTCCTCAGTTCGTTGGATAGTTGTCCTTCCTTGCTCACCATTGCGAGCAATCTGACGAACCAGTATAGGAAGGACTATGTCTGTTGAGCCTCCTTCGCTCATATTGCAGATGCTTCGGTCTCCATTGTACGGAAGGGGTTGACCATGTTCATGGCTCTATCTGTTCAAGTTTGTTTCCCACAGAGGTGTGGGACCTTGAAATGCTGGACGAGGGTTAGCATTAGGTATTTGAGCCACTTGGGGTAGGTTATTGATTTCTGGTTCGGAGTCAGAATCCTCCGAGAAGCCTTCTACGAGGTGATAATCCAAAGGGATTGGATGATCATCTTCTGGCTCTGCTTCAATCCATCCAACATTGCCTTGGTTTGGGAAGTATGGGTCGCCATGGGGATGGTATCCAACCATGATATCTACGCGAGAAAAGGGGTATAAGAAATAATTAATAGACGTACTAATTAGATAATTATAAGATGATCTTTATCAGTTACTTCAATTCTTTCATAGTGCATACCAGTTACATGTAATCAAAATAGGATAGACCTTCGAATAAGTGACCCTAACTCCAAATGCACAACCAAACAACGAACAGGAAGTAAAACAACGATCACAGATTCTATGTCTATGATATCCTAGTCACATATAACCTTAGTGTATCTACTTAGCAACTATTGACCTACCAATAATGACCTTTTAGTTCTCAAATAGGTAATTATAGTAACACAAAATACTCTTATAGTATTTTAGGTTTATGTTATGTTCTAATGTTTTCATTGTAGTAGTGTTGGTAAGTTTTTAGACTTGTTGCAACCTTACAACCACTCTTAGGCACATGCTAGTCACTCCTCGGAAAATATAGTTGATCAGGCTATATCCTTCCTAGGTTTGACTATAAGTCTCTAAGTCTAATCGCATAGCCCAACAATCGTAATACTTTTTTTTCTGTCCTAGTGACACTGATTTTAGTATGAATATAGGTATGTATACTTGGTTAAATATTTTATTATTTAAAAGTATAAACTCTTGGTCATAGTATTTTAATCCCGTTGTGTTTATAGTTTGTATATATTTTATGGGTTGATATACTCGATTCACTATAAACAATGCTCTGATACCAATCTGTCACACCCCTAAACCAGAACGGCAGAATGGTTCTAGGGCGGATGACTTCATGTAGTATCGTAACAGTTGAAAACATAGTAAAGTTAGTAAACAACCATCATATATATAATTTAAAAGTTACATTGTTTAATGATACTTGTTTCAAAACAAATTACAATATGATGACAAAATGAGTTTTGAACTGACGCCTTAGCGTCACTTCTCCAAAAGCTGAAGTTTACCTGTATTACTGAATCCCTGAGAAATACAAGTAAATTTGAAAGATTAGATTAGCGTTTAAGTTGGTGGGTTCATAAGTATTTAATGTTTGAAAACTCCTAGAAAATCCCATATTTCCTACTAGTATGAAAGTAGTCTTCTACCAAGACCCAACTGTTTTTGAATGTTTGCTTCTAGAAATCCAATATTTTTCCATAAATATGTGGTAGTTTAAAAGTTCCAAAACTGTAATGCAATAGTGTTTTTCATGCCTAGAATAGTAGATTTATGTATGTATAAAATCACTAAGGCATTTGATAACCCTGTAAATCAAAGTGTTTTTAATACTCCACGTGAGTTTTATAACCATGCTATTGACCCAGACTGCCTGTAACAATGTTCTTCAGGCGTTGGAATGTTATGACGTTTGTCAGCCCAGACCTGCCGGTCTAACTGTAGCTAACAGTTTAGGTGTGGGATTGTCAATCCTGTATAGATCTATACACAAGTATCACGTTCTCCTTACAAGAGATTATAGTATATAATACAGGACTTTAACTACATACTTCAAAGTACGTGAAGTTGAATGTCTCACAAAACTTAGTATCAAATAGATTTGCGTATGAAAAGTCCAATTATTCTTGTATATGAAAGTATTTCCTTGATATAGTACTTATAGTACGTAAAATCTCAAGAATATCTAGTAAACTATACCTATTAGTTTTTCCAAATGTGTGATTCGTTTGTATGATAAACCCTAGTGTAGTGTCGACTTTGTATGTAAAGTATAACATTTTGTAATAACATTATTGAACATTTATACTCAAAATATAAATAAAGTGTTTGATATTTATATAACAACATGTTTCATTCCAAAAAGAAAAAGTGTTATCATGATATGTTGTATGAGAATGTTTTCGTATGATAGTTATAAATCACATATGATTTATTATATAACAAAAGTATAGCTAAAGATTGATGTTTTTCACACGAGGATAATTGTGTGTGTAGTTGTATCCCCCCCCCCCCCCTTAAAAGTGTATAAAAGTATTTACAAAACATTTGAAAATGTAGTTGTAGGGGTATGAACTCACTTGATTGAAGTGGTGGCTTGAAGAAGTTGAGACAATAAATCGAGCAGAACTTCGACTAGAAAAGCTGATTTCTCGGGATTCTCAGGAATTCTCGAGAGCGACAGGACTTGCGTTGCGTGCTAGGGATAATATTGGGGCTTCCAAGTAACCTTAGAGGGACTCGAGACGTGTTTGGGGGAGGATATGGTGAGAGAATAACAACCAACCCAAAGCCCTAGTCTCTCTTTTATAGTGTTGGGGCCACTGACGAACGCAGGGCGTTCCCCTGAGTCGTCATGGCTTACGTACTCTTGATTCGACAGACGGATGGGACTGGCTCCGTGCCCCGAACGCAGTGCGTCCCATGGGGGAACGCAGTGTGTTCCCTCAGACCTGCCTCGAGTTTTATGTCTCGATCTTGTAAAATGCATAACTTTTGCATATGAGCTCCGTTTTCGACGTTCTTTATATGCACGCGAATGTGAGAATATACTCTAAAACTATCGTTTAGACTTCGTCGGCTACTTTTGAGTTTATTTGTAATAATATATTTTTAATAGGTCGGGACTGGAAAAGTCCATTAAAAATTCATAACTTCTTCATTCATTGTTCCATTTCGTCAGTCATTTTACCGTTGTACTACTATTGATGAGACCTTCGATTCTCGTTTAGGTTGTGTCGGTTAAAAATCACTCGATCTCTATTTCGAGTTTTTAGCTGTCTCACGCTATATCCGAAACTTCGAAAAATCATAACTTGCTCATATGAAATCAGATTTGGGCGTTCTTTTTATGTATGTTCACGATTTAATGATATCTACAACTTTCATTTAGATACTTAAGGCTAAAAAGTATTTTATTGGAATTTCGTATTTTATGCTTAACGGTGTTTTTACCGATTTTGTTGCGGATCTTCGATCGGTCATAACTTCTTCGTTATAACTCGGATTTTAGTGTTCTTTATATTTTTGGAAACCTTGTTATGATATCTACCACTTAGTATACTCAAATTGAGCTTTTTGAACATATCATTTTTGACCTGAATTTGACTAGTGTTACAGAGTGCTTCGAGTGTTCATCAAGGGTGTATTCTGAACCTGTTTAGCAAGAGATATTCTAAGGACTTGGTTCTGATCCCTCTATAAAGGTCAAAGGTTATCATAGGGATGGATTGGTTGGGTCCTAATAGGGCCATGATTGATTGTGAGCATCAGCGAGTGAGGGTTTTAACCCTAAGTAGGGAAGAATTGGTTATTCATAACGAGGGAGCTCCGCGTGGACCGACCCTTTGTTCGGCTATGAGGGCCAAGTCATATATTTAATAGGGTTGTTCTGGGTTTTTGGCTTATGTGGCGGGCGGATAATCAAGTTGGGGGCATGGCGACCGTAAGTAATGTGCCTGTTGTTCAGGAATTTCCAGATGTATTTCCTGAGGATTTTCCTGGAGTGCCTTCTAAGAGGGAGGTCGACTTCCGAATGGATTTAGTTCTCGGTGCGGCCCCGACGGCCAAGGCACCATATCAATTAGCACTGTCAGTGATACAGTAGTTGTCTATGTAATGTCAGGAGCTGCTAGACAAGGGGTTTATCAAACTGAGTAGTTCACCATGGGGTGCATCAACCCTGTTTGTGAAAAAGAAGGATGGTTAATATATGATGCGCATTGAATACAAAGAGTTGAATAAGTTAATAGTGAAAAACCATTACCCACTTTCGAGGATCGACGATTTATTTGACCCACGTCAGGGTGCATCTTGGTTCTCCCAAATTCATTTGCAGTTAGGTTACCACCTAATTAGGGTCAAATATGAAGATGTGCAGAAGAAGGCCTTCAAGACTTGTTATGGTTAATATGAGTTTGTAGCAATATCATTCGGGCTCACTAAAGCACCAGCAACATTCGTGGATCTCATGAATCGTGTACGCGGACCGATGTTGGATAGGTCGGTGATTGTGTTTATTGATGATATTCTGGTCTACTCCAAGCCAAAGGAGCATCACAAGGATCATTTGTGGGAGGTATTGGAGATTCTGAAGAGGGTAAGGTTGTATGCCAAATTCTCCAAATGTGAGTTTTGGTTGCATGAGGTGCAGTTCTTGGGGCACATCGTCAACCAGAAGCGTATATTGGTTGATCTGGCCATGATTGACTCGGTGATGAGGTGGAAGGTTTTGAGGAAGACATCAAAGATTCAGAGCTTTTTAGGTCTCGCGGGTTATTATCGGAGAATTATCTAGGATTTATCCTTGATTGATGTGTCATTGACCCACTTGATAAAGAAGAATGTTACTTTTCGGTGGGGGGATGGCAATCAACAGACAACTTTTGAGATGTTGAGATGGCGATTATGCGAGCCTCGATTCTCACCCTTCCCGAGCTCATGGATAATTTAGTAGTTTATTGTGATGCGTCTATCTCGGTTTTGGAGTTTTACTCATGCAGAGAGGACACATGATTGCTTACGCTTCAAGGTAGTTGAAGCCTCATTAGGAGAACTACCCTACATACAATTTTGGAGTTGGGGGGCTACGGTTTTGCCCTAAAGATATGGAGACATTATTTATATGGGATTAGGTGCACTATTTACACTGACCAGGAGAGCTTGAGATATTTGATGATTCAACAGAATCTGAATATGAGTCAACGGAGGTGGTTGGTTGTGGTGAAAGATTATGATTGTGAGATTTTGCATCACCCTGGGAAGGCCAATGTTGTGATCAATTCCTTAAGCCGTAAGGCAGTGTGTACACCTATTGGAGATATATGTCTAAGGATGGTTGTTGTTTCTCCTCTTTTACATATAACTAAGAGGCTCAAGTGGAAGGACTAAATAAGGAAAATTAGAAGGTAGAGTGAATAAGGGTACATATACCATTGTTCTTCCGAGACAGTCAGGGCTTGTTGACTCAATGTGGTAGGGTTTAGGACCCTACTACCAGTGGGGTTAGACAGACAGTGCTACAGGAGGCTCATAAGTCGAAGTTTTTGATCCACCTAGGGACACGAAGATGTATAGGGATCTGACGTTGAGATTTTGGTAGCCATGTATGAAGATGGAGATAGCATGGTTTCTGAAGTGATGTTTGACTTGCCAGAAAGTCAAGGTCGAACTTTAAATAGCACACAACAAGATGTAGTTGTTACCCATTCCCATGTTTAAATGGGAGGAGATCACAATGGATTTTATCACAACTTTGTCGAGGAAGGCACATGGGTTTAATTTTATTTGGGTCATCGTGGATAGATTGACCAAGAGCGCTCATTTCATATCTATTGTCGAGAGCATTTTCGTTGAGAAATTGGCTAAGATTTACATTCAAGAGGTGGTCGTTCGACACGGATTGTCGGTTGTTGTAGTTTCAAACCGAGATGTTCGCTTCACTTCCAGGTTTTGGAGGAAGCTTCATGAGGAGTAGAGTACTCAGCTGCATTTTAATACAGCATACCACCCCAAGATCGATGGATATAGCGAGCAGACAATTCAGAGTTACGAAGATATGCTCAAGGCGTGTGTGGTATATTTTTGCAGGAGATGAGATACTTATCTTCCACTGGCGGTGTTCTCCTACAACAATAGTTATCATACCAGTATTGACTAACCACCTTTTTAGATGTTGTATGGAAGGAGGTGTAGGACCCCGATTTGTTGGGGCGAGGTCGGACATCGGGTCATAGGGAGTACTGAGGTAGTGCTCAAGACAACTGAGTTGATACAGCAGGTGTGTGATTGGTTGTAGATTGCGCAAAGTCGACAGAAGAGTTATGCTGACCGGCGACGATTGGACCTCACGTTACAGGTAGGGGATTATTTGCTTCTGAAGGTATCACCTTGGAAAGCTGTCATCCGATTTTGGATGTGGAGCAAGTTAGGCCCTCGGTTTATTGGACCTTTCAGGATTATCGCCCGGGTAGGCAACGTGGCTAACCAGCCGGATTTTCTTGAAGAGCCCAGTCAGATCCACAACACTTTCCATGTATCTCGGTTATGGAAGTGTTTAGCCGACAATTATATGGTGATTCCTTTGGATGACATTCAGGTTGATGAGCTTCTGAACTATGTAGAGAGACCAATTACGATTCTTGACAAGAAGACGAATACCTCATGCAACAAGGAGGTGAATCTAGTGAAGGTGGAATGGCATCATCATAAAGGTTCCAAATGGACTTGGTAACCTGAGGTCGAGATGAGGGAGCATTACCTCGATTTGTTCAAGGTATAGGACTTCGAGTACGAACTTTGATTCAAGTGGGAGAGAGTTATAACATTCAGATGTTTGAGGTATCTAATTTCAAGAATTTTTACCCTTTTGAAAGTGGTCACGGTGTGAGCTATTCCTAGTCACGTCATGAGTTGACATTGACTAGTCCATTACTGGTCACAACGTGAGCACAGTCTGATGACCAAAACCCTAATTTTTCAGGTATTTAATGGAATGAGAGGGCTAGGGTTGCCCATCCTCACCCTCTAGCCTCCAGAAACCGTAATCACAACCTTCTTATATATCCCTAGCCATTTTGGTGCATTTGTTAGCTTGAAGAAGAAAAGAAGAAAGGAACACAAGTGTTCTAGTGGTGGAGTTGCAAAGGATCTTCATCATCACCTCTTCATCATCAACTCAGTCACATATTCCTCACTGGTTGACCACTAGAAAGTGTGAGAAAATATGAAAATGACCCTTTATTATGGAACTTCACCTTAATTTCTAATTAGGATTATTTTGGATATGTTTCGTTCGAGGGGCTTTTGTAGCAGCTGACCGAGTGTGAGTTTTATTCAGATATCGATTAACGTGAGTCTTCTCACTATACATGCGGGTCGAAGGCAGCAATGATGGCCCACTCAACTATGTTATGTAAGTTTGTAGCTGTCTTTGTGACTCTTTCATGTTTGAATATTTGGGTTGAAATAAACCCCAAGCCTAGGCCCATAGTTCTATGTTTGGGTTGAAATAAACACAGGGTTGGGCCCACTTGTGACAACCCGAAATTTATTTTGTCGTTTTAACCTCCTTCCGTTAATAAGCCTCACTTTATTTATTTTTCCATTAACCTTTTGGAAGAGGTTAATTAATTTGGGACCGTTATAATGACTTGGTAAAGGTTGAAATAAATTAGAAACACTACAATTTTCCCTTGAAAATTTTTAGTTACAACCAAGTCAAAATTTAACCGTTTAATCGGGTGCGACCAAAAAGCCCCGTTTAACGGTAGTATCGGGTAGATTTCTACTGAGCCCCAAGCTCAACCCTTATATAAGGGAGAGTAAACTTCATTCCACCCTTTTTACTCTCTATACAACTTATTTTCGAGCCAAAAATCGTCCGTTTCGAGCCCCAAACAAGTAAGCAATCTACCATAACTTGTTCTATAGCTTACCTAACATGTAAATTTGTGTTTAAACATCAAATACGGGTAGATTCATGTGTTTACGGCCCAAGAATACTCTTGGACCGTGAACACCATTTAATGGGGTTTTTAAGCCCCAAAACCCCTCTAGACTACCCCTAAGGCTTAGATATGACTTGTAGGCTTACACATTCGGACTTAGAACACCTTGAAACGAGTTTTTGGAGAGTAAACATGAGTTTACTGCCCAAGAACATGCTTGGACTGTAAACTCCTCTTCATGGGGAGTAAACTCAATTTTATGTGTTAGAAATGCCCACAAACACTTCCTATGGCCTTGGAAAAATGTCTAGAAGCAAACCCATTGAAGTAAAATGCTTTAAACATTATAGAAACCAAGGGAATAGGAGTTTACGGCCGTGAACTCCCATAGAATTGGTCCATGGGTCGTAAACTCCCATTAAGTGCTCAAATAATGCCTAAACTCCTTCATTTGACTTAGAAAATGCATAGAACTTTATTTCCTACCACTTAAGACCTTAAAACACCAAAGGAATATGTGTGGGGGAGTTTACGGCGGTAAACTCCTAGTTTACTGTCGTAAACTCCTAGTTTACTGCCGTAAACTCCTAGTTTACTGCCGTAAACTCCAATAAATGGTCCATTTGTGAGTTAAAACCCTTTCCAATATATTAGACTCAAACCTAGATTTAATCCCCAAGTGTTTCAAGGCCATTTAGCACTCAAGAACCTCATCCATGAGTTTACGGCCGTAAACTTATGGGTATGAGGTGTTTAGGGCCGAAATCTCTCTTAAGAGTTTACTCTTGAAGAGTAAACTCCTTACCCAAGCCATACATGTCCATAAATGTTACCCGGGACACTCCAAGCGCTCAACCAAAGTGATTACCGCACTTTAGGATGCGTATACTTGTTTAATTAGTATTATATGTACTAATTGTATGTAAACATATGTTATCATATGTTAATAGGTCACAAAGTGTGTTCAAGTCTTTTACTTGACACCGAGCAACCAACCGGCACCTTCGTCGGATCCACTTACATCAGGTGAGTTCATACCCCCAAATTAACCTTTTTAAATGTTTTTACATGTTTTATGAGGGGGATACAAGTTTAACATGCTAGTTATCATATCAATCACATGTGATTGATAACCCGCATGCACAAGGATTTGTTACACTGTCAACTGTTTTTACCAAGAATGATACTGTAAATGGTTTTCCTAAAATGTTTTCACTTGTTCAAAGTTCTTCTCAAATTGTTTCTCGCGCTACATGTTTTATTTCAAATTCCGTTACAGCAACAATATAAACAAAGGTTTTCTGTACATATAATGTTTTATCAAAGTTTCATTTAAAACTTAATTTACAAAAGAATACCAAGACGTGATTTTCTCAAATATAAAGGTTTTCCCAAGTTTTTCATCAAAGTTTTCTCCCATGTTTTTATACTCCTACTTGGTTAAGATACTACTGCTACACTTCTACTTAGTTTAAACTCCTACTTGATAACGCTTCTACTTCACTTATACTTGTTAATGCTTCTACTTCACTTATACTTGTTAATGCTCCTACTTCACAATATGCTTATACTTCACGATACGCTTATACTTCACGATACGCTTCTACTTCACGATAAGCTCCTACTTGTTAACACTTATACTTTGGGAAACACTTCTACTTCGTTAAACACTTAAACTTCGTTAAATGCTTCTACTTAGTTAAATGTATGTCTGTGCTTGTATAGATATATATAAGTAATGTTTAAATGACTTAGGAAGGCTAGTTCACGCTATTTCCTTTTCTTCGTTGAGATGTGGTCTGGTGGGATCGGATATCCGTCCGAAGGTCGTTCGATCATTAGTTATATATTATATATACAAGCATAGACATATAGGTTTACATTAGTCAGTTCAGTTATGAGTCTCTATCATCAATCCAATACTTTACATCAAATCTCACTATACGAGATACATCTTCAGTACATGGCCTTCTCCGTTGTCAAGTTGGTAACCAGAGTCTCTTGTAGAGAGAGCGGACATTGTGTGTATAGATCTATACGGGATTGACACCCCCGCACCCTGACTGCTAGCTACAGTCCACGGCCTACCAAGCCAAGGGGTGACTGATGAGTTTATAAAACTCTTTGATCGATTAGATCTTATAACAGGTAAATCAAGAAAGCAAAAAACAGTAAGATAAAGCACAAGAATGAATCTGAATGTGTCGAATGATTCAATTGATTCAATCCTCAGCAGAGCTCGATGAAGAACTTCCGCTGTAGAGGATATCAGGGTTACAAAAGACAAGAACAATGAACGCTATTAAATTCTCTATCAAATCTTACGTTCTAGGATGCATGCAAGCATCTATAAATGTAAAACCCTACAAAATAACTCACGGATGGACAGGCCCATACCGGAGATTAAATAGACTAAATATCGAGCCCAAGACACAACACTATCTGGACCTAACAATCTCCCCCTGTGCGTCAATTAGAGCGAGACTATCACTTCTTCTTGCTGGGTCCAGCTGCAGGAACCTTCTTAGTGGTTTCAAACAGACGAGGGATGAGAGCGAGGATTGTCTGTCTGAAGAGAATGTACCACTGGATCATGTCATCGAAGTACTTCTTGTCATCTGCTGAATTCTGCTTGCAACGATGAATGATTCCCGAAACATGTTCCAGGCATGCAGTAGTGTAGAGATGTTTGTCTGCCAAAGCGAACAGACATTTTTGGCCTTCGTTCCTTGTAAACATGACAAAATTTCGTTTCGGGTCAATCTTTCCCATCTGCATCATGTTCAGATCACTGGCAGAGCCAACAAGTGAGATAGTGGGCTTTTTCTTGAAGATGCTAGCGATTTCCTGATCCATCTTGGCAACTTCCATGATGTAGCATACAAGCATCCTCTTGAAGTGATCAATAATCGGACCATACTCTACTTCATTTGTGAGGAGGATGTTGTGCAAAATTAACCAATCATGCGGATTCAAATTGGGAAGATCAGCTAGCGATATGGCATGTTCGGTCTTAGCAGAACCCCTCAGCACCTTGAATCGAACGTTCGTGAAGTTCCCTTCTCGAAACGGCTTGAGGACCCGAACGTTGATTATCTTCTGAGCGTTCCAAGTTTGATACTGTATTTGGGCAGCCTTCAGGTAGAATTCGACGAGATCCCTATCAACCTTTGGATGAGGATGAGGGATATTAGCAACGTTATCAAAGGTATGGAAGATGAAGGTCTTTCGGGTCAGTGGCATATCAAACTGTGAATCGACAGAGTTGATACGATCCAATGAAATCACCGGTTCAAGCCACAAAATGTTGGGAGTTTCAATTGCTTCCTTCAAAAGCTTCTTAAGAGTCCATGGAGGAAAAAGGGTTTTCCTACTCTCAAGAAGGTCATGAGCCTCTTTCATTTTTCTTTCAGCTGCCTCAGCCTCTCTGGCAACGCGAGTGCTCATATCAGCATCCTTATCACTACCTTGCTTCTTAAAGAGATCTGCAATCGTCTCTTTATCGTCATCACTTTCTTCAGCAATTTTCTTCCCTTTGTCTTTGACACCCGAACCTGAGGCTTGATCTATTGATGGAGGTTCGGTTGTTTTTGTTGCTGTAGAAGTGGGAGGCGGTTGAGATACATCCTCTCCCCCTTGTTTCAGAATGGACACGAACTCAAGGAGCCCTTCAATTTTGCTCAGGAGAGAAAGGGCAGGAGCAAGCTTTTCTGCGAGAGTACGCCTCACCGAGTAGTTCAGAATCGGATCATGGGCTTCAATGATGTTGGAAAGGGCGGCGTGGACATCCGAAACACATGATGAAATAACCTCTCGTTCAGATCGAAGAGATTCAATTTACTTTTGAGAATTGGAAACACATATGTGGGAAATTGTGATGTCAATAAAGACACGAAACAATGGATCCCGGGCAAATAACCTCTCGTTCAGATCGAAGAGATTCAATTTACTTTTGAGAATTGGAAACACATATGTGGGAAATTGTGATGTCAATAAAGACACGAAACAATGGATCCCGGGCACGAATCTCTTCCTTCAAAGTCAAGAGAGACCTTAAAGTGTTTGTTTGGTTTCCCGTTGAATTACGATCAGACACTTATTGAGAAGTGTTGAAAGGCATCTTTTAATCAGGCTAATTTGGGTGGCTTTCGCTTTAGTTCAGAATTCCTGATCTTGACATAAGACAGAAATTGACTGAAGTACTTGTGAGACCAATGTAGTCTATTGAACACGTAGGGTTGAAAAGAATTTAGGTGGCATGGTGAAAATATTTGTAGGTGAAATCTCATAAAAAAAATTAAAACTGGATTCCATGGGAAGAAGTGTTATGGGATTTAACAATTTCATAGGAATCACACAAAGATAAAATTCAAATATTTCAAGGTACAGCCTTAAGGCTGAATTCGTCAATTCTTTAGTGAAAACTAGAGCAAAGTTAATTGTTCACCGTCAATGCATAGAAGGTAGTGAATTGAGGGTTTCACTTAGCACGTAGTGGCCCAAAGCTAAGATCATGAACACATAAATTGTGTAACCATAAACCTCAGTGGTAATTTCTGGGAGTCTCAAGGGTTACGTGTATGAGATCGAAATATGATGGAGAAAAATAGTTGAGATGGTGTAAAGAAACCAAAGTACCTCTGATATTGAAATAAGGACCAAGCAGAAATCTCTTATCTCATGTGAGAAGAGAGTAAGGTAGCTCATGATTAGAATAAATATAAAAGCCTAATTGGGAAGACAAGGTTTGTTTATACCAAGTCAGTAAGGCTATTATTCAGAATCAGGTGAGGCTTTGGACACATACAGCAACATTCTTCTAGGGACACTTAACTAATAAAAGAATTTCCCCACAAATATCCACACAAAAAAAAATTGTTTTTGGAGTTTTGAAAAAAAAATATGGAATTTTTGATTTAAAGAAAGAAAAATAAAAAAAACAGACACAAAAAAATGTGGAACCGAACCCGAGCGTTCGGTCTATTTCGGTTGGAAAAAAATGAATTTGAAAAAGAAAAGGACTTTGAAAATAAGAGAGATGAAATTGAGAAAAAGATACAAAAGGTTTACAACCAAAGAAACTACCTTTGAGTGATAAGCGAAGATAAGAGAATATGACCGAACCCGAGCATTCAGTTCATTTCGACACACACGTGAACCGAACCCGAACGTTCGGTTCATTTCGCTTCTAACTTTTAGTTTTGAGAAGTAGTTTTTGGTACTGACTCTGATTCCATCATTCCTAGCCCTTGTAGAATTTTATTGAAACTTGCTTCAGGAAGAGCTTTGATGAAGATATCGGCCAGTTGATCAGTGGTTCGAACAAAGTGAATTTCGACGTTTCCATCTTCCACATGATCCTTAATAAAGTGATACCTCAGTGCTATATGCTTGGTCTTGGAGTGTTGCACTGGGTTATGACAGATCCTAATTTCACTTTCTGGATCGCAATATAGTGGGATCTTTTTCATATTGAGTCCATAATCACGTAGCTGGCTTTGGATCCAAATCACTTGAGACGTACAGGAGGCAGTTGCAATGTACTCTGCTTCGGCTATAGACAGAGAAACACATGTCTGTTTCTTTGACTGCCAGCTAACCAACTTCCCATATAGGAATTGGCAGCCTCCTATGGCGCTTTTCCTGTCTAAACCACATCCTCCAAGGTCTGCATCTGAGTAAGCTTGAACAAAGAAGCCTGAGTTTGATGGATACCAAAGACCGAGGGAGGTGGTTCGTTTCAGATACCAAAGTATGTTTTTCACTGCTAGCATATGTGGTTCACGAGGATTCGCCTGAAACCTAGCACAATAACACACAGAAAACATTATATCGGGCCTGCTAGCGGTTAGGTACATCAAGGAACCAATCATCTGGCGGTATAAAGTTATCTCGACTGCCGGTTTTTCCAAGGATGGTGTGAGCTTGGTGCCGAACGCCATTGGAACTTTGACCTTTGAGTCTCCCATCATGCCGAATTTAGCAAGAAGAGTCTTGGTGTATGCTTCCTGGTTGATAAAGATGCCTTCGGGTCCCTGTCTAATGTTTAAACCAAGGAAAAAGTTAATCGGACCCATTGAGCTCATTTCAAATTTAGTCTCCATCAGCTTTCTGAATTCAACTGTTAAGCTAGGATTCGTTGAGCCAAAGATGATATCATCGACGTATATTTGAACTATCATAAGGTGGTTACCTTCCTTCTTACGAAAGAAGGTTGGGTCAACCGAACCTTGTTTGAATTTTGACATCTTTAAGAACTTAGTTAGCGTTTCATACCATTCCCTAGGCGCTTGTTTCAGACCGTAAACTGCCTTGTCCAGAATATAACAGTGATTTGGATGCTTTTCATTCACAAAACCAGGAGGTTGCTCCACGTAAACCGTTTCTTCAAGTTCTCCATTCAGAAAGGCACATTTTACATCCATTTGGTAGACCTCGAAGTTCTTGTGTGCAGCGTAGGCCAGAAATATTCGAACAGATTCCAGCCTCGCCACCGGAGCAAAAGTTTCTTCGTAATCAATGCCTTCTTCCTGGCAGTATCCTTTCACCACGAGACGAGCTTTGTTTCGAATCACATTACCTTCCTTGTCCATTTTGTTTCTGAATACCCATTTGAGACCAACGACTGAGGCATCTTTAGGTGTTGGAATGAGGCGTCATACCTTGTTTCTTTCAAACTCATTGAGTTCATCTTGCATAGCTTGAACCCAATCGGAATGATCAAGAGCCATGTTTACTGTCTTCGGCTCAACTTTGGATACGAAAGAATTATACATGCAGAACTCTACTTTGGAGAATAGAAATGATTGCTTGGCCTTCAGTTGGGATCGGTTCAGGACCTTTTCAGAGACATTACCCACTATCTGAGATACAGGATGATCTCTGGTCCATTTGATAAGAGGAGGATAATTTGGATCATAAGATGGATCCAATTCGGCATTGACCATTTCTTCCAATTCAGATTGACTATCGTCATCGTAGAACATATCGGAATTCTCCCCCTCGACTGATGAATCTCTTTGATTTTCAGGTTGGTTCGTACCTTCGGGTGCAACAGAACTCTCAGGTGTAGCTGGACTTTCTGGTGCTACAGGACTTTCGGGTGTAGCAGAGCTTTCGCGTGCTACAGGACTTTCCAGTGTAGCAGAGCTTTCGGGTGCTACAGGAATAGAATTCTCCCCCTGAAAGTGTGAGTTTGGTTGATTAGAAGAAAATAGATTCTCCCCCTCAACTGAAGTACCGTGCTGAGGAGGTTCGTTTGGAACTTGTTCTCCTTCACCCATTTGTTTGGCTGCATCTTCGACAATTTGCTTTAGATGATCAATTTTGTTGTCTGCTGCCTTGGCTTCCGAGAGAGTAGCTTTCTCAGGTTCATCAAATAAGTCCACAAACTGATCGAACAAATTAGCAATTGTGGCTGTGACTTGACCTGTTTGAGAGAAAATCTCTCCAATTGCTTCTTCGGTAGTCTTTAGCTTCTTGACGTAGCTATCATCGAAAGTCACATAATATGTTTCTTCAATCTTTCTAGAACACTTATTTAAAACCCGGTATGCTTTTGAAGTAAGAGAATATCCCAGAAAAATTCCTTCATCAGCTATAACGTCAAACTTGTTACGATGTTCTTTGGAGTTGAAGATGAAACATCGTGAGCCGAACACATGGAAGAATTTTTATGTTTGGCTTCCTGTTGTTGATGATCTCATAAGGAGTAAGAGAGAAGTGCTTGTTGAGATAAGACCTATTCTGCATAAAACATGCTGCAGCAATAGCATCAGCCCAGATATATAAGGGAAAATAAGCGAAATTTAGCATAGTTCGGGCCGCCTCACACAAGGATCGGTTTCGCCTTTCGACAATTCCGTTATGTTGAGGCGTGTAGGGGGCGGAGAAGTTGGGACTGGTTCCTTTTTCTGCCAAAAAGTCTTCAAATTCTTTGTTCTTGAACTCCAGTCCATTGTCGCTCCTAATGTTGCGAACGACTTTTCTCAGTTGCACTTCAACCTGCTTGATAAACATCTTTAGCTTAGGAGTGGCCTCATATTTGTGCTTCAGAAAGAACACCCATGTAAAACTTGAGAAATCATCAAGAATAACAAGAATATACTTGCTACCGCCAATGCTTTTGATTGATGATGGACCACACAAGTCGATGTGAAGCAACTCAAGTGGTTCAACAACTTTTGTGTTTATAATTGATGGGTGACTTTGACGACTTTGTTTCCCCATTTCACATGCAGCGCACAAGTGTTCTCGATCAAACTTGAGCAAGGGAAGACCCCGAACATGACCTCCGGTGACAAGCTTGTTGATGTCTTTGAAGTTGAGATGTGAGAGCCTTCGGTGCCACAACCAGCTTTCGTCAGAATGAGCTTTGGACAAAAGACATATAGCTGGATTTCCTTTGATTGGTTTGAGATTTAGAGGAAACATTTCGCCTTTTCGGTCTAATTTGAGGATAACCTTGTTGGATTTCTTCTCTATAATTTCTGAACCTTCATCGTCAAATGAAACTTTGAGACCGGTACCACCCACCAGTTGAGATACACTGATGAGATTATGCTGCAATCCTTCAACGTACGCCACTTTTCTTATTGTGAAGTCTCCATTGGTTATCATCCGATAACCCTTTATCGTTCCATAGGAGTTGTTACCGAACTTGACATTGCCACCATTTTGAAGAGATCGAAACTCCCTCAGCTCTTCCTTCCTTCCTGTCATGTGACGTGAGCAGCCACTGTCAATGTACCGTTCTTCGTCGAACTGCTCGTCACTTATAACCTGCAAAAATTAAGCAGATTTAGGAACCCAAAGTTTCTTGGGTCCACATGAGCTTTTCACAGGAACAGGAATAGTAAGAGAAACATCAACAAGATATGTGCGTTTAACTAAGGTTGTTTCATCTTTTCTTTTAACAGTAAACACTTTGATTTTGTTAGAATTAGCTACAGGTGTTTTGGATTCAGATTCTGGTGTTTGAGCACTAGACTGCTTTTGGTTCTCCTTGACTGAGGAAATCTTCGTTTTTCCATTCAACTTTCATTTTAAGTTCGTTGATGATTTTGAATTTTGTGCAGGAACAGAATTGGGTTTGGAAGAGGGTTTAGAATGAGAAGAAATAGAAAAAGAGAATTTAGAATGAGAGTTTTTCCTGACTTGAGGTTCGAAATGACTCTTTTGTTTATGATAATTAGAGGTACCGAACCTGGACCTTCGGTGGCTGCTCGATGATGAGCTGAAGTTGGATTTTTGGTTGTTGTTGGCTGGTGGTCTAAAACTTGATCTTTTATTATAAAAGCTCGAAGGACTGAAATTAGGTCTTTGCATGTTATTACTTGGCGGACCGAAACTCGCTTTTCGGTTGCTGTTGCTTTCGGGACCGAACCTATCCTTTTGGTTCTGTGCTTCATGAGGCCCGAAAGTCTTTTTCTCTGACTTAGAATCTTTATCATGGTAAGAGTAATGAGGATTTTGAGAACGCCAAAACTGCTTTCGCTTTGAGAGATTCTTCTTGTATCTAAGATTTCACTGCTGCTTTTGATTTTTCACCTGTTTCGGTTGTCTGTGGATATTGGCTTTTTGTTTCGGCTTCTTGACAGCTAGTTCACTTTTCATAGATGATGTTTCGCTTGTGGACGTGACTTCTTCTACAGGTATTTCTTTTGTGCCACTTGTACTTGGCACGTCAAAGTTGTCAGGCTTATTCAGCGGCTCTAGTACATATCTTCCATTGGTTTTCCAGGATGTTCGCTCTGACAGACCAACTGTTTCGTCTGCATTATCTATAGGAGCTGACCAGAAAAACTCATCATAGCCATTTGCATTGTCTTCGTTCACCATGGCAGTGAGTTCGGCTGTTTGATGTTCGGTTACTCCTGTAACCTTATATACCTGATTGGGAGTGGTTCTAACCTTCTGAAACACAACGGCCTTATCTTTAAGAGCTGGGGACTTAGTTTTGGACAAACGAGCGAATTCCACAGAATTTTCAGAAATCAGATTTTTGTGGTTTTTGGGTTCGCTCTTGACAAACTCAGAACAGTCGACTTCAACCTCTACAGAAATTTCACTCATATCATCGTCCTCATTGAGTTCAGATGCGTTTTCAACATCAATTTTATTTTCTGAACATAAATTGGCACTCAATGAGTCGAATTTTTGTATGATTTCGGTCCTGAGTTTCAGTTTATCGTTTTCATCCAAAAGATTTTTAAGCATATCCTTATGGTCTGTGGACTTTATAAAAGATTCTATTTTGTCTAGACCATACATATAAGTAGGATTCACATCATCGGAAGATACAACACTTTCACAGTTGTATGCTTCGGCATCGATTTCATCCTCCTTAAACTCAAGGAAGGGTAGAATCATGCGATGTATCTTCTACCCTATTTCACAATTTAGATGCAGTTGAGTAATGTTAGCATAAAGTCTTTTAGCAATCAAACAAAAAACATTCCTTTGTTTTAACAATTTCAAATTGTCTCTTTGCAAATAAATGTTTTCATCTCTAGTCTTAATAATCTCCAACTCCTTCTGCTCAATCCACATCCTTCGCTCCTCACTCTTGGATGACACCCTGCTTATTTGGTCAGTCATGTTAGAATTTGTGACCCGTGTTTGAGTTAAACAACTATCCATATTCGAGATTCTTGAATTCAAGTTATTTAATTCCTTTTCATATGATTTTTGTGGAATTTTGAACGAAATAAAAAGAGATTGTACCTTCTTGATCAGTTCATCAAGTTCACTGATATGCACACTAAGAGGTTTTGCTGTGAAGCACAAGTCCTCTCGCTCCTTGGGGTCTTCATTTCCACTATCAGTATTATATCCCCTCATGTGAGATACGTCAGTCACCATCAGACACTTTCCACTGCTTTCACCACCTCTTGCGACATAAGCCTCTCCATGAGAAAGCTTTCTCACCTCATCATCTTCTGAGTCGGTCGACCATACCTGTACGCCACCGAACTCGTCATCCTCTGCTGAGCCCTGTATAATAAGAGCATTCATAGAAGGATTAGTAGCAGCTTTCCTCCTTTTAATCTCTTCTAGCTTCTTCATCAGGATTGCCTCTTCATCTTTCTCCTCATCTTTCTCTGTCATTTTCTTCAAAACACAATCTTTAGCGTAATGATTCTTTCCTCCACAGTAATAACAGTTGACACCAGAATCTACTTCAACCTTCACCTCTTTCTTTGGTTCTTCAGTCTTCGGCTCCTCCCTTACCTTTTCAGAACTGTAGCTTCCCTGCCAATTTCGGTTCTTATTGGTAGGAAACTTCTTTTTGATGAACCTTTTAGGATTGGACACCATCATAGCATAATCTTCTGAATTTAGATCGTAGTCCTCCAGGTTCAGATCTTCGTCTTCTACTGCATTCTTACTTTTAGACAGGAGGGCCAAGGACCCCAAGTTTGAGACCACACTCTTCTCTTGCATCACTATCTTTTCCTGGGATTTCAGAATTCCCACCAGTTTCGCCAGCGAATATGATTTGAACTGCTCATGAGCTTTAATTGTAGACACAACAGTTCTCCATTCGGGTCTTAAGCCATTCAAAAAAGTAACCTTTTTTTCAATAAGCTTCCTTTCGATATCATGTTTAATCATCTTGCTGAGAAGATGATTGAAGCGATCAAACATCTGTGTAACGGACTCATCGGGATTTTGCTTGAACTCTCCAAACTCAGACAAAAGCAAGGTCTAAATTGAGTGCTCCAAATCTTCATCTATGGAATACAGCTCTCGCAGCCGATCCCAGATTTCTTTAGCCGTACTGCAGGAACTCACCAACCTAAACGTGTCAGATTGAAGAGCGAATCGAATCAATCTCAATGCTTTGATGTTGCACTGAAACTTCTCCTTTTCGTCCTGAGCGACGTCTTTCACATCTTTTAACAGATCATTATACTCCTTCTGAGTTTTGATAATTCTGGATGTTCCTGAATGAGCAAATGGTCCAGACACAATGGCTTCCCATATTAGATACCCATTATCTTTAGATCCGATGACGTACTCTTCGAAATGATGCGCCCAAACCTCATAATCTTTAGTGTAAAGAATTGGAATCTTTGTTGTAGATCCAATACTGTTTGAGATGTTGATAGGATTAGATTGAGAATCGTCCATGCTTGATCGTTTAACATGTTGTAAGATCAGACTTGTAATATGTAATATTAGGGCAAAACGAATAGATAATGAGATACGTCAATTATGGAGTGACGACTCAATAAATATCAGTTAATGCGGAATAAACCCTAATCACTTCTTTCACAGAAGAGATGTGTATGAATTACACAGCCTCCTGCTCTGATACCAATTGATGAGTTTATAAAACTCTTTGATCGATTAGATCTTATAACAGGTAAATCAAGAAAGCGAAAAACAGTAAGATAAAGCACAAGAATGAATCTGAATGTGTCAAATGATTCAATTGATTCAATCCTCATCAAAGCTCGATGAAGAACTTCCGCTGTAGAGGATATTAGGGTTACAAAAGACAAGAACAATGAACGCTATTAAATTCTCTATCAAATCTTACGTTCTAGGATGCATGCAAGCATCTATAAATATAAAACCCTACAAAATAACTCACAGATGGACAGGCCCATACCGGAGATTAAATGGACTAAATATCGAGCCCAAGACGCAACACTATCTGGACCTAACAGTGACAAATGTGACACTTACACAGACGCTTGCAGGGCGTCTAGTTCTCTAGTGTCTATCAGTATGGTTACGAGTATCTTGGGGTTACCTTATAATTCATGGCCTTAAGGTACGGGTTTTAACACTGTATTCACTGTATACACGGTATTCCCTGTGTTCATTATATTCACTGTATACACTGTATTCACTGTATTCCCTGTGTTCACTGTATTCACTGTTTTTATACCTTACTAGACGTATCATTCAGTTGATACCGTCTGGGGTCTGTGTTCTCTGTTTTTAGATCTTGCTAGACGTATCATTCAGTTGATACTGTTAGGGGTCTGTGTTCACTGTTTTTGGACCTTACTAGACGTATCTTTCATTTGATACCGTCTGGGGTCTGTGTCTCCTTTTGTTAGACTGAGCCAGGCGTACCGTTCATTCAATACTCTCCTGGAGTCTATGATTTCTTTCTGCCTTAGTCAGCAGTCTTCACTGCTGAGGCATATGTTATTTTCCCTGATATTCTCCTACTTCCTTTAAAATCAAACACCATATTTTGGTAATGATAGTGTTTAAGGGAAAATTACTTTTTTTTATAACATAACTCTATCGGGTCTTGGTAGAAGACTACTTTTATTTAAGAAAATATAGGAATTTTCTGGAAAAGACTCTAATACACTGTTGATTCCAAACTACTACTTTTAAATTAGTTATTTGAATAAAATGACACTAAATACTTATGAACTCACCAGCATTTGTAAAAATGTTGATACTCGCTTTTCAAATAACTTGTATTCTCAGGTCAGCAATAGATAGGTACATTCCAGGAGCTTCTGTTGAAGACGGTTTGTGCCAAGTTGCATCTATACTAGTTTCTGTATTACTTTGATGATTCTATAAAATGTAAACCGATGTGAAACTATTACTATTAACGCAATGATTGTTGTACTTTGATTACTATACTGCATATGTTGTGATACTTGATATGACGTCATCCACCCCAGAACGTTTCCGCCGTTCCGGTTTTGGGGTGTGACACCACTATTGCATGTTCGGGTTGAAACATACCCCAGGGTTGGGCCTATGATTGTATGTTGAGTTGGAATATACCCCAGGTTGGGCCCACTGATTAGTATGACATATGGTACTTTGGGGAACTCACTAAGCTTTGTGCTTTCAAGTTTATGTTTATGGTTTCAGGTACTTCCGGTACCAAAGGGGAGGGCCCGACGTGATAGCACAACATCCCCCTCATGATTCCACGCTTATGATTATTTTACTCTGATGACTTGATATTTTAAATCGTGGTTGAATTTGAGACATCTGACGTATGGAATTAATGATTTTTAAAATGAAAATATTTTATCATCGTTTTTGGGATATTAGAAAATCTTACATAAAAATGAACAAGGAATTACAATAAATAGTGTCCTACTATCTAAGACTTGTCCTTGTACTCCTGTCTTTTTTTGGGTACCACAACTACTACTACCTGAACCTGCAAAACATAAATTTGTACACTATCAGACACAATGTATATGGTGAGTTATTCTTCTATATTTTCTTATCTTTTTTCCTTCTCCCTCTCTCAGACACTATAACCTAACTCTTACTCTAATAACATACATTTCTATTCTTTCTTCTTGCACCTACCTGTTCTATTCTTCTCTAATATTTTTCTACTCTTTCTCATCTCTTCTCTTTCCATCTCTTCTCATACTCTGTACATACTCTATCTCAATCTCTAACTTTGTCTATTCTTCACTTTGTCTCTACTCTTCTCTTTCTCTACTCTACTCTTTCTTTACTTTACTCTTTCTCTCTCTATTTTTATCTCTAATGCCACATCAAT